>NC_048299.1:198680803-199023046 GCF_013100865.1 Trachemys scripta elegans
ATATATATATATATATATATATATATATATATATATATATATATATATAATCATCAACATCTTTTAGCTCTCATCACTATCAAATATTCAGAAAAAGCTGGTAGTTGCTACTTCAAGTAACAAAATGCTTTAAACAAAATACTACTGATGACTGTTTTTACAAAGCTATTGCCTACCACTGTTTATAAGTACACCATGAGACTATGAAGACACATTGCTTTATTAAGGTGCTTGCTCTATTTTACAGATTGCTATGATATTCTATGCATGGGTAAGATATTTCACCTGGTATTTGATTGGACAGTTTTGGTCAGTAAGAAAAGGTAAATAGTTTTATAGAAACACTATTTGTGAAGAGAACTGTGAGATTCACTTGCAAGACAGTCATACAGATTTCTTTCTTGGTACCAAAGACATTGGGAGATTTTTTTAAATGCTATTTAACGCTTAAAAAATGGTGAACAAAAGAACTGTACTGCATACCTTAAAACATAGTATATGACATGGTATAATGTAGTCTTTAAAACTAACTCTTGTGTTGGATTATAACCAGGGCTGATAACACTGCCTATTATTAAGGAAGCGCAACACTTTCCATTGTAAGAACCACACCTTGTACCTGCCTCTGGAAATTTCCATTACATGCATCTGACGAAGTGGATATTCACCCACGAAAGCTTATGCTCCAATACATCTGTTAGTCTATAAGGTGCCACAGGACTCTTTGTTGCTTTTTACAGATCCAGACTAACACGGCTACCCCTCTGATACTTGCCATTGAACAATGAGGATAATACAAAATATTCACCAACTTCTAATTAATTGGGCACCATCGATCTTATGTGCTGAATGGGTCTTGTGGAAAAAATAGTATATTATCATTATGATGCTCTCTAGTAAGTCGTCAGCTCAGACCAAGGCAGGCGGCTAATTCACTGGCATGCTAATAGAAATCAAAGGAGTGTCAAAAGGCATTGTAATGTGATCAGGCCAATTCACTTGTATTTTGGCATAATTCAAAGGCAATGTGATGATATTGTCTTCATTTATCTGTAATCTGTTGAATGTTTTACATTACAATTTACATCATATATACACACACACACACACACACACATTATAGCTCTATATATCTCTCTATATATCCCTGTACTTAATTAGACCTAGATCAAAGGATGTATTGGTGTTTAGATGAGAATTTACTTAATGAGTAAAACTCCATGAAAACTAATGAAGGATTGTTTCTGGCTATCACTTGTTCATGAAAACTAATGAAAGATTGTCTGTATGGCTGTACCTAAATGCATTATGTATTTCTCTGTAATTGAATTGCCCATTAACTGGGATTGAAGACTTAGAAGTGTAAATGAGCAGCATGCTAACTTCAAAACAGAGGCCCTTACATTTGACAATGGTAAATCTACAGACTCATGCTGTGATGGGAACATATGCCAGACTGCTTTCCAGGGAAGACAGCTATAAGAATGATCACTGCAAGCGATCCTGTATCTCTGACTGATGGATTCTCATAACACAAGAACTAGGGGTCACCAAATGAAATTAATAAGCAGCAGATTTAAAAAAAAAAAAAAAAAAAGGAAGTATTTCTTCACACAACAAACAGTCAACCTGTGGAACTCCTTGCCAGAGAATGTTGTGAAGGCCAAGACTATAAAGGGTTCAAAAAAGAACTGGATAAATTCATGGAGGATAGGTCCATCAATGACTATTAGCCAAGATGGGTAGGAATGGTGTCCCTAACCTCTGTTTGCCAAAAGCTGGAAATGGGCAACAGGGATAGATCACTTGATGATTACCTGTTCTGTTCATTCCCTCTGAAGCACCTGGCACTGGGGACTGTTAGTAGACAGGATACTGGGCTAGATGGACCTTTGGTCTGACCTAGTATGGCCGTTCTTATGTTCTTATGATTCTGACAGGGGAAATTCTGAACAACTGGCCAGAGATCCCCAAAGCCATTTTGGGTACCTGTGACAGAGTGCTAGGTATGAAATCCTGAGTCAGCACTCTGGTCACAGCAGCTCCAAACAGGCATAGCAGATTTAAGATGACGAGGCAGACCTATGCCTAATTTGTGGATAGGGTGGGGCAGAAAGGTTAATTGAACCATTAGCCAGAGCCCACAAATAGGCACAGGAAGGATGTGAAAAGGGGAAAAGCAGGCAGTGAGAGGGAGAGAGATTGCTGTCCCCCTGCTTGTAAAGGCGCTAGGTATGCTGTGAAGGTGGTAGGACTCAATTATGAATAAACTGCACAGGGTGTTGAACCAGCACAAGGGTCTCTGTATGGTTTATTGACTGAGACAGAAGCAGGACCGAGGAGGCCCTGTTACAATACCCCTGAGAGACTTATGGAAAACCAACAGATTACTACACCTCTGCTACCATTTGGATTTACAGACTCTGATTTGCCTGTAATGTATTTTACCTGCTTTAACCTTAATAACATTTGTTTTTCTTAACTAATAAATCTTTAGTTAAATTATTAAAGAAACTGGCTACAGCATTGTCTTTGGTGTGAGATCAAGAGTATTCACTGATTTGGGGATAAGTGACTGGCCCTTTGGGGTCAGGAGTGACCTAATGTGTGGTGATTCTTAAGTTTTAATAATCTTTCATCACCCAGTTTGTCTGGGTGGCAGGATGTACTGGAGAGACTAAGGCGGACCGTTTCTGACTCCATGGTAAAACTGATATAGTAAACCAGGAGTGCACAGTTGTTACTGGTTTGGTGAAATCCAATTATATAACACACCATCAGTTTGGGGAGTCTGCACTGTTTTCTGACAGTCTGACTTGAGACTGGCACTCTCAGCTGTGAGACAATCATGTAATTAAAGACTGTACCATAATGCCTGTGCACAAGGGAGCTGAATTAAAGCTGCACAGGAAAACTTATTCTGACATTTCCTAATTGTTGAGAGCTTGACTTTGCAAACTTAATGCTTTTTAACATAGCTTTTTGTGTGTAATAATAATATCTTGCTAAGGTTGTAGGGTAAAAATAACTTAGGATGTATAATCAGCAAAATCAAGCATCTACAGTAAGCAGGAAAACAAAAATTACATGATTATAAGGTGCTCTCTTTGGTGCTGTACAGTTTATAAAGCTAACAGCAACTCCACTAATAATATGTAATTTATGCAGCTTAATTTTGTTCTTTTAGGGTGTAATTCACATATATACACAGTTCAAATGAAGGGGTTTTACACAAGTAACTCTAGAGGGATTGAGGAGAACAGAATTAAAGCTACAATTTGTAGGCAGGTTGCATAATCATGGATTCTATGTCCCCTCCCACAGTCGGCCTCTAATCTCTCTTTGCCCTTGTGCTGATCTATTTGAGATCAGTGCAGACCCTCTCTGTGTTAATACTCCAGTGGTAACTCCATCAAGGGATTTTTGTTGGAGAATCTTGCAACAGCCATCAACACGAGGGGTGAATTTCATCCTTAATCTAATGAATAGAAAGCTTCAAACGTTTGTACACTTGAGTTAAAATGGCTCACCCCAATTCTAATCTGAAAGGGAATAATTTAGACCTTGCAATTATATAAAATTATTTATTATAAAAAAACTGGATAAACCAGAACAAATATACCATGTCACTGAATTCAGCACTTGTAGTTTTTTGCAATATTTCCAATTTAAGGAGTGTGAAATTCAGTGAGTTTTTTTTTCCGTTGCTTTGTTTATCAGCACTGATGGCATGACTTGTAATTTTTAAAAGGTTTAATAAAATGTAAAGAAAAGTTTTGGGAGAGATGTTCAAAGGCACTAATTGCAGTTAGTCACCTAACACCTGTGGCCTTTCAATGGCGGTTAGGCACCTAACTGCCACTTTTGCCTTTGGAAATTCTCCCCCTTTTTTTTTTTCCTTTTCTTTTCTGTTTATTCACCTTCCTAGTCTCTGTGAGCTGACTGTTTTCTTTCCGTGGATGAAGAATATGAAATAGAGCTGGGTGACTATTAACATTACCATAAATATCCATCTGGTCATATGAAAAGTTTAATTTGATTTACCCATGTCCATGTCCTTTTTTCTATTTGCTTTTCATGAACATAATAGTGAACAGAGTTGCTGTCAAAATTTCCAGTTCCCTACATGGGTTCATCCTGTCAAGGGCATTATTTGCAGCATAGTTCTCAATTATCAATTGGGGGCTGATCCTGACAGGTACTGTATACCTTCTACTCTTGCTTACTCCCTATGGGAGTTCAAGGTGTTCTATGCATCTTAGACCCTTAAACATATGGATCCAGTAAGGTTCATTGGATTTTTTTTTTTTTTTTTAATATTCACCATGGGCAAAATCTTTGTTCTTTTGAAATCAGTGGGACCAAAACTGGCCCCACTCAATTAAAGCTACATGGATTGATATGATCTGACAATCAGGGGCTCTGTACCTTTACTTTTTTATTTTGTATGTACAAATAGAAAAATCTTCAGTAAAAATGCATATGATTGAAAAGCCTTCTGCAATATTGCATTATTTTATAGGATATCAGTGATTTATAAAGTATCAAAGGGGCAATGAGGCAGTTTAAAAACAAGAAAACGAGGCTGAGTGTGGATTCAAAAGGACAACATAAGGAGGACAAATATGGTAATGTTTTAGAATCCTGTCCTTTTGTGTGTGTTGTTTAAATGCAGTATCACTGAACAGTGCCATGCAACAGTTGGCATTGTGTCTCTCGGTTGCTCCATAAAATACAGAAAATCTCAAGCAATTTGTATATGGCAGTGCAGAAATAGTAATCACTGTCTTTTTAAATATTGATAGTGCCAGCAAAACTGCATGTGGCCTCTTCTGAATGCAAAATACTACAGAAGGTACAAAAGGCTACAAAGGTGAACTGAAAAGCTCTCGTAAAAAATAATTAAGATCCCAGAGCCTTATAAACTATGGGTTTAATTTAGCACTGGACTATGCCAGTTTCTGCCAGCATAACCCAGGGTGCAGGACTTCCAGTAATGGAGAGTCCCCGATGTGAGCAATGTGCCCTCAATCTCTGCCTTGTCACTGAGCCTGTGGCTGGCAAGCATGGCACAAAAGAAAGCAATGCTGGATAGGGAGTGAACAAGCCCATTCAGCAGGGAAATGTACTGATTCAGCATATTCCTCCAGCAACCTCCATCAACAGAGTTCCTGTGGAGATCTATCTGCAATTTAAAACTGCCTTCCTCAGTCAGGATGCCTAGAGGAGAAAGGCAATGCAAACACTATTTACCTCATTCTAGGGAAAATCTCCCTTATGGCACAGGAAATCCCTGTTGTGCACTGCGGTGCAATTTGCAGGGCCCCCAATCCAGCACAGGAAAGTCAAATCCTATGGGTAATCAGACAAATTATAAGCACATTTACATTTTGAAAGAATATATCTGAAAAGTAGTTCCTCACTGTGGAGAAGTGTAAGGTTATAGCCACAATCATTTGAACTACTCATGCATGTTCTAAATTAACTACAATTACTTAGGAAAGAGACCTGGGGACCCATTATGGGCAGCTAAATGAAAATCTCTGGTCATTGTGTCAAAGCAGCAAATAAAACATTAGGATAAATGAGAAATGGGATGGAAAATTATACTGAACATATTATGCCATTATGTAATTAATACTCACCCTCCCCATGTTCATTGCTGGTCAGTATAGATCAGAAATAGAAGGGGGGTAGTTCAGAGATGAGTGATGAAAATAAAGTAAGGGCATGGAAATATTTCCTGATGAGAAGAGATTGAAAAGATTGGAACTATTTCTTTCAGACTGGAGCTTAATACTGTTGGACATGATAGAACTATACAAAATAATAAACAGAATAGAGAAGCTACACTGGGTCCTTCCATTTACCTTTTGTCATAATACAAGTAAAAGGTTTGGGTTTACAATTCACACATTTAAAACAAATAAAAGAAAACAGCTTTCACAATGCATTTAACCCATGGAACTCACTGCCACAAGACATTGTGAGGCCAAGAGCTTAGTAAGGTTTAAAAATGATATTTCTATGTGTGCTATGAACATTCACAGTTATAATACATAGGATATAAACCATCATGTTTCTGGGTATAAGGCAAATGCTAACTGCTCAGGATTAGGAAGTGTTGTTATAGCCATGTTGGTCCCAGGATATTAAAGACAAGGTGGTGAGGTAATATATCTTTTATTGGACCAATTTCTGTTGGTGAGAGAGACAAGCTTTCAAGCTTACACTCTCTGTGTGTAACAGTACATAAACTACTGTGATATTTTAAATACCATGCTTCCTTAACTATGGGGAAGCTTCTGCCACCTTTGTTCACACTGGGTTGTATCTTATTTCTCAAGTAGTCCAATTAATTTCATGGAGATTGCCCCTTTTCCCATGCAAGTGAGCAATCTTGGTCATGCTCTGGAATGCAATATACATTTACTTTGTTAAAAAATGTATTTATGGTAGGGAGCTTGTGAAAGTAACCAGTGTACAATCCGGACTGATGGACAGCTGTGTCTCCTCGATTCTCCAATGTGGGGTGCCTTTTACACTGCTTCACTGTGAGAGCAACCATTCCTGGTCTGCCCACACACAGCCTCCAGCATGTAAATCACCCCCAGCTATACTGTATGAGTACTATAGACAGCCAGCCTTGAACTACATTACAGAGCAATACCAGCAAATTCCTAGTCCCAGACTTTCCCCAAGAAATGTGCGTCTTGTATTGCCCAGTATCCTCCTAAACAATACAAGTTCTTTAAAGTCCGTCATTTCGTTGTTAGAAAATGATGCGCACAAATCTTGTTATCCCAAATGAAGTTTCCCAAACATTTCAATCCACACTGGTTTAGATAACGTCTATCATTCTGTAGTTAGTAAACTTGTTCTATTGTTTTAAGTGATTACACATAATAAGACAAAAAAGTCAGAATTTGGTTACAAAGAAATAAAAGGTAAAATACAGCTAATACTTTTTTTAATAAGCTAAATGAATTCAAAGCAAAGGTTTCTCTTACCACATACTTTAGCAGCCTTATTGATTGGAATCCTTTTACCTAGGACCCATCTCCCAGTTCAATGTTGATTTCCTTGTCCTTCAGGTGTTGTTATTGCTGTGAGTAGAGATGAAGAGAAAGATAATCTGGGGAATTTGCTCCCCTTTCTTATAGCATTTCTCTTCTTTGAGAATCACCTCCAGCTGGGGTTCAGGTGACAGAAAGTCTGTGGGATGGGAACTTCCAGCTGTTTTCTTTACCAAGATGTAAATTTCTCACTCATACCCCTTTTTCTGCCAAAGAATGACCACTTAACTAGGTGGTAGTCCACTTGATTTTGTTGACTCCTGGCTGAGACATCAGTTTGCCTTTTATCTTTGAGGAACTGGTTTGTGCTTGCTTTTCTAAACTTGGAATATGTCTCAGTAATGTTACACAGTAGAATTTAATAATTGTACAGAGTGTTGCAACACATATTTTGCCAGGACAATAATGATCAGCAAATTATGAGTTTTCAAATGATACCTCACAAGGTATACTTTGTACAAAATCCATTATAGTTTTATAAAAAGTGTGAACATAGGGATACAGACTGTAACAGAGCTATAGCACTTGCATTTGCAATTTTTCTGTATTGGTAACAGGAGCCAAGAACTTTTACTGGGCATGAAATTCAGTTATTAAAGTTTATTTTTCTATATAATAGGAATAACATAATTGATCATGCAGGCAAATCACAATTCTGCTAATTATATGGCAAATGGATGAAACACTGCAACTTTGTTTCCTCTTATTCTTTGTTGAACATTTTAGTGCTTATGGAGAAGTGTGATGTTGATGGTACACACTAAAGCCAGGCATAGCAAAGGTTGCTGCTGGGCAGACTTTTCTGTGCCGCACAAGATGGCAACCCCAAAGAGAACTGGTGCACAATTGGTCCTGATACTAGCATAATTAAGGGGGGAAAGGGGAACTTGGAGATAACCCTACTGAACACTACACTTAGGGCTGGACTGTGCATGGTTGGCACAATATTGAGTAGGGGATTGTGTGGAGTTGCATGGTCCAGTGGGAGCTCAAGGAGAAGCTGCATGATCCTCCTTTCCCTTCTCTGGGGCAATACAACTCCACACAATCCCCAAATTGTCCTTGGCCTTTAAGGGGCACGTGTGAAAAATCTTCTTGCACCCTTCTCCCCACTTGGAAACTTGTGCAAGGGCCAGGGACAATTGGGTCTTTAAAAGCTTATTCCCTCTTTCCCTGGAGCTCTGGAGCTGCATGTGAATAAATGCGTATGCATTTACATGGTTGATTATATGTGCATAAATCAATTAATAAAGATATTTCTTCAGTTTCTGTACATCTCAAATCTGCCTTTAAAACAAGATAAGGTTAATTGATAGAGTTTCAGAAGATATTATAAACTGACAGTAGCTATATATTACACTATGTAAACTGGTGTATTCTCCAAGAATCCTGAGCTAAAATAACTTTTGGCATCCCTCTAAGTATATTATTTATAGCAACTAGGTTAATTGGCTGCATGAAATGGAACAATCTCTCAAAACACAGAGAATCTATAGATATTCTGTCTGCAAGTGAATAATATTATTACAATGTATACCTGAAGATCTCAATATATTTTACAAAGGAATTAGGGCAGGGGTGGGCAAACTACAGACCACGGGCCAGATCTGGTCCACCAGCCATTTTAAGCTGGCCCTCAAGCTCACGCTGGGAGCGGGGTCTGGGGCTTGCCCTGCTCCAGTGCTCCAGCTGGGGCTCAGGGTCAGGGGCCACTCCACTCAGCTCCCAGAAGCTGCCATATAGCCCCCCCCTTCAGTGCTCCAGCCAGGGAGCAGGGTTGGGGGCTGCTCCACACGGTTCCTGGAAGCAGCAGCATGGCCCCCCTCCAATGGCCCCTTCTGGTGCTCCAATGGTGTCTGCGGATAGGGCAGTGTCCAGAGCCTCCTGGCTGTGCCTCCACCTAGGACCCAGAGAAGGGACATGCCACTGCTTCCAGGAGCCACTTGAGGTAAGTGCCACCCAATGCCTGCACCCCTGAGCCTCTCCCCATGTCCCAGCCCCCTGTCCCAGCCCTGATCCCCCTCCCACCCGCCGAACCCCTTGATCCCAGCCTCCTACACCCCAAACTCCTCATCCCCAGCCTCACCCCGGAGCCCTCACCCCCTCCCACACCCCAACCCCAATTGCGTGAGCATTCATGGCCCGCCATTCAATTTCTATTCCCAGATGTGGCCCTCGGGCCAAAAAGTTTGCCCACCCCTGAGTTAGGGGTAGGTACCGTAAACCACATTTTACAGGCTGAGAAACTGAAGTGCAGAGGTTGACTAATTTGTCCAGTATTACACAAGTCCGTGAAAGAGCCTAGACTGGAACCTCAGTTTTTTGCCTCTCATTCTCATGCCCTACCCATAGAGCATTATTAATTCTACGTTTATTTTTCACACAGCTATGAAATGTCACCAACTGTAAATATTGTGTCTTACAGAAACTAACTAAAGCAAAAAAGAAGCTGAGGAATGATGGAATGGCCATTTCTTTCCTTGGTAATTATAACAATTCAAAAGTTTAATTGTATAATGAGCCACAAAATCTCTTTGAAGAGAAACTAATTTGCTATGGCATGTTTTTGCTTTGGCTGTTAAATTCTTTCATGTAACATTTTCTGCTGAATAGTCCCATGTTACTGTTAACAAGGACCATGTACTATGAGGTGTAGGAAATATTCCCATTTCAAACATTTCACCTATTTTGCTTTGCCTGTTATATTTATACCTTTGTGTGAGAGAATATGAGAGGAGAGTATGTGTTGTAGTTTAAGATATTCTACCAAAATACGTTTCTAGTTGCCATTTCAGTTTTCCATTTCAAATCCTGGTTACTTTGTTCCATTCAGTTTTTCTTGAAAATGGTCAACACTCAGAATTTGTTTCATGAAGAAGAATTAATATATTTGATTATCCTATTATAATTGTTTTAGCATTCTGCCAAAAAGCCGATCTGTAGCACTATTCCTATTTGTTTAGTGACTGATATTATATGTGAAAAGCTTTTATATCATTTTCTTTTTTCCAAGATAGAAAGAATATGTGGCATATAATGTATGGTTCCTGTTATACCGCCCAAACATATCAGATACTCAGGGCCGGCGCTTCCATTTAGGCGACCTAGGCGGTCACCTAGGACACCAGGATTTGAGAGGGTGGGGGGGGGGGCGGCATTTTGCTACCCTCGGCAGCAATTCGGCGGCGGGGGGTCCTTCCACGCTCCGGGTCTTCGGTGACAATTCTGCGGCAGGTCCTTCACTTGCTCCGGGACCCGCCGCTGAAGTGCCCTGAAGACCGGGAGCACGGAAGGACTCCCCTGCCGCAGAATTGCCGCCGACAACCGGGAGCGTGGAAGGACCCCTGCCTAGGGCGCCAAAACCCCTGGCGCCGCTCCTGCAGATACTTCAAGCTAATAATACATCAGAGGTAGTTTTGCCATGTCCCTCAATGGGGACAGGATTTCACCCTGAATCTTAAAGATTATGGGTATATTTTCTTGCCTTAATACGTTGGAATTTACCCACATACATTTCCTATGCACCTAGATTATATTATACCCTATTGTATAGTTAGGCTAAAATATTTATCTCATGCCAAAAGATGGAGGATTTTCTCCAGAAGTAATTGTTTACAGCTTTAAAAAATGTAACAGACCCACAAGAGAAATGACAATCTGTTGAATGAGCTTAACTGAATCTCTAAGAGAACTATGATTCATATAATACTATTTTCATGCCTCTCATACCACATAGATACATACTATGGGAGATTTGTGATCCTTCACCCTTTCCAAACAGGGAAGAAATACAAGCTTTTTTATTACAGATAGAAAGCTAATACTATAAGTATTTTGTTCCTACAAAGAGCTGTCATAGTTGCTAAAGGAGCATTCAGGGAAGACAAGGCCATTGCAAAGAAGCTATATGAATTATTTTCCTTTCAGAGGATGAGGGAGAGATCCCTACTCCTGAAGCATTCTTTTTTAGGTGACAGATCTAAGGAACTATCACAGGTGGGGGTGTTGATAGAAGTGTTTTTTGGAAAAAAATTGATATATTAAACAGTAAAAGGTCACCAGGACCAGATGGTATTCACCCAAGAGATCTGAAGGAACTCAAATATGAAATTGCAGAACTACTAACCTATTGCTTAAGACAGTCTTGGTGCTAGATGACTGGAAAGTAGCAATGTAATGCTATAACATGCTGCTAGGGATACCTAGAGCTGTGAACCACAGTGTTACCTCTCTCCCTCAGAAAGAGTGAGTTTTGCTGGTGATTAGACTGTATGTTAGCTCCTTACCACACGTCTGTCTTCCTCACCAGCAAACTCCTCAAGGTTCTTCTGGCCCAAGCCTCACGTAGCAGGTAAGAATCAGTGAACTCCAGCCACCAAGCTCCTCAGAGATGTTTCTCTGCAATGTACAGCCCCTACCACAGTGCTTTCACAGAAGATATTAAGTTCAGTACTTTGTTAAAGGGTCTGTGCATCACAGCTTATTAATATAACTGGGGTGGATATACCGTCCCCATGAAATGCAGTACTGAATGAGTTTATAGTAAACGTAAAAACAGTTAATTAACAAAAGAGCATGGATTAAGTGATATCAAGTAAAAGAGATGAAGGTAGAGATGGTTACAAGCAAATAAATGTGAAAACTATTATCTTAAAGTCTAAAACTTAACCTAGCAAGACACAGTCTTTGTTCAACATGGTTTCTCTCACCCCATCCCCTTTTCAGCTTGGCAAGGGGAGGGGAGGAGCAGGGGAGGGACTCTGCCTGCTGGAGGCCAATGGGAGTGGCTAAATCAGGCCCAGGCTTCCAATCAGCCACACTGCACTCTGTGTGAGGGAAAGGGAGGGGAGGGAGGAAAAATCTTGCACGCCTCCTACCACTTGGCGCCCTAGGCGACTGCCTAGTTCACCTAGTGGTTGCACCGGCCCTGCTAACTTCAGGCAAATTGGTTGAAACTATAGTAAAGAACAAAATTACGAGACATATAAATGAACACAATATGTTGTGGAAAAGTCAACATAGCTTTTGTAAAGAGAAACCATGCCTCACCAATCTATTAGAATTCTTTGAGGGAGTCAACAAGTATGTGTACAAGGGGGATCCAGTCAATAGAGTGTACTTGGACTTTCAGAAAGCCTTTGACAAGATTCCTAACTGAACGCTCTTAAGCAAACTAAGCAGACATGGGATAAGAAGGAAGGTCCTCTTATGGATCATTAACTGGTCAAAAGATCTGAACCAAAGTATAGGAATAAATGGTCAGTTTTCACAATGGAGAGAGGTAAATAGTGGGATCCCCCAAAGATATAGCCTGGGACAAGTGCTGTTCAACATATTAGTAAATGATCTAGAAAAGGGGATGAACAGTGAGGTGGCAAGATTTTCAGACAATACAAAATTACTTAAGATAATCAAGTCCAAAGCTGACAGTGAAGAGTTCCAAAAGAATCTCACTAAACTGGGTGACTGGGCAACAAAATGGCAGATGAAATTTAAAGTTGATAAGTGCAAGGTAATGCACATTGAAAAAATTAATCTATACGTATAACTGTACATAGAAAATGATGGGGTATATATTAGCTGTTACCACTCAAGAAAGAGATCTTGGAGTCATGGTGGATAGTTCACTGAAAACATCTGCTCAAGATGCAGCAACAGTCAAAAAATCTAATAGAGTGTTAGGAATTATTAGAAAAGGAATAGATAAGAAAACAGAACATATCATAATGCCCTATATAAATCCATGGTATATCCACACTTGTGGTTGCCAGATCTCAAAAACGAATTGGAAAAGGTGCAATTAAAATGATTGGGGGATTGAACAGCTTCCATACGAGGAAAGATTAAAAAGTAGGGCTGTCAATTAATTGCAGTTAACTCACATGATTAACTCAAAAAATTAATTGCAGTTAATCTCACTTATAACAATAGAATACCAATTGAAATTTATTAAATATTTTTGGATATTTTTCTACATTTTCAATATTGATTTCAATTAAAAAATTTAGAGCCTACAAGTCCACTCAGTCCTACTGCTTATTCTGCCAATCACTAAGACTAACAAGCTTGTTTACATTGACGGGAGATACTGCTGCCTGCTTCTTATTTATGTCACCTGAAAGTGAGAACAGGTGTTCGCATGGCACTTTTGTAGCCAGTGTTGCAAGGTATTTGCATGCCAGATATGCTAAAACATTTGTATGCCCCTTCCATGCTTCAGCCACCATTTCAGAGGACATGCTTCCATACTGATGATGCTCATTAAAAAAAAATGCGTTAATTAAATTTGTGACTGTACTCCTTGGAGGGAGAATTGTATGTCTCCTGCCCTGCATATAGCAGTCTCGGATGATGATCCAGCACATATTCGTTAAGAACACTTTCACAGCAGATTTGACAAAATGCAAAGAAGGTACCGATGTGTGATTTCTAAAAATAGCTACAGCACTCAACCCAAGGTTTAAGAATCTGAAGTGCCATCCAAAATCTGACAGGGATGAGGTCTGGAGCATGCTTTCACAAGAAGAGCAACACTCCAATGCTGAAACTACAGAACCCAAACCACCAAAAAAGAAAATGAACCTTCTGCTGGTGGCATCTGATTCAGATGATGAAAATGAACATGTGTCAGTCCACACTGCTTTGGATTGTTATCAAGCAGAACCCATCATCAGCATGGAAGCATGTTTTCTGGAATGGTGGTTGAAGCATGAAGGGACATATGAATCTTTAGCACATCTGGCATGTATCTAGCAACACCAGCTACAACAGTGCCATGTGAACATCTGTTCTCACTTTCAGGTGACATTGTAAACAAGAAGCAGGCAGCATTATCTCCTGCAAATTGTAACAAACTATGTTTGTCTGAGTGATTGGCTGAACAAGAAGTAGGACCGAGTGGACTTGTAGGCGCAAAAGTTTTATACTTTTTTTTTTGAAGGCAGGTTTTTTTGTACATAATTCTACGTTTGTAAGTTCAACTTTCATGATAAAGAGATTGCACTACAGTACATGTAGGAGGTGAATTGAAAAATACAATTTTTTGTTTTTTACAGTGCAAATATTTGTAATCAAAAATAAATATAAAGTGAGCACTGTACACTTTGTATTCTGTGTTGTAATTGAAATTAATATATTTGAAAATGTAGTAAACATCTAAAAATATTTAAAATAAATGGTTTTCTATTATTGTTTAACAGCACGATTAATCGCGATTAATTTTTTTAATTGCTTGACAGCCCTATTAAAAAGGCTTGATTGTTCAATTTAGAAGAGAGATGACTAAGGGGATATAATAGACTTCTATAAAATCATGAGTATTATGGAGAAAGTGAATAGGGAAGTGGTATTTAACCCTTCATATAACACAAGTACTGGGTGTCACCCAATTAAATTAACAGGCAGCAGGATTAAAATACACATAAGGAAGTACTTCTTCACGCAATGCATAGTCAACCTGTGAAACTCCTTTATGGGATATTTTGAAGGCCAAAAGTGTAACTGGGTTCAAAAAAGAATTAGGCCCAGGAAGAATAGGTCCATCAATGGCTATTAGCCAAGATGGTCATGGATGCAACTCCAGGCTCAGTGTGTCCCTAAACTTCCAACTGCCAGAAGCATCTGGCATTGGCTGTTATCAGAGACAGAATACTGGGCTAGATGGACCGTTAGTCTGACACAGTATGGCCATTCTTATGTTCTTATGGTGCTCTGCTAAAAAAAAGCCAAAGAAAATGCAGCAATCTCAGTAATTATATATAACTTGATATTCGTGTTGAAATATGTTTTACTTACATAATGCTGAAGATTCAAATATGATTTGATTGTTCTTAACCCTAACAAATAATAGTACTTTTCTCTCAATCAGGAATAAATTGCAAGTTATTCTGCATTGCATTACTTTCTTTTGTAGCGTTATTTGCAAACAATTGAATCAATTACTTTTGCTTCCACCCCTTGCCAGATTCTGCCACGCGTCCTCATGTTGAGCAGAACTTTTCCTCTCCTGTGAGTAAAGTCTACTCAATATGGAAAAAATTGGAGGACAGAATCTGGCCTCGCTCAAATAAAACATTTTTAGTGAGTTCACAACCCAGAATTGTGTTTGCCATCTATGGGTGTATTTTCTCATTAAAACATTTTCCTGCTATAAATGTAATATTTTTGGTGGTGTTCTGGAATCCTTCCTCTTCAGTCTTTCTCCTAAATATTCACATGGCTATGACCCAAGTTGAGCAAGTCACATTAGGATATGACAATAATGCTTTCCAGGGCTCCTAACACCTGCTGAGGGGACTGTACTTGGAACCTGGACTCGAATGCCCATGAGCTGCCACTAAATTAGCCCAATCATATAGTCTTTTAAAAAGCTTTCATTTATTATACCCTAAGATCAAGTGCAATCAAAAGGTACAGCTTTTGTTAAATGGAATGTATGTTATCTGGGAAATGAATAGATGCTGGGGCATTTAAAAATAAATTAGGAGTATTCCCAAAAATTGATAAAGGGGTTATATAACTTTTACATCCTGATTTCTGACTCAAATCCAGTCTGAGTTGCTAGTGATCAAAAGTTATCATACATAAATTAATAGTCTCAGCCGAGGGAAGAAGTGTCCTTGCCACATGGAAAAAAAACACACCACATTTTTTGTCATTAATGCATATATTTGCTGGTAGTCTCATCAAAGCAGCAAAAGGACTGTATAGGCCTGGAGACTAAATTATACCTTTACTACTAAGGCTGGGTCTACACTACCCGCCTGACACGGCGGGTAGAAATAGACCTCTCAGGGATCGATTTATCGCGTCCCGTCGGGACGCGACAATTGATCCCCGAATCGACGCTCTTACTCCACCAGCGGAGGCGGGAGTAAGCGCCGTCGACGGGAAGCCGCAGAGGTCGATTTTGCCGCCGTCCCTACAGCGGGGTAAGTCGGCTGTGATATGTCGAATTCAGCTACGCTATTCGCGTAGCTGAATTTGCGTATCTTAAATCGACCCCCCCCCCCCCGTAGTGTAGATGTAGCCTAAGAGTGGGGAACGTGAAGTAGGTTGTACTACAGCTTCCCTTGTGTGGAAGTTTTCATTCCTAATTATTGTAAATTTGGCACTGTACATAACCACTAAATTCACATGAACATTTTTTTTTAAAAGAGAGAAGAGAAGATCATTAACATGGTGACATGAGGCTAACTTTCAAGGCCTTGATAAAACAAAATATTTAAGCATATGCCTAACTTTAAGCACGAGTAGTTCCCATTGACTTCCACTGAAGTACTCACAAGCTTAAAGTTAGGCACATGTTTAAGTACATTACTGACTCAAGGCTCAGGCTGAGAAACAACTTTTCTCAGCAACTAAACCAAAATCCCTGAGCTGTTTAAAGTGTGTGTGGGGGGGGAACGAATTGGATTTATTTATTTGGAGTAACAAATCTGTTCCCCTCCCCCCAAAAGATCATTAAAAATAGAACAGTAGTTTAAAAAACTGGCTTTTTCATACCAGAATCACAATTAATAAAATCTACAATCTTAAAGAAAAAGGGTCATGATTACTTTTTAATGCCCACATTAAAGCAGAAAAGACATGGAAAGCACTATTGCTATATCCAGGGAAGTACAACACTGAAAATTAGCAAGAGGAATTTATTGATTACTAAATACAAAGTACTCTGAAGCATTTCACACATAATTCAAGCAACGATATTCTCACTCACTCAATTCCTAAGTGGAGCTGTGACTCTTCTAGATGTGTTGTTTGTGGAGGATGAGCAGCCTAATTTGGATCAATTAAAGAACAACACCAACAGAGTTTCCGGTTCCAGAGAAACTTTGTACGGTCTGTCAGGACAGAGGATTCTTTCATCTGTCCTGCCAGTTAGCCTTTATGGAGGAATGGGATTTCTCCTGTTGAATAAACAGAAATTGTAGTGCTGAACAGGGATGTTTATTAGTCAGTTGAAGAAAAGAGAGCAAAGACAGCCCCATTCCCTCAAAACTTAGCAACCCAAATCAAAAGCCTAACATACCCCTTTTCTTAGTCTATCCAGTAGGAATTGTGGAAACCTTTTTCTTTAACAGTAACTAGTTCTGAAAAAAAACTGTATGTCTGTGAGTGTGCTGGGGGGAGATACATTTTAAATAAGTAACAGTCCAAATGTGCATTCACATTTGAGTTCTTCCTTTCTGAAAGGTTTCTGTACCTGTATTTTCAGGGTTTCTTGACTAGGGAACTGCAAATGTGCTCTTTTTATTGAATTAAAAAAGACCTGTGGGTCAAGAACTCTGTTCTTTAAAACAGAAAAATTATTATGAACTGTCACCAGTGCTTATCAAACTTTAATTTACATTTCTTCTTCCTTCTTTTTGCAGCACATATCTCTGAATCCATACATCAGTGAGGAGAATCAGGTTTGTATCCTGTTTGTTTACTGAATTCCAGGGTACCCCATCCACAATCATCTAGTGTTCCTCTGAAGATAATGATGCATAATAGGGAGATGAAGAAAGACATACAGGAAGATGCTCCCTCCTTTCTTGCATGTTAGCTTATGTGGAAGAATTCAGAGATGTGGAAGGAAGACAGCTATTTTATACCAGATGTCCAAAGACAGATTTTAATGCAGAAAAGTCATTGGTAAATATGTTCAAAGAGCTCAGTCTTTAAAAAGGAGTCCCCCAGTTACAGCCCAAATTAAGATATTTTGAGCAGAAAGATCATTCATTTCTTCAGTTATAGGCTTACATTTATCCACTGAAATGCTTAACAGTCATATTCTAAATCACACAATCAAGGTGTTACCATCACTACCATCATTGACTTTTTTGTCCTGAAGTGTGGTTTTCTTTGGGTTTATACATGTGTAAGAAAGACTGGGTCAATTCACTGGGGTCCTCATGAGGTAAAGCATGGCATTACAAAACTGCAGCATCGTATTCTTATCTTGGGAGGAGGGGGGGAGGTCTAACTAGTGTACAAACTAACCTTGAAATTTTGGAACAACAACCTGTCAGAAGCCCTGGCTACTTCTAGTTCTCTCTCTTCTGAGCCTGTTTCATTGTCACATGCCACCTCAACTCAATAGGCAGTTTGGGGTGCAGATGTTTACTTGGATAATTCTGTCATCTGACATGAGCGAGAATCAGGACTGTGTAATTTAGCTGACACCAAGAATGAGCCACAATGAGACTGAGGATTGAAACAGTCAGTAAATTCCAGCTATACAGTACAAATTCTAGATCTCTCCCTTGTTTTAATCTTGGTATCTCATTACCATCAAATTTACTGTCATTTGTCTGTCATGACTGCAATTAATGCCTAAGCACCCAAATTCAATATTTGCAGGAATGCCACTGGGTAATCCACACACTGCAATTTACTAGGAAAACAATCCATCTTCTTGTCCAAAGTCACAGGACAACTCCTGAATGCCATCAAACATTTGTTTATATTCATTCAGGAACATTTTTGGGTTGAACTTCATTCAGGCATCTAGCAAAGTCATTCATCTTAATTTATTATGTCTTAAATTGTTAACAAGTTGTGTAAAAGTTTCTTGTAAAGCCACGTATTTTTCTATCTCCTTATAAATTACCTGATTGTTTTATGGCTCTTGGGTGAAAGCTATCACCAGTCAGTTCTGGGACTCTCCTTCCCTTCTTTTTAAACTTCCTTTGCTGTCAAAAGCAGCAACCTCAAGCATGACAAAGTGACTTCCCAGCCAAAGCGCTGCCTTGTTGCTGGGTGCAGTGTTGCCAGGTTTTCCCATGCTGTAGTCTCACTCACCTGCTATTCAGGTCTGCTGGTGGCCCTCTTTATCTTGTAATTCACCCACCCATCCATCCAGGTCACTTTAAGTCTCACCCCTTTTGGAGTGTTAGTCAAGTCTAATAACAGTCCAGTCACCTTGTGCCGGGACTCCAGCCCAACTCTAGGGTCACTAGGACTTATGATGCTTGTCCCAGGTCTTTCCTTAGTGGTTTGTAGGGGAACTCAGTCCCTCCCTCTACCCTGGGTTCCAGTCCAGTAGCAGCATATAAGGTCTGCTTCTTCAGACCTCCTGCTTCTCTCCTGCGCTTCTTCCTCCCCATCACTCTTCAGGCCTCAGAGGAAAGGTAACACAGGAAAGGCACAACACAAAAATAATTAGGGCTGTTGATTAATCACAGTAAACTCACACAATTAACTCAAAAAATTAATCGCTATTTAAAAAATTCATCGTGATTAATCACAGTTTTAATTGCACTGTTCAACAATAGAATACCAATTGAACTTTATTAAATATTTTTGGATGTTTTTCTACATTTTTAAATATATTGATTTCAATTACAACACAGAATACAAAGTGTAAAGTGCTCACTTTATAATATTATTTTTATGCAGATATTTGCACTGTAAAAATGATAAAAGAAATGATATTTTTCAGTTCACCTCATACAAGTACTATAGTCGAATCTCTTCAGCTCAGGTATTTACATGCCAGATATGCTAAACATTCTTATGCCCCTTCATCCTTTGGCCACTATTCCAGAGGACACAGTTCCACGCTGATGATGCTTGTTAAAAAAAACAACAACAAAACATTAATTAAATTAGTGACTGAACTCCTTGGGAAAGAACTGTATGTCTCCTGCTCTGTTTTACCTGCATTCTGCCATATATTTCATGTTATAGCAGTCTCAGATGATGACCCAGCACATGTTGTTCATTTTAAGAACACTTTCACTGAAGATTTGACAAAATGCAAAGAAGGTACCAATGTCAGATTTCTAAAGATCGCTACAGTACTTGAACCAAGATTTGAGAATCTGAAGTGCCTGAGAGGGAATCTGAGAGGGACAAGGTGCGGAGCATGCTTTCAAAAGTCTTAAAAGAGCAACACTTCCATGCGGAAACTATAGAACCCAAACCACTGAAAAAGAAAATCAACCTTCTGCTGGTGGGATCTGACTCAGATGATGAAAATGAACATGCGTCGGTCCGCACTGCTTTGGATCATTATCAAGCAGAATCTGTCATCAGCATGGATGCATGTCCTCTGGAATGGTGGTTGAAGCACAAAGGGACCTATGGATCTTTAGCGCATCTGGCACATAAATATCTTGTGACGCCGGTTACAACACGAATGCCTGTTCTCACTTTCAGGTGACGTGGTAAACAAGAAGCAGGCAGCATTATCTCCTTTGTTTGTCTGAGTGATTGGCTGAACAAGAAGTAGGACTGAGTGGACTTGTAGGCTCTAAAGTTTTACACCGTTTTGTTTTTGAACGCAGGTTTTTTTGTACATAATTTTAAATGTGTAAGTTCAATTTTCATGATAAAAATATTGCACTACAGTACTTGTATGAGGCGAATTGAAAAATACAATTTTGTTTTTTACAGTGCAAATATTTGTAATAAAAAAATATAAAGTGATCACTGTACACTTTGTATTCTGTGTTGTAATTGAAATAAATATATTTGAAAATATAGAAAATATCCACAATATTTAAATAAATGGTATTCTATTACAGAGGCGCCGACTCCGTGGGAGCTCCGGCCCCGGAGCACTCACGGAAAAAAATTGGTGGGTGCTGAGCACCCACCGGCAGCTCCCCATGGCCCCATCCCCCCTGCTCCAACTCGTCTCCGCCTCTGCCTCCGCTGTGAGCGCGCCGCTGCGTCCTGCTTCTCCTCCCTCCCAGCCCTTGCACCGCGACACAGCTGATTTGCGGGGCAGGGAGTGAGGAAGGGGAATGCTGCACGCTGGGGAAGAGGTGGGGCCAGGGTGGGGATTTGGGGAAGGGATCCAATAGGGGCAGGGGGGTGGAGTTAGGGCAGGGAACGGGCGGGGGCGTGGGCACCCACCGGCGCCGGAAAAAGTTGGTGCCACTGTTCTATTATTAACAGTGTGATTCATCGCATGATTCGTTTTTTTTAATCGCATGATTAATTGCGATTACTTTTATTAATCGCTTGACAGCCCTAAAAATAATCCAAACATTTCCCTGACCTCCCTCTTTTCAGGAGAGGCCTAATAAGCTGATGGCTGGTGTCACAGTTCAGGGCAACTGCATTTGTATTCCCCTTCCAGGTCCCTTAAGGGCATCCACTCTTGGCTCCCAGGTCCTCAGCTCCCACCTCTTGGGCGGAGACCTTCATATCTCTACCTCTGGACCAGGGGTTTATCCAGGTTGGACAGTTCCCTGCCTATACTGCAAACCAGCAAGCCAGACTGCCTGAAGAGGGCAGCGTCTGTGCTTTGCTTTCTCTCTGAAGGCTACAAACAGCTGTAATTGCCAGCAGTTACACGTTACCACACAGCTCTTTATAAGCAATCACATGTATAAGGTAAACACCTAAGGTAAAGCATTACAGAGGAAACTTTAAAACAATGAAAGAACCCACACACGTGCTAGTGAGCTTAATAGAGATCATCCCCCAACTCCAATAATGGCTCTGATAAGAGTCAATCCTTCAAATCCCACCAAAGGGTTTTCCTGTGGTTACAAGTTCATAACAGCCTGAGCTCAGAACTAGTGCAAGCCTGACTTGGTCAGTCTTTCTTTTACATGGTTGGGTCTTTAACTGTTCCTGAAGTCTCAAGATCAATCAGGAAATAAAGGTCCTTTCCTCAGGGACTAGCTGCAAAAGCCTGGAGTTTGCAAAACTGTAGTTAGGGGATTTGCATTAACCTTCCCCAAGAGATTCCCCAGGCAAACCACGTGACCCTGTTTGTTCCCAAAGTCCATTCTTGAGTGGCACATTTCTTAATAGAGTCCTCTGAAGATCCTAACATGCTGCCCTACAGAGTTTACATACTCACTCACATCACATCTTCCCCATACAGCCGTGGCCCACAATAATATATAACCTTTGCATTTAATCCAATGCATTCCGAAGATACTAACACTCAATTTAATAAGGTTTTTCAAGGATAACTGCAGGAAACTGCCATATCTGTCGCCCCTGGATCAGTGCCATCTGGGTTATCATTCAGGGTTCACAGGAACTCTTAATCAGCTGTTTGCTGCATGGTGTTCCTTCCTGAGAGCTACTGAGAAGAGGTCTCTCCATCTCCCTGCCTGGCCCATTCTCAACTGGGCTTCTCCCTCTTAAGACTCCTCCTCCAAGAACAGCATGCTTTGCAGATGCAGCAGGCTGCCCGAGCCCAAAGCTGCTGTTTAACCCCTTCTTGCCTGGTGTGGATTTGTACACTCTGTCACAAGAGAAAGACTGGACTAATAAATTGCAGAAGACATGTTGAGGAACTGGCAGAAGTTCTGACCTAAAAAAGGATGCTTGTCCTTTAGATTTTGAGGTGATGCACAACCTCACAGTCCTTTTGGACTTCTCACTGCTCATGGACACCCAGATGGTAGCAGTGGCCAAAAATAAATTTTCACCTTTGGTTGGCCAGGAGGCCAACCAAACTTCTCAGATGTGGCGCAACCCACAGTGATCAAGGCTTCTTCTCTGCAGTGCCCGTCATCAACAACTCAGCAAATAGCATGATACAATCTGAATTCTGTGTGTGGTTATCACTAGTAATCAATGAGCCTTAAGTGCCAAATAACTGCATTACTGCTTGAAAAAATATTCCTGCCTTAATGATTGTTTAAGCATTTCTATATCAGCCATCACCATAATAAGTGTTTTATGTGACAAACTACCAGATGGCAGCTTGAAATTCATGTACTCAGCTATTAGGTTTGCATAATGCCCTACTCATCTGTTTTTGTGGATGGCTTAATGTGCTGTTCATCTACTTGACATCTGGGTTCCTGATGCCCCTTTCAAACCTGCCAGTGAGATAGCAGAAAATTGATAAAAATCACTGGCATACTGGGAGAGAAGAAAAAAATGTGGGAATTTCGAGCTACTGGAAAGAGGTTGAATCCTGAGTGTAACGGATTGAGATTGTACTGAACAAACTGACAGAACACATCAGCCATCTACTGCAATGTCAGTATTGAGAATTTGCAGAACTGATCACAGGCTGTGAGCAGGACATTGAACTTCTTTCATGCCCTGATTATTTCCACTGTAGGGAATATTGACTCTGAATAAATTTGAACAACAACAAATTTGAATGACAACCCTAGAGTACGAGTCAAGATTCAGAAAAATAAAAGAATAAGTCCTCAAATAATGAAAGAGAATACCTTATGTAGACCTGGCACAAGTAACTTGCCTCATTTCTTAGCGGGCATAATTGGGAAGGTGAATGGAAGGTTAAGGTGTAAATAGAAGCTTGACAAACAGTATGTTGGAATCAGGATATTTGTGCTAACTAAGAAGCAGTAACACCCTGATGCTAGGGACTATGGACAAAATAAACCCAGAATGTAAAGATCAAGTTCCATGTGAATAGCACATGGATAGAGCATGCTGGATTGGTTCCTGCAAAATAACCAATCCAATCCAAAAATGTGTGACTTAATGTATAGCAAATACAATGGAATGTGCATCTCAAAACACTCCTCTGAGAAAACATGGCTATCCATTAGGGCAGCACAAAGCAGGAAAATGCAAGGGGCAGCAAGCTACCCAGAAGAGGAAAAATAAAACCATGGAGACAAGAGTGAGAGACAAAGGGTAAGACTCTGAAGTGTACTTTGTTTTAGTCATTACTCATCAGCTTCATAGCTACAAACTATGGAGAATTAGGAAAGTGTGATACCTAATGTTGGAGTTACTTGGACAAGGTTGCTGTGGGTTTTAGATGGGAACTGTTTCTGGACATTTAACCCAGAAAGTTCAGGCTAGAAAATATTAATATATTTAAACTACAATTTTGCAATTAGATTTTACCTACCTAGAGAGCTGCAATGGGATACAAAGTAGTTTCCAGTCACTTGATCCAATGCAATGCATGACTAAACCCACTAATAATTAGTTTAGAATACCCGATAGTTATGATAGGTTGTTTTTATTTTGCAGCTCATGATTGCCCAGGTAATGACAATGTTGGGACATTATCTGCAATTTTGTAATTCTGCTGTGTAATTTCCTTCTTTAATTTTCTGTATCATACATTTTGGGCCTGTTTATATTCTCACATAAACTAATACAAAGAGTAATAGTTCTGATTAATTCAGTAGAATCACAGTATTGTAAAACAAGTGAGAGCAGAATTAGTCACATTTAAGAACACAGTTCCTATCCAAGGCAGAAGACAATATAATTACACTTTTCTTTTAATACTATGACATGTTTTGTATTTTATTTCTAACTAAGGCTGTCAAGTGATTAAAAAAATTAATCGTGATTAACCGTGTGATAAAAAAAATAATTGCGATTAATCACAAAATTAGTTGTGCTGTTAAACAATAATAGAATACCATTTATTTAAATATTTTTTGGATATTTTCTACATTTTCAGATATATTGATTTCAATTACAACATGGTGCTCACTTTATTTTTGATTACAAACATTTGCACTGTAGAAGCGAAAGAAATACTATTTTTCAATTCACCTAATACAAGTATAGTAGTGCAATTTCTTTATCATGAAAGTTGAACTTGCAAATGCAGAATTGTGTACAAAAAAAACTGCATTAAAAAATAAAACAATATAAAACTTTAGAGCCTTCAAGTCCACTCAGTTCTACATCTTGTTCAGTCAATTGCTCAGACAAACAAGTTTGTTTACATTTGCAGGAGATAATGCTGCCCGCTTCTTGTTTACAATGTCACTTGAAAATGAGAACAGACTTCGCATGGCACTGTTGTAGCCAGCTTCATAAGATATTTAGGTACCAGATGTGCTAAAGATTCATATGTCCTTTCATGCTTCAACCACCATTCCAGAGGACGTGTCTATGCTGGAGACAGTTTCTGCACAATAACAATACAAAGCAGAGCGGACCGACACATGTCCATTTTCATCATCTGAGTCAGATGCCACCTGCAGAAGGTTGATTTTCTTTTTTGGTGGTTTGGGTTCTGTAGTTTCCACATTGAAGTGTTGCGCTTTTAAGATTTCTGAAAGTATCTCTCCACACCTCGTCCCTCTCAGATTTTGGAAGGCACTTCAGATTCTTAAACCTGGGGTCAAGTGCTGTAGCTATCTTTAGAAATCTCACATTGGTACCTTCTTTGCGTTTTGTCACATCTGCAGTGAAAGTGTTCTTAAAACGAACAGCACGTGTTGGATCATCATCCGAGACTGCTTTTACATGAAATATATGGCAGAATGCAGGTAAAACAAAGCAGGAGACATACAATTCTCCTCCAAGGAGTTCAGTCGCAAATGTAATTAACGCATTATTTTTTTAAAGAAAGTCATCAGCATGGAAGCATGTCCTCTGGAATAGTGGCCAAAGCATGATGCGGCATACACATGTTTAGCATATCTGGCACGTAAATACCTTGCAGTGCCGGCTACAAAAGGGCCATGCGAACGCCTGTTCTCCCTTTCAGGTGACATTATAAATAAGAAGCGGGCAGCATTACCTCCTATAAGAGTAAACAAACATCTTGTTTGTCTTCGTGATTGGCTGAACAAGAAGTAGGACTGTGTGGACTTACAGGTTTTAAAGTTTTACATTGTTTTATTTTGAGTGCAGATATGTAACAAAAAATCTTTTATCATTTTTACAGTGCTAATATTTGTAATCAAAATAATATAAAGTGAGCACTGTACACTTTGTATTCTGTGTTGTAATTGAAATCAATATATTTGAAAATATAGAAAAACATCCAAAAAATTAATACATTTCAATTGGTGTTCTATTGTTTCACACTGATTAATTGCGATTAATTTTTTTAATCACATTTAATTTTTTTGAGTTAATCATGTAAGTTAACTGCGATCAATCGACAGTCCTATTTCTAACGTTTACTTTGTATTAACTCTTTTTTTTTCAGGCCATTGTGACTCTTTTTGACAGAAAACATTTTGTTTAAATAGCTCCATGGCATTAAGCCTTAGAAGCACCTCCTCCAGCGCACAGCTGAGATAAGAACTAGAGAGATCAGTCCACAGGAACTGCAGGTTAAGTGGCAGTCTGAAAGTTTTAACAGTCTATTTTCCAACATTGTCCTTTGTTTTTTAGAAATCGGTTATTTTTCTGGTTTATTATGAGAGCTATCCCCTGCTACCCACTTAAGAGTGTGTGGTCAAGGTCCTCATTTAAAAACTGCTTGAACAATACGTTTTCTAAACAATGTTGCCTCTATCATTGCTTGTAAAGCACAGTATGTTAGTGGCACTGTATGGGAATTCTGGGGACTGTAGAGTTAAATAAAAGCACTTTGTACATTAGTTGCAGATTGGCTTTCAGCCATCAAGACAGTTAAGGGTTTGTGAAATTCTTAGGTTGTATGCTCCTGGGGCAGGGCAAGGTTTATCTCTATGTTCTGTACAGCTTTGAGAATGCTTTTGGGATTCAAATGCTATTACATATTATTATGGAGCTTCCTTTAGAGAGCAGAAGCATCTTAGATCACCAAAGGGCTCTCATGGTGTGACTTGAGCATTTCCATCACTATCCAGCTCCTTTTGGTTCCCAGTACCAGTGGTGGAAAATCAGCAACACCTTAACTGGGCCATTCAACTTCAGAGGAGAGATTGAGGTGGATCAAGACACTCAAAGAATAGCACAGATTTTTTGTAGGCCTGCTGATCCAAGACTTGAGTAGTTCCATCACCATTCAGTTCTGCTTGCATTGTGGTGGCCATCACAATTAGATCATCCATTAACACTGTGGCTCATCAGGACAGATCAAACAATTGTTGTTTTGAGCTGTCATGTACTGTCAGAGGGGCCACTCCTCTGAAAGGCCATTAAGTTTAAAGCTCATTCACACGAAGAAATAAGTAAGTACAATGTTAAACATAGAAGTCACTGTCATATTTGTGTTTATATAGTAAAAATGTAACCAGACCAGAGGACCATTGCAATTGTCCAGACCGGTGAGTTTTATTAACCATAACTCAGCCAACTATGTCTACACCAGCGGTTCTCAACCCGGGATCCATGGCCCCAGGGGGCCATGAGCCCTTTCAGGGGGGCTTCAGGACCTTGCGGCTGAAACCCCGAGCCCCAAAGTCCCTCGACATGGGGCTGAAACCCCAGCTCTGGCACCCCCCACTGTGGGGCTGAAACCCTGAGCACTGGTTGCAGTGCCAGAGCGAGGCAGGCCCAGGGGCAGCTCCACCCATACCCCTTCCTCCTCTTCCTGCCCCTGAGGCCTCACCCTCTGGCCAGGCCAGAAGCGGGAAGCCAGAGTTGGGTGGTGTGGGCAGCTGCTGCTGCTCTGGCTGGTGTCATGGAGCAGGAAGCCACAGGGTTCCCCCATTTGCTACTGGTGCCGGGGTTGTGGCTGCTCCTCAGCTCACACAGCTGGTAAGAGCCGCCCAGGCCAGGGCACTCGGCTCTGTGGCTGGGAGAGCCCTTGGGGAGCAGTAACCACAGGGGAGCCTTCCTGGCACACAGCCCCTAGCTACCCCCTCCTGCACCCTGAGCTCCCTCTTGCCGGCACAGCCCCTAGCCAGAGGTGAAAGTAAGCTGGTACGCCCCGGTACGGCGTACCGGCAAGAGCTGGTGCGCCATACCGGGGTGGCCTGGCTTCCTCAGGTGGCAATTTAAAGGGCCTGGGGCTCCCAGCAGTGGCTGGAGCCCTGGGGTAGTGGCAGCGGGGCTCCGAGGGTTATTTAAAGGGCCGGGGCTCCCACTGCCTCTACTGCCCTGGGCCCTTTAAATAGCCGCCGGAGCCCTGCCGCCGCTGCCCCAGGGCTCCGGGAGCTATTTAATGGGCCAGGGTGGTGGAAGCAGGGGGGTCCTGGGCCCTTTAAATAGCCCCCAGAGCCCTGGAGTAGCAGCGGAGCTCCGGGGGCTATTTAAAGGACCCGGGGCTCCCGCTGCCTCTATGGCCCCAGCCTTTTAAACCGCTGCCAGAGCCCCCGGCTGCCGCTGCTACCCCGGCGGGGGACAGGGAGGGCACTTACCAGTACTGGGTGGGCCAGGGCTGGCTCTGACCCCCCAACCTCGCCCTTTCCACCTGAGGCCCCGCCCCTTCCCGGGGCCAGAGCTGGCCCTAACCCAGCCCCGTACCTGTAAGTCCCTATTTCTACTTTCACCCCTGCCCCTAGCTATCCCTCCCTGCACTCTGAGCTACTCACCTGCCACGCACAGCCCCTAGCTACTCCCTGCCTGCACCCTAAGCTGCTCACCTGCCCACACACAGCCCCTAGCTACCTCCTGTCTGCACCCTGAGCTGCTCACCTGCCCACACACAGCCCCTAGCTACCTCCTGTCTGCACCCTGAGCTCCTCACCTGACCACACACAGCCCCTAGCTACCCCCTCCCTGCACCCTGAGCAGTTTTTAAACTTTTTGAGCTGAACCCCCACCACACACAACCCGGACAGGCTGGGTGGCCTGCTGAGGTGAGTCCGGGGTGGAGGTTGTGCTGCTTTCCTGTATCCTGCTATGCCGGCTCCTGCCCCCACCCCCCAAATCGAAGTCAAAACTATGCCTATGCCCAAGGGCCCACCCCCGGCCAGGAGCTCTGAGTCCTCCCACCCCATACTAGGCCGTGGAGTTTTTATAGCATATTGAGGGGGCCCTCAGAAAGAAAAGGGTTGATTATGCAAGCCTCATTATCTATATCATTCCTGACACCTATTTATTAAAGCTACAGCATACTTGTGGAACATTGCATTATCTTATCCTTTAAAATAAAACAAGAGTAATGAACTGAACAACACTAAGCCAAACTTTTTTCAGTTAGTTTTAGCTCAGTTTTTGAACCTGAATGGCTTGCTTTTTATGCTGATGCTGAATGTTGCAGACATGTCCTTGTAACATTTCTGTTTGGTTCATTAAAGCTATAATTATCAGTCTGTGGAAGAGACTTAGGCCTGAATGCACAAAAAATGAGTTAAGTGCCTAAGTCCCAGTTTTGGGACCACTACAATGCACAGAACATCGATAGGTGCATAAACTCAATTTTTTCAGTAAAAAGTTCCCTAAACACCTATGTTTCTGCCTCTGAGCATGCACACTGCTGCATCTCTCTAGGCATTTGGGAGCCTGCCTCCCAAAGTGATTCACAAAGAGCTGTCACATAAAAATCCCTGATGAAAATCAGCACCTTGAATCACACCCCTATAGAAAAAGAAACAGCCAGTACAGTCTCTCGGCCACAGGTGTCACATGGTAAATTCCCTGCAGGAAATACCTCTAAGCAATTCAGCTGCCAATCTGTAATAATTGAACTTCCAAATGGTAGTCAGGTGTAGTCCCAGGAGGGGCCATTGCAGTAATTCAGTCAGGCATTATGCAGTACCTTTGACATTAGTTTCTTAAAGCCACAGCACCCGTACATAACACTATATCATGGCTGGTGTCTAGTAAAACAGTATCAGGCAAATACACAGCAAAGTTCAACTCAGCTTCTCATAGATGAGCAGAGGAAAGATTTTTCCTGTGTATCATGTTTTTATCAGACTCAGTCAGCTCTATAAACCCATGCTTATGCTTGGCCCAAACATTTCTTGCAGCCTAGACTTCCCATTAATCCCCTCAAGTTTCCATGGTCGGATCACAATTTGTAGGTTCAGCAGAATAATATCTTTTACCAGATTTTACTTTCTGCCAGGTTCTCTGAAAGCTCCATCTCCTGCATTAGCTCTACATGCTGAGTACTGATGTCTGGTAGCAGCATTGCTGGAGAAGTTTTACCAGTGTTGGTGGCTCACCTTCTATCCCCTCAATTTTAGGGCACATAACACTTTCAGAACATCAGGCAGATCCATGAGTTAAGTGGGGGAACCACCTCCATCTCCCACACAGCCCCAGGAACCTAAAAGAGGCCAGAGTGAACATGCTTCAGAGCAGATACTGGATAATTTAGAAAGATTTTACTACAGAATGCTGAATTAAAACTGTGCCTAGCTTTAAGCATGTGAATAGTTCCACAGTGCTCAATGGGACTACTCATGTGCTTAAAGCCAAGCATATGCTTAAGTACTTTGCTGAATTGGGGCCTTTAATGGAGACAAATGTACAGCTAGGAAATATCCCATGGTTTGCAGGAGTGTGCCTCTCCCTTCAGCAGTCCAGAAGCATGAACTCCACATAATGATATCAATTTTCAAACAGATAGAGTTCACAAGGTCACCTATATAAACCATGCTGCTATGCAATTAAAAAAACAACAACATGGCAGCAACCACAAGCTAAGTTGCAACGGAGGCACTATCCTAGCTCAGACCTGTCATGCACATACTGCCCCTAGGTAGCTTCCTTGTTAGCAGCTAGGATGCCCGCAGGTACTTGATTGCTACCCAGTAGATACTGAGTTCAAAATCTTTCATAATATTAGCGGAACTGAAAGGTATCCAAGCAATAAGAGGAAAGAATACATCTTCTGCTGGTATTCCCTCCAGTAAATGCTGGTGTGTGCATGGGCCTATGCACATGTGTGTTGACTATTGTACCTTGGGCCAACCAAGAGCATGACTGTCACCCAGAAACTCCATCTGGTTCAAAATGTGGTAGCCTGCCTGATGACAGGGCAGACCAATATGGGAATATCACACTAGTGGCAAACACTGGAACTATTTCATGAGCAGACTCCTAAATTTTTAAAGCCATATACATTCTAGAGTTGAGATGTTTGAGAGAGAGGCTCTTGATGTATGGCTAGTCACTGCAGCTGCATTTGGGGAAAATGAGGCCAAGCGGCCTTGCGGGAACCAGGGCCAGGGGCTCTCAGCTGACAGTCACAGTTGTGTTAATCACTACTTGCAGAGATCAGGCTAAACCTTGCCATCTTTACACCGTGAGGCGAGACATCCTGTTTGTATGCCACATGCAAGCTTTCCCCTTAAAACTGAATTGTGGAATGGCCCCAACTGTTTTATTCTAAAAAATAAATGAGATAACTGTGTTGTCTTAAACAGCTATAGGAGAGAGAAAGGGGCGTTTTTCTCCTTTTCCTCGAATGAACTGGTGTCCAATATCTATGTAACAGCACTCTTCAAAATTCATATACTAACAAGAATCCTTTTGAATATTAAGCAGGTTGAAGATTTGCAAGAATCTAGTGAGGCTGAGGGCCTTAGTTTTGAGTGCCCAACTTAAGATAGAAGAAAGGAGATGGTTTTCAGAAAGTGCTAAGCTTCCACTCTCTGAAAATTAGGCCCCTTTTACACGTTGGGCACCCAAAAATGGAGGCAACCAAAATCACTACTCGCTTTTGGCAATCTTGGTCCTGGTTCTTCTGTAATCAAATTTGACACAGCTGGTCTTTTTCTGGAACTCAAAGCACTCAACAAACACAACAGGATAGCACAAAGCAAATTAGCACTAATCTAATAGTCAAAATATAGAAACACACACAGATGTCTCACCATGAACTCAAGTGAATGCTCTAAAGTTATTCATTTAAGGTAAAGGAGTAGAAATGCAGATTTAATTCACCACTGCCGCCTGATTTTGCTTCCACAACCCTTTCTAATAGATCATTCTCCAACGGAGATTTTTCTGTGAAAATGCCTTCTGCTGCTCTTTACGTTCAGTATGTTTCTATTACTGCATACCCAGTGAGCCAGCAACAATAACTTCAGTTGACATTTGTGTCATGTAAGATTTTATATACTTCATTCAAATCCTCTTGTTAGGTTATGAACATTAATACCTTAGCCTGTCTCCCTCAGTCATACCTATTCAATCCAGGAACCAACCTTTATCTTTCCATGTCTTATATTTAGAACAATGTCCATGTAAATGAATCAGGCCCAACCATATACACCTGATCCCTGTAAGGTCCTGAATACCCTCATTTCCCATTAACTTGGAGTTGAAGTGCTTGGCACCTTATAAGGGATACTCATCTTCTAAGGATTGGGACATTTATCATCTCTAGGTTATTAAGAGAGACCACAATAAACCTTCGTCTCCACATTTTAATATGCTTTAAGTAGTTTTTCTGATAAAAAACATATCCTACTTCTCAGTCATCCTTATTTTTACTGCATATATTTGTACTGTCGACAATTCTCAGTTTGTTTCTGTTTTATTTTTTACTGTCACTGTTATTTTATATTTACCAGCATATTTCATTTCTAATGTTAGCTTGCTTAAAAGAAATCCATAGCCCAATGAATTAAATGAGTTGCTTGCTGTATGTTCACTATTATTTCAATCACAGTGTGCATACTAGTACATATAATTAGTTTATGGTTGGTCCCTGTGTGTAAGTTATTTATGTAGATTAGAAAGTGCAATGGTCTGAGCAATGATTTCTAAGGGCCTTACCTGATTCTTAGCCCCAATTTATCTAACTGTCCTTGCAAATATGGTCTCTTATTTCTCTTATTACCATGCCCCTATGCATATCACGAATGATCCCTCTTAGGGCACATTATAAAAAAAATCTATAAATACATTTTTAAAAATTCAAATACTCTTCAATATAACATATTGTTTCAGGTTTTGGAGACGGAATAAGAGACTGAGTTACTGTAAGAAGGAAGATAAGCCCGTATCCAGTATATACTAAGGATGAAATTCACTAAGCTCTACACATATTTTAAACTGAAAAAATGGCTTAAATAAGATGCTGTACTTAAGACTTTGACCTTGTTCCAGCCAAAATTTGGCACCTACCTCGGTGCCTGCTCTCAACCAACTTGGACAATGGTTCAGTACTGTCTCTGAGGGGAGAGTCCCTCCTAATGAATCACTAACACTTTCTGTAGCATTTAGGAAGTTACCTACAGAAATGATCAGTCACAACCTTGCTTGTCTTATGAGAGCACAGCTCAAGGATCAGCTATGAGAGTCTGCCACATTGTGAGAAGGTGTTTGATAGTGGGAATACAGACATAGGTGCTGGAACTAGGGATGTGGGGGTGCTCCTACACCCCTTGGCTGGAAGTGGTTTCCATTATATATAGTGTTTACAGTTTGGTTCAATGGCTCTCAGCACCCCCACTATACAAATTGTTCCAGCACCCCTGAATACAGATGGTATGTGATACAAGCAGATATATCTCTATCAAAAGATGGTCTACAGTGAGGGATGGAAACAATGCTCTGTGCTCAGAGCTTGTGGAAAGCTCAGACATGCAAATCAATCAGACCATCATGACTTTTTTCCTTACATATTCTGGTGTCAATATGAATTGAGGTGATAAACCTGCAAGGCATAACCCTGCTCCCATGTTACATGCTATTTAAAGAGCAACTAGGAGCAAGTCTTCTTGGGGGAGAGGGATAGCTCAGTGGTTTGAGCATTGGCCTGCTAAACCCAGGGTTGTGAGCTCAATCCTTGAGGGGGCCACTTAGGGATCTGGGGTAAAAATCTAGGGATTGGCCCTGCTTTGAGCAGGGGGTTGGACTAGATGACCTCCTGAGGTCCCTTCCAACCCTAATCTTCTATGATTCTTGGAGCAATGGCCACTTGGATGGACCAGCACCAAGTTCCAGAACTCTCATCAGGAGCCAAGCTTAATAGGTAATTACATTTATTAAGAAGGATTACAATTCATAAAGAGGTTGTTTAGTTTGGTCTGATTGATTGAATATTAGAGGTTGAAATGGACAAGATTATGGCAGCTTGGGGAACTGATATGTTTTCTTTGGAGGTGGTGATGTCGTTCTCCAAGATCTAGGCTTTCACGGAAAAAGACCTCAAACCCTTTAGATAGTACTACCCTGATAGTAGTGAATATAACCTTCAGAATGTGAAATGAGTGCAAAACAGAGGTGCAGTGATGTCTGACAAAAGCCAGAAACAGAGGCTCTGAGAGGTCTGAACTGTCCCTTCATTGCAAATGGGTATGAACTCTGATAACTGAAATGTCCACATTAGTAGCTATCTCACGACAGAGCAGAAATGCAAGAAAGAATAGGGACAATGCTCAGCTGACCCAGAGAATGCTGGAAAGAAAAGGAGTGATCATAAGAGGAAGATTGACAACATGTACAGAACAGTGAGCAATTTTAGTATCTCAGGTGAGTGGGGCTTAGTATGAGAGTTGGTTTCTGCACGGAGTTTGGGAGAGTGGCACTCCCCCTCCAAGCCTTGTGGATGGAGGACAGTTGGAGTATAAACCCAAATGCCGAAGGCAAAGTCGTGCATATTGATTTTAGAATGATCTCTGGAGATACTACTTTAAAAGAAAGGTGTGGATATGGGCAGGAGAGAGGGAGACAGGACAAAGAGTGGCTCTAAGGTGTAAAGTATACCTGAGGTCTGACTTAACAGTTCTGAGGGATCATATACTGATCTTGCCTTTTTAATACTGTATCAGAACATAAGAATGGCATACTGGCTCAGACCAATGGTCTGTGTAGCCCAGTATCCTGTGTTCTGCCAGTGGCCAGTGCCAGATGCTTCAGAGGAAATGAACAAAACAGGGCAATTTTGACTGATCCATCCCCTATCATCCAGTCCCAGATTCTTGCAGTTGGAGATCTAGGGAACCTGGAGAATAGGGTTGCATCCCTGACCATCTTGGCTAATAGCCATTGATGGACTTATCCTCCATGAATTTATCTAATTCTTTTTTTAACCCCATTATACTTTGGACCTTCACAAAATCCCATGACAATGAGTTCCCCAGCCTGACTGTGCACTGTATGAAGTAGTACTTCCTTTTGTTTGTTTTAAACCTCTGTTTTAAATCATATGGCATATGGTCAAACCACCTTATTTATCTCATTCCAGTAAACCCAGAGATTCTGTTGAGCAGGGGGTTGGACTAGATGACCTCTTGAGGTCCCTTCCAACTCTGATATTCTATGATTCTATGATTCTGTTAGATTTGCCATTTGAACTATGTTTCGTTTCCCAGCAGATTACTACTACCTGATGGGTTGTAGTTTTCCTGAGGCATAGTTTTTTATATAATTTGTAAGAATTACAGTTTCCTGGATTAATTTTACCTCATTTTTGAACAACATAAGCAGGTATTAGGACTAGTAATGAATAAGAAGACACATATTATAGCCTGACATATATGGACAATAAATTCATACACAGTTACGGGCTCTGTCTAGCTACCAGTTGTTTCTTGAACTTGAGGGAGGAAAAGGGTGGTGTGATATTAAACTCCTTAGTAGCGTTTTACTGGAAACACTGTGATTGAGAAGGTTCCTGTAAATGCTGCACATTTTTTTAAAACCCCCCAAGCTCCTTTTTCATATGAAACGAAACAATTATTCGTAGTTCAGATTCAACGAGGGTATGTTAGCCACTTCCAAGAGAGAAAACCTCCTACCAGAGCTAAGAAGAGCAGCTTTCAAATGCTGTTAACAGAGGAGTCCTAGGAGAATGGCATGGCCTCAAGGGAGATAAGTCTTCATAGATATGGCCCCTTTGTAAGCCAGACACACAAAAGAGACACTGTTGAAAGCTTTCCTTGAATTAATAAAAAAAATTCATGAGCAGAATCTTTTATAATATTTTGAAAACTTTTAAAAGGGGGGCCTCCGATGTCCTAAAGACGTTTGGATGAGAACCCTTCCCTGCTAACATAATTTCTACAGAGAAGACCTCATCACTAGATCCTTTTTAGTCTCCAAGCGTTAGGACAGCTATTGAAGTAGGGGAAGGGAGGATGAGGGGAATGAAATGATAATATTGTATTGAAATCAGCTCTTTATATTGACATAAAAATGTACAAAGATATAACTTGACTAATTACTGGAAAGATGTGGCTGCCTTCCAAGAAGATGGGTAGGAGAAGCAGTTATATACAGTGGAAAAACAGCAGCCTGAGAAATTTCAGAGGTGGCAACTTGCTTAACTGTGAGAACATCAATAAATTACTCAGAAAAAGCCATCAGTCTCCTCCCATAGCAGCCACAATGTACAAGGTTTAAACCCTCGGACAGTTAGTAATAATACATAAATAACAATGAATGAAAATGTTAAATTATTTGTAGTGTGGTAGTTCTTAGGACCCCAATCAAGGGTCAGGTCCCATCATTCTAGACACTGAACAGAAATAAAAGACTGTCTCTAGCCAGAGAGTTCACAGTTGAGTAGGGAAGCATGATTTCCACTTGTGTAGATGTACCCATGTTAGCTCTGCTCAAGCTAGCAACTAAAAATACCAGTGTGTCTGTGGCTGCATGGTGAACCACTTGGGCTAGGTGCCCCGAATACAATCCTGCCCAACCCCGTGAGGACATAATCAGGCAGTCAGCCCAAGCTGCCACCCGTAATGCCTCAGCCAGACAGCTATTTTTAAGCGCTAGCTTGAGCAGAGCTAGTGCAGATATGTCTAGTCGAGCTGGGAATCACACCTCCCAGCTCACATGCAGACATACCCAAAGACAAAAGAGTGGGGAAGGGTGGGAAACTGAGCTAATAAAGTAAAGAGAGTTGAGCAGAAAAGCAGATGTCACAGCTTGCCAAGGCCAATCTAGGTAGCAGTGATTTCTAGGCCTCATGGCAGAGGTGCGGTTTGAGGAGGCATTTAAAAGAGGATAAGGTGTCAGCTTTATGGGTATTGACGAGGCGTGTTGCTTATGAATGAGGACAGCATGTGAGGAAGTGTGGAGTATGTGACATTCTGTCAAGGCGATCCTACCCACAATGTTATCAGTTCTCTCAAAGATGTGATCAAGGAGGAAACACTCTTCCCCACCGAGAGAGAAAAAATAGAACGGGAAATGTCACCCCTCAGAAACCGAACATAATGTCACCCCTCAGAAACTGAACATGTCAAAGAAAAGCTGGAGTAATGTCGGTGAGACTGCATTTCAGTGCAAATTTTCTGGATTTAGTTTAGACCTAAGCTTTGATTATTTAGTCACAGAGAACATTTAATTGTAATATTCTGCCAAGGAAAAATATACCTGAAAGTCAGGAGAAAAGAAGAATTAATTCAGGTGACAGTTTGGATTGTGATAGAATTGCAGTAAACTACTGGTGATAATATAAGGGAGACAAGTCAATATATATATAAAAAAACAATTTTAAATGATTACTCTCTTCTTTGTGATTCATTATTTGTGCAGTGCTAACTGTTTGCAAGTCTGTTACAGACTGTTAAGAAGATAATGCCCATGCTCACAAACAGTTTACAGTCTAAGCCCCTGATTCTGTAATCAGATCTGTTAGTGTAAACTCCTTTGCCCCCACAGAGGCCCATTGGCTCTCTGTGGTTACAAGGGTCTACATTAGTGATCTAATTCCAGGGTCAGGGCTTTACTAGACAATATGCAAATTTGAGAAAGTGGGACTAAAAGCACTGTTAGCAAAGAGTGACATTTGGCAGGCATCTTGTCAGACCCATGATTTTACTTTGGAATTTTAAAAAGATTGTACGTTGTTTAGTCTAACGTTCCTCAGAAGGGATGCATGTTGAAATGAACTTAGATTGTAATACAAGTGGATTCACAGTACACAGTTCAAGAGAGATTCAAAAAACAAGTGGAAGTAAAAGATAAAAATTAACAGTAAAGTAAAATATAATGGACTACATTAGCAGATGTACTTATTTTTCTTTGGGTGTCACCTAATATCACCTTTATCCCTCAATAAGAATTAAGTCTAGATCAAAGTTCAGCTTGATACTCCCCAGCATGGAACCAATAGATTTTTGCTCCTGAATTACACTGGAATTATCAGAATTAGTTGGGACTCCTGCTTTGCGCTTTGGAAACAGTAATACTACATTTCAGTGGACTTCTCTGACAGACTCACTGAGAAGGGACAAGGACAGGCTGATGAGCAGTGTAGTCTTCTCCTGGGCTTTAATGTTCCAAGTATACAATGAACAGTATACACTGCCAGTTAGAACATGCAATATGAAATATTGTACAACCTTAAAAAAACCTCTTTTTCCCCCCTGCCTCCACTAAAGGGCATTATTCTGTCATTCACCAAAAAGCAACAATAAAATTATTCAATTGCTGCTGCACAGTTTGTCTTTAAATCTTTTCAGGCTTTCAGGTTTCAAAGTTAATGCACAGCAGTTGTAGCATTTCACCATTATAAACTGTACTAACATGGTTTCTTTCTGTGAAGGTCACAGAGAGTTCAGTTTTACAAAGGAAGGTCTTTGTGGATTAATGGCAAAAGCTTCTGTCACCCTCCTCTATTTAATTGGAGAATTGTGCATTACAGAAAGTGTTTAATTTCCTGAGTGGTTTTTTTTTTTTTTTTGCTCTCTATTTGTGCCTACATGACAAAACTTAACTCTCTACTGTTGCTGGAATGCAAGGAATTCCTTGTGTTCAGTGAAGTTTACATTTAATTTTAAGCCGCACTCAAGCATTACTTTTGTTTTTTTAATACAAAAATAGCACATTTCAGTTAAGTGTAACTGTCACCAATATTTAGAGTGCTAGCCGTGTTAGTTTGTATCAGCAAAAAGAACGAGGAGTCCTTGTGGCGATGAAATGGGTTTTAGCCCACGAAAGCTTATGCTCAAATAAATTTGTTAGTCTCTAAGGTGCCACAAGGACTCCTCGTTCTTTTTACCAATATTTTTGTTCTACTTAAATAATGCATCTAATATCACAATTTGTTTATAATGAGGGGGGAATTTTATATTGTTTTATTCATGCCTTATGTAACAGCAACACAGTTTTTGGTAAGGATTTTTTTAAAAAAACAAAAATAGTTAAGGACAGTTAGTCCTGCATCACTCAAAGAAGAGTTGGCTCTAAATTTTTATTGACAGAAAGTCTAAAGCAGCGTGTTAGTAATTCAAATAGGAACCACATTAGCCATCTGGATGTTTTTCCAAATCCGATTGTGTGTGAAAGGAGGTCAAGGTGAGTTTAATATTTGCTTAATATGCATGTAGTGTAAAGTTTGAAAAAAAAACTATTACAGCAAGACCCACTTTGATGTGCAACCTTGGAGAATAGTTATATTTATAACTTTCATGCAATGCTGACACTTTCCTCACTTCAGAGGGGCGTTCACATCATAGCAATAATCTCATGAGAACATCAGTTTAACTTTATGGAGACCCTATTATGATAGTGGTACAATGTGAGACAATGAATATGCACTGGCAACATTATTTCAATTGAAGCCTGTCACAGCTTCTGTTCCAAAGGCATTGGAAGGTCACTTGTGAGATTTTGATTGGTGTAATGGTTTCAGTTCAAGACTAAGGAGACCGCTAGAGGTTTCTATTACAATGCTATGATGATGTGATTACTCTAGGAAAATTATTTCATTTCAAACCTGAACCATTAGAGGAATCATTACACATTATGGCCCATTACAATGTTATATTATGGCACTACAGTTATTTCAATATCATATTCACAATAAAATAACAGGAAACTAGCAAGGCTAAGAGGAATTTTGAACAGTATGTAGTCAAAGGCACAAAACCAAATAACAAGAAATTCTTTAAGTATATCAGGAAGCCTCTGAGAGAATATCAGTGGAATAAAGCAAACCAGGGAATAAAGCAAACAATCGAGGATAAGGAAACTATAGATAGAGAAGCTAAATGAATTCTTTGCATCAGTGTTCCCCACACAGGTTGTTGGAGACACATCTAACCCAAACCTATTCTTTTTAGGTAACAAAGATGATGTACTATGAAAGACTGAAGTGACAAAAGAGGAGATGCAGGAAGAAACTGATAAGAGCAAACCTGGTTTGGTAAGTATCCATAACAACCTTTTTAATACCTCCACCACATCATAACACATAACATTTCAATACATTTTAGTGATAGTGAAATCCTCTTAAGAAACATCAGGATAGTCTTGTTATGGTTAACAGTATTTTCTTACAACTTCCACCGATTACTTTTTTCCTTTTCTGAACTTGCAATATTTCAATATCAACCTTATTCTAGATTTAAGATATTTTTATGTAGCACCTTTCATTCCAAAGTGCTACCAAGCACATTGCAAACTATGGCCCTGATCCCGCAGTCTGATCTGTTCAGACAGACTCCTCCACTTGGGTGGGCCCACACTGACCTCGCAGAGTACTGGTGTTGTGGCAAGATACCATTCTTAATAAATAAGTTGCTGCATTCTGCACTAGCTTCAGTTTCTGGATTGATTTATGATTTAGTGCCACCTAAGGCTCTCCAGTCTGAATTATTAAAATGACAGATGTATGGGTTAAAGTAGCAAGGCCTGCCTGCTTCTGAAAAAAATGTTCATATTCTCCTGGCCTGACAGAGATGGTAAAGAGCCTTTCTAGTTACTGAACATCTAGCAGCAGGTGAGCATATAAGAATACCTCCAGATGAAGAGCTCTAGCAACAAGCTGCTGGAAAACACTTGCAATATAAAGAGGCAGATATAATTTTTGATACATCTTCTCTCAAACTACCAGTCTCACCTATGTCTTATGTACATTGAGACTACTGTCATCCATGCCCCAATCTCAGTCACTCACTCACTAAGACATTCAACAACATTGGCGAATTAGGATGAGTGTAGGTTTACATTGGGGTATGTCTACACCAGAATAAAAAACCCGCAGCACAGCCATGGATGGTCCATATCAGCTGACTTGGGCTTGTGGGGCTTGGGCTCTGGGGCTAAAAATTATTGTCTAGACCTTCAGGCCTGGGCTGGAGCCCAGGCTCTGGGATGCTTCCCTACTCATGGGGTCCCAAAGTTCAGGCTCCAGCCTGAGCCTGAATGTCTACACAGCAATTTTACAGCTCCGCAGCCTGAGCCGCACAAGCCTGTGTCAGCTGTCCTGGGCCAGTCGTGGGTGTTTAATTGCTGTGTAGATGTACCTTTAGTGTCTTAAAAAAAATCAGACTCTGTGTTCTCACTTTGATTGGAACTTCAATTCTAATAGACATTTAACAAAATCTAAGGAGGAAGCTCTTTCTTCTACTATATTTTTCAATTTTATATCATGTCTTGCATTACATAAAACAGGTGTCATTAGTAAAATCGATGAAAATATCTTATTTCTATTGGGAAGTTTCAACTAACTCTTCCTTGGAAACTGCCTATTACTCATTGTCCATCCATGCCAGAAGAAAGACAGGAAGCCATGGATGTGGTTAATTAGGCCACAACTTGATTCAATTATATCTGAGCGTATCCAGCAACAAATTGTACAGTGGAAGGAGGGGGAATCAGCTCTTCACTGTTCCAGACATAGGAGACCCAAACCCCCTGCCTCAGCTCCCTAAAAGGGGGTCAGGAAAAGGAGAGGAGGTCAGTCCTCAGTGACAAGATATAGGAGGCTGTGATGGGGCATCTGCTCCACACTGGCCCATAAAGAGTTAATAGAGTCCTAGAGAGGATGCGCAGGAGGCAGACAATTAGAGAGGGGCTGTGAGGAACAGCCAATCAGGGCTGGGCTGGCCCATATAAGAAGGGCTGCAGAGCGGCTTCAGTAGCTGCCTGGAGCATGAGGAGAGAAGACCAGACTCCTAGCAGGAGGAAGGACTTTTAGCACCCAGGACAGTGCTGCCAGTAGGCACTGGGGAAGCTAGAGAGAGCTTTAGGCTAGCTGCTAAGACTGGCAGGCTGAAGCCCTGAGGTAAGGACGAAGAAGGTACTGGAGGCCATGGGAAAATGGTCCAGGGAAATGAACTGAATAGGAGGGGACGCAGCAAGTGGCAGCCATCTACAGGGTCCCTGGGCTGGGACCTGGAGTAGTGGGTGGGCCTGGTCCCTTCCCACTCCACTTGCCATTGAGGAAGTGGCTGGACTAAGGGACTCTGACACTGTTCCTCAGAAGGGAGGAGCAGAGAGTGTGGCACAGCCGGAGGGCTGTGTCCGGAAGAGGATGCTGCAGTCCTTGGAGTGACATGGGTCCTGGCAGGGCCGGCTCCAGGCATCAGCGAGGGGGTGAGGGGTTGGATGGCCTGGCCCGGCCCGGCGCTCCGGGCGGGGGGAGGTAAGGGGTTGGGCAGGTCGGCGTGGCGCTTGGGACGGGGTGGGGGGTGGGGGTTGCCCAGCCCGGCGCTCAGGGGTGTGTGGTTTGCCTGGCCCGGCGAGGCGCTTGTGGGGGGGCAGGGGTTTCGGCGGCCCAGTGCGGCGCCACCCTGGGCGAGAGGGGGCGGCAGCGCGGCGCTGCGGGGGTTACGGCGGGGCGGCGCTCTTCTTTTTTGCCTGGGGCGGCAAAAAAGTTAGAGCCGGCCCTGGGTCCTGGAGCAGAAGTGATGGCGGAACTTTCAGCTTGTGGGACAGAGACCAACTCACATAAAGGTTACAGTGGGCACAAAATAAGTTTCTTGTTCATTGATATAGCACCTCTCTCTAGTTAGTAAGTTCCACTTTGTGTGAACTTAGTATCAGCCTCAAAAGTGTTTTAGAATTGTAACATAATCAGATGTTTCAATTTTAAAAAATTACCCAATTATTAATTACTAGACATTCATTGTAAGGCTAAGAAATTGTACCAAATTAATATGTTGCTCAATTTTTTTAATACACAGGTTTGTTGGCACTACTGGTACAATTTATTTGGATTTAACTAATAAACAAATATACTAAAATTAGAACGTATATATTATCATAATCTACAGGAGGTAGTTTGCTTGTGCTGCATTTTGAATAGTCATGTCTCTAGACAAGACTCCGCTCTTTCAGATGTTTATTATATTTTCCTCACAGTTATATACTGTATTTAAAACTTAAAGTGTCGGACAAGATAAGGTAGTGCAGATATAATATTGCCTTGACAGTTTTGCTACAGCACTTTATTTTTATTGCAAAATATCGAACTGCAACAGTCACATGTAGGACAATGATTCATATGACTCAATCTTAAGTCAATAACTTTGATGCTGTAACTATTTCTGGTTTTCATTAAGAAAATCTGATAAACCTGCTTTCACTGTAGCTGATTTAAAAAAGAAGATTTTAAGGCTTTGAACATTTGAGTGTTCCAAGCAAAACTTTTGCTTTTGGATAATTTACACAAAATCATTACATCCTAGTTCAAGATCAAGCATGACAAGGGGCAGATGAAAGAAGAGGTCATTATTCATGCTGCTTTACAAAATTTTGTAGGACAAAATGTCTGAGCACACTGATGTCAGCCTCCAAGGTGGTTTAGAAAGCTGCTGTGATGGCCACAGGAAGTGTGCTGTCCACAGGGGGGTCTATTGTTTCCTTGAGACATGCATGTAACTATCTATACTAATATCAATGGAAGTTACATATGCATATGGAGAAGAGCATACAAACTTCAGATACTAATGAATCATATCATTATTGGCCTTTATGCAGTTGCACTGGGCGAGGAGAAGGGCCCAAGGAGCCATCCACTTCCCCCTCGCCCCCACCGCTTTCCCCACCCTTGGTCATCTGCAGGCTGGAGATCTTTGCAGTCCTTTCATCAACGAAATAAAAAAGAGGACATGTCCCTCTGTTTTTCCCTGGGGGTGCACCACAAGGCAGAGCCATGGTCCACATGCTGAGCACACTATGGGGAGCCAGCTGCACCATCCTCTAGGATCCCCTGTGAACTGGGGAGCTCAGGGAGGGCTTGTGGGGCATAGTCTCTCCCCAAACTCCTCCCAGTGAGGTGCAGTTCCACCTCACCTTCAGTGCAGTGCTGTGATTCAGCGGCAGAATTTAGCCCCAAGTGATGAAAAATGTGTGGCTCTTTCTCCCTTTGGATTGTACTTCTTTAGCTTGGATTTCTATTTCTTAACTAGCGTCGTTGGGTAAATGAAACTGAACAAGATAAATAGATTGCATATCTGGACCCTTGCATTAATCTTCCAGAACAGAGCAGTTTAAGGTGCCTTTATAGATTGGGTAAGGCCAGTGATGTGTCACTGAAGATATCTGCCTGTGTGAAAAGCATTATCTTTATATTAGGTGATCTGGAGTTTCACATGTTAGCACCAATTAAATACTTCTGGGCACTGATTTCATCTAGTGTATTTCTTCTCTTGAGAACTGAAAAGACTAAACCACAAACTCTTTAAATATCCTACCTAGAGATATAAATTATTAACCTCATTGGGGAATTTGAAATTTACCTGACCTGACAAAGCTTACAGAATATGTTTTAAGCTTACAAATGATCTGCCGGTGTAAATGGGGACAGGCTCATTCACGGCAATGGTGCTGTAACCATTTACAGCAACAGAGAATTTAGCTCAGTGCCTCTGTATTGTTTCAATTTAGTTTTAATATTAAAAAGCTACAAAAGTTTCCACCCTGTTAGATACTGTTTATTCATTGGCAACTCTGAAAAAGTCGTTGTTTCCTACCCTACCATTGTTTCTTGGCCTTTCCTTGTTTGCATAGGGCTACATCCTCCACCATGCTAAATCAGTGCAGCTCCTTTGACTTCAAAGTAATGCTGAATTACACCTGTTGAAGGTTCTGAAAATGTTCCTAAGAGAAAAATAAAGTCAAATAAGAAGTTTTATTAAATATTTGTCCAGCTTTGTCTGTAACAAATAAAACATGCTCACAGTTCCTCTGTTTAGTGTTTAATTTACTTGTTTCATTCTTTTCAAATAAAAGAAAAATCGTTTAAACTGCCCTGATCTATTGAAATAGTAATTTGCACTTGTATAAATTGTTTATAGATTTCATGTCCTTAAACATCTTCTAGCAGATGAATCTAATTTTGCCTTCAGGCATGTCTGTCAAAGGCTGATCTGCAAGTGAAAAAAATAATTACATACTGTTTTATGTCCTGATGGAAATTTTGATACCCAGTGTAACAGAGACAGACTTTTTCTTTAGAAGGGAATGTAATTGGAGAAAAAACAACTTTGTTCCATTGGAGTGAATAGAGCCATTTTCACTTATTCTAAAGAAAACTGTAATCAGGACTGGAAATGTACTCTGTGAAAAGCAAAGGATTTCACATACAGCAGCACATCTGATACACAGAATACTCCTGATTTGCCATCTTCATCTTTCAAAGCCTAACCAAGCAAAATGTGTAGAGTACTTCAAAAAAGAAAAATAGTGAATTTGTGACCACTGAATTCTGATGGATACTTGAGCAGAAGTGCATTGTGATTCTAGATGGATTTAACCAACCCCTCTGCTCTGAACAGTAAGTAAACACCCAAGATCTGAAAAGCAAGCACTCAATTTCAGGGAAGTTCTTTTCCAGAGCCAATTTTTGTGACTCAGGCTTATCCCTGATTGTAGCTAGACTTGGGGAGGAAGCCTTAGACTTCCGAAAGGAAAGTGACCCCATCTCCCCACACAGATGCTCCTTACTAGAATTGGGATGGTGGTTTTTTTTCTGTTTTCTGAAATTACATTAAATATTCCTATAATTTATTATAAAAACAGAGGAAAAGATTAAATACAAGCAATACCTCTCACTACTTTTAGTTTCCTATATCTGTTTCTCTAAAAATCCCTCAGTTTGGGGAAAATGGCTAAGGAGAGAGTTTGAACAAGAAGGCGGCACAATACTTAGGACCCAGCAGTGAAATAGTATAATACAAAGTATGGAGGATTCTCATAAATGTTTCATCAAATCTAAAGAAGAGCTATGAATCTTCCTTTCTTGTACTAGGAAGTGGCTTTGGTGTTGAAGGCAGCTGCATATTCATTGTTCTGTCTGGAAGACCCAGGAAGCTTCTATGGTGAGGTGGGGAGACCAACTCATCCTCAGTTTCCTTAGACACCTGAATTTGATAATACCCAATCTGTAATATTACAACAGGGGAAGTTATCGCAGCAAGATTGTACACCACATTTTCTTCTAGTGTGAATGGGCACAGCTCCAATGACTACAATGGAGTTAATTCATTGACACCTGCAGAGAATTGGGCTTTATGCTGTAGGATAATCAACAGGAGCAGGTTAATTTTTAACAACTTTTAAGAAACATAAGGAAAGATTGTCTTGTTCCTCAGGTACTTGTGCTTGGAGTCAGAAAACCTAAATTCTATTGTCAGCTCTACCAAACACTATTTGTTTTCCTTTGGGCAAGTTATTTACATGAGTGAGACTAAAATGGATCAATATTTTAAAAGTGCTTTGAGATCTCTGGCTTTAAGGTAGCATAGAAGTAGATAGCAATATTACTATCTTAATCCTGCATTTGTGCAACAGCTCCTGGACCAAGAGAAAGAGAGAGAAATACACAAACTATAGGATTATACACATCACAATAACTTCTGATCAATTTTTTTTTGTTTAGAAAAGTTTTCATTAGGCATCAGTTGCTTTTTAATCTATAACAATACACTAGCAAGCACTCTAGGCAAATGGTTTTCTCCCTGGGAGACAAAGAATATGGGATACTACCGATGGTTATGTTCAGTAAAGAAACAATAGACAACAGAAAGAGAGAGGCATTAGCTATAAGGATTTTTTGTTTAAGAAAATGTGGCACTATCAATGTTTTTTGGTTAGCTACTGCTACTGATTTCTATTAATTGTTGAGTCTTTCCAGCAACAAACATTTAGTTTATTATATAGATTTTATTGAACAAAACAAAATTAACTTCCCAGCCTTTTACATTTTGGAGACCAAAAGTGTATTGTCATTGAACATTACATTTATCTCAGTCTCTCTAAAGAGAGAATCTAGTCCTGTTCAGATACCCTGTGGTTTTGATCATGTGACATTACAGCGATGTGGTGTTAGGATGCAGGTACGGAGGAGAAAATAATAAAATGCGAAGATTTGCTCTATGGTCCCTATTTATGTATTTTATGTGGCCCACAGTCTCTCTGGGGTATAGCTCTAAGACTTCATTTTCAAGTTTACACTTCTGCACTTGTTCTCTTTAAGAAAGTGAAGAAAGCCTTACACAACCTTCAGGTACTATTTTCTGCAAAAATTATAACTAAAGACAGACATAGGAACCAACATGACTTGAGCCTATGCAAGCATAAAACTAGTCAAGTGTTATCCATTTTACATCAGCTTCTCAGGACCTGTGAATATCTAAGATTAGATATTAACAGAAACAATGGCACAAGTAGCAGTTATGAAGATCAAGGTTTTACTGTGGTAATCCCCTTGAAGTTAATGAATATAGTGGCATAAGTGAGTTCTTTGGAAGATACTGCCTTCCCATGCTAATACACCACAGGAAGAACAGTTACTACTCAGTCAGTATTAGAACTGGGTGAACAGTGAGCAAAAATTAGACACAAATATTTCATATGTATAAATAAAATTGTATGTTGACCGTGCTTATGCCCTTTAGTATTCTGTCTTCACAAGCCCTTGTGTAAGTGAAGGTTTGTATAGGCCCAGACTCAATATTCATTTAAGTACAAAAACACATTTATTTTGTGACTGAACAAAATTCAGTTGGGGTAAATCCAAAGTTTTTTTATAAAAGGTTAGTCTTGGGAAAGAAACACTTTTCTGTGCCCAATCAGAGTGCTCAGATATTGAATCACAACTATCAAAAGAATCACTGACAGTTAAATAATCCTTGGACTGGCATTTGTTCAGACAAAGTCATTTTTTTATTTTGATCAAATTCATAAAAAGTTGTGGTGAGTTTATAGTTAGTTCACAAAAAAAGAAAAAAGGATAATTTCACTGAATAACTTTTTTCTTGCCAATTATTCACCCAGCTCTTTTAGTATCACCATTTATTCTAGAACTTCAGTAACAGAGTATGACTTATACATGAAAGTCATGTGCTACTAGAATTTATGTGAAAATACTTCATAGGATTTATTTTTTTTATGCTGACTTTTGGTGACCAATGCTATCCAACTCACAGCTGAACCGTTCAGTTTTGACTTTCCAGTACACATTTCTTTGAAAGATACATATGCTCTTGTATAAATTCACATGGGGCAGACCCAAAGCTCATTGAAGACAAGGAAAAGCCATTCCCTTGATTTCAAAGGGATTTGGATAATGCCCATTCTGAAAAATGTGGGTCAGAATCAGGGCCGGCTCCAGGGTTTTTGCCGCCCCAAGCGGCGAAGAAAAAAAAAAAGCCGTGATCGCGATCGGCGGCAGCTCCACCGCACTGCTTTCTTCTTCTTCGGCAATTTGGCGGCAGGTCCTTCCCTCCAAGAGGGACAGGGACCCTCCGCCAAATTGCCGCCAAAGAGCCTGATGTGCCGCTCCTTCCCCTTGGCCGCCCCAAGAACCTGCTTGCTCAGCTGGTGCCTGGAGCTGGCCCTGGTCAGAATCCTTTAGGCCAGATTGGCTTCATGCATGCATGGCTGCACCAAAGAATGGGAGGGTGCAGGGACTCTCTCCTATTCTGTGCCCTCTTGTCAGAAGCTCTCCTAATCTGAACTGCCCCCTCACATGTTAGCCACCACACAGGGGGCAGGGTGGAAATGGGATCCTGCCACCATCTTCATTCTGCAAGATTCAGAAGAGCTGGTCAGCCTTGGAGGAGAGAAGATGGTTTATCCTCATTAGAAGTGTCTGATCAGTGCACATCAGAAACAATTTGGCCCATTATTTTTTATAGATTAGCGAGTCTGAATTGTGTTTTTTATTAACTATTTTATGCAAATTATTAAAAAACTGCTTTGATTTGTACCAGTGAAACTTATCAGATTAGTTTCTGGCTGTAGAGTTGCTGCTACTCTCTTCATATGAAAACATATAAACTGCTCCCAGTGGAACCATGTTGCTCTTTTATATTTGATGCCTACCATTGTTTCTGCTAAGACTTCTAAAAATCTACTGCTGTGGTTTCTGATGCTGCCAATTTTCATTCCATTTTTACTGATTTGATTCTCTCTCAGTTCTTCAAATTGTGTTTTACAGAAGCATGACCAAGTACATTTTTAAGCAGTGGAAAGTTGATGGCCACACAAATCCTGTTAAAGGAAACCTGCTGGCTAGCAGAGCTATAGTCAAGATGGCTGGCAGACTTAGGCATGCATTTAGTTTTTTCCACAGACAGAACTGGCTCTTTGCACTGGCCCTGCCTTTGCATTTCATGACTTTGTAATATTTAAATAATATTCTGAATTAAAAAAAAAAGAGAGAGATTAGTGGATATGTGCACATCTTTTCTATTTATCTTTGATTGTGTCAAATTATAGGGTTTTTTTTTCAAAGCACTATCAGTTATTTAATTCTGACAATATCAACATAGCTCAGCAATAAAACAAACAAAACCAAAAACAGTGAGTGAGTACGTCTTAGGATGACTGCCCACTCCATGGCACTAGTGATCCCACGCTCAGCACTGATTGGTAATTTAGAGCTATGTGATACCTCATTCACATTATACGCTACTTCATAATTTATTAGATGTGGAATGTGTAATGGGTTGAATGTGAAAGAATGTGAAAATTACATAGCATATGTAAAACAGTGCTAGCCATGAGATCTCTTACATTTCCCAAGGAATAAGTGTTAGCCTCTTCCCTTGGCATGCTTAGAAACAGGCTATACAATAGTTATAACAACACTTTGCACTTATATTGTGGTAGAGACCAATGCTGCATCAGCAGGGGAAAGACTGAATACTCTAGGTCCTTTCTCATTCTAATTTCTATACTTTTGTATAAAAGCAAAAACCTCCTAGCATTAGGTGTTTAATAAAGATACTGAGCCAAATTATGCTCTCATAATCACTAGTTCAGTGGCTGGTGGTGCATGTAGCTAACAGCTGTTTTGACTCACAATTCTGGGTACAAGTAGAAAAAAAGCCAGTGTTTGAGCATTATAAGAGAAACTAATGAGGCCACATTTGGTATGCTATAGGCATTTCCGGTCACCGTATTATATGAAAGCTGTTGTAGAAATGAAGTTACAGCAGAGGGCAACCAGTATTGTATAATACAGAGACTTGAAGATGTCAATTTTTCAAAAAGTTTTGAGAAACTAGGTCTGTATTAATGGAAGAGAGGAGATTTAGAGGGGACATCATTGAAATATACAGCGTCTGATGGGAATTGAAAGGATTCATGATACAAGACTATTTGATGTAAAGTCAGAGATAAGAACAAAGGTTCATCATTAACTAATGTTAAGGAAGGGCTTACTATCAAAGATACTACCGAGAATTTCTTTAGAGTATAGCTAATAAATACACTAATCAGTTTTAATGTGACAGACAGGTGCCTGAATAGAATAGTAAAAACTAAACGCTCAGAGCATCATTACCTACTGAAGAGTACTATTTCAACTCAAAGGGCAGAAGCTTTTTTGTTTTGTTTTGGCTTGTTTTTTTTTGAAGTGTCATTTTAAAATGAGTAACTGTTTAAGATCAATGGGGCTGAAATCTAGTTTAGGTTCCACTCTTTCACAATTCTCACATCTATAAAGTGCTTTAAGGTGAACAAGAATTTTTTCTGTGTGTAGATCTCTAGGATCATGTAGGTCCTGGCCTAGTCTTGGTTCTCCTTCAGTCACAGAAAGAACCAACACAAATTGATCCTTGTGATATCCAGTAATCTAGATTTATACTATGCTTGAAACCTAAATCCCATAGGAAAGGATCTCTCTTTTTTTTTGTTTGTTTGTTAGGACACAGGACAGTTATGCACCGATGAAACAATTCCCTCCCCCCGCCCCGTGTATTGTATATTACTGTTAAGAAGTGAAATTTTTAATTGTAAAATGTTATACAAAGTAATTTGTGTTTTTTGGTTTCAAAACATTTCCCCATTCCCCTGCATGTTCCTCTGAATGGTCAACTGCTTCACCAAATACCTTGTTGTCTGTATGGATTATTTCTCAATCAAGGGCAAAATTCTAGCCCTATTGCAACCTCCTATTTATTTCAGTGAGGAAGGATTTCATCCCAAATATTTTAAATGCAATATGTCTTTGAAAGATGAGACCAATAGTCCATCCATCATTCAGCTTGTACAATGCTGTCAAAGAGATCACAGGGAGTAGATTGCTGACTGCGAGATCTTTCACCACATCTCAGGGTGAGTATCATACCATCCATCTGTGGTCCTTGGAGGCATTACATTAAGAAATCAGCCCTTTCTGAAAATCATGAGCTTTTAAGGAGTCTCAGGTTAGGCATCCAAAACCACTAGTAATTTCTATAAGGCATAGCCCTTGAGTGCAATTTTAGAGGCCAGTTCTGATATTTTGGTTTGAAATGTATATTTTGTCATCTTAATTTAACACATCATTCACTGCAACAGCTACCGTAGGTTACATGAACCGCAAAAGTTTCATTTCTAGTTGATCAAACAGCTTATGGCTCAGACAAAACAAACAATTAAAATAGAGTGTACAAAAACAGGTGTATTGAAACAGCAGCAGTAAAGCCACCCCAATGAGCATTCTACCTGGAAGACTGAAAGGGAGTATGTATGTTTGTATATTGGAGGAAGAGAAAGAATAGTGTGAGATACAAAGAAAGAGTAGAGGACTGAAGCTGTACTATATATATATGATCCTCTACTCTTTTTTTGTATCTCACACTATTCTTTCTCTTCCTCCAATATACAAACATACATATGTGCAACATTTGAGTATAAGCAAGGTGAGAGGTATAAAGATAAGAAAGAAAACACAGAAGGACCTCAGTATAATGCAACCTCAGTGAAGTAAGTCTGACTAAGCATCTGTCCCGAAACATGTGGCTGAGACCCAAAAATAAGGGACAAAACAATTATTCATATTGGAAAGCACAGGAAGTTTATTGTTTAGTGTAAAGAACCCTTTCTGTACTGGCTTTATTCCTGATGTAAATATTTTTAACAATAAAAATGAAGGCATGTCAAATTTATGTGGAACATAGATAGCTGGGATTAAAATGAACAATATCCCTTGAAAGGAGGTACATTTGAGAGGTAAATTGTCAGATATCCATTTATGATGATGTGTGTTTCAGTACAGCAAGATTCATCATTATGATGAGATGACACATTTATTTCTTCTAACTGAAAAGAAATGATAAACATAGTTTAAGCTGGCACCATTTGTAGATTGCTACTATATTTAATTCAGTTTAAAAACTCAAACATAGTAATCGATTTCCAATCGGATATGTTTCACCTTGCAGTCTACTCTTTACGGTACTTAAAGTTTTGCAAACTGTAGTTTCTTTAACATGAGGGTTTTGGCATCATTTGGGGGGGGGGAGGCTTTACATCAAATTGTACATTATGGCTGCAATTACATTGTTGTCAGAAAAATATATATTTATTTTATCAGGCAGAGCGCATAGCTAATTGCTCTTTTGAGAGCAATTAAAGCACTTGAAACTAGAACAGCATGTGCTGAGCGATGCAGCTGCCCCAAGTGAACTATATTGGAATTCTTTGAGATTCCAAATTAAAAAAGGGGAAGAGGAAGGAAGGTGAGAAAAGTGTGTGGGGGGAAGACAAGTGAAAAAATTAATTTTCTAGTAGAGTACATTATAATACAAAGATGGTTTTCATTTATGCAAATTGCTATCAAGCAATTTCTTGTGTGATGATTTCTATGTTAATAAACATTTCATTTGAAAGATTCTTATTTGAAAAAAGGTGCTCGGATTAAACAGTTGCAAGCTGGGGGAGATAGAAATATATTCAATTATACATGGAATCATAGGTTAGATATTCTTATTACTGTGGCTAGGTTTAATTCTGCTTTTTATATTTGGTTGAGTTGTGTATTATCTATATTTGATTGCTAAAAGTTGATATGAATTACCATAATTAAAAATCCTGCCTGTAACTGGAAACAATGAAATATGCATATTTTACCATTTCCCTTTTCTAGATAGCTCTAAGTCGTTCAGCTTTATTTTCCCATTAAATAGAACAAGAGAAAAAAGTTTGTTAAAAGCGTGATTCTGATACTATATATGATTATTGAACTCACCATTTCTAATTACATCAGAATGGATCATCAATATTCCATTCTACAATTCTGTGCCAGATTCTGACGCTGCAACTTACTCAGATTGAGTAGCGCCTTGCTCCATGAGTTGTCTCATGTTAAAGCAACTGCTCCTGCAGAAAGCTACCATTCAAATTGAGTAAGACAAATATCAGGCTGGTCTTCTATCAAGCAAATTCCTTGCAACCCAAGAACAGTTTAAAAAAAGCTATATTTTATATGCTTCTAATACTATGCATTGAAACTCATCTCATACTCTGATGAACTCCTTAAACAACTTCACACGATAAAGCAAATCAAAATGATTGACTTTCTGCTATCCTTGCATGTTTCAGTGTTTAAAACAGTAAAACCATTTATGTTTGTGTTGAATAACTCCATCTGACACTCACTGCCAGCAGTCTATTCCATATGTAGAGAACATACACTGTGAAACCTACACTAAAAGGTAACCCCCCAAAATCCAAGTCAAGCGCAAATAGCTGGGCTTGGTCTAGGGTGATGAGGGAGGTAGGTTGAAGGAATTGTCCCCAGCAGGCTGCAGTAGCCCTTGCATCTCTAATGTGACCCCTCTGTACAGTGAGGTGAAGGGGCAAGGAAAAGAGAGAGGATATGTGTAGCAGAGGAACCTCTAGCACCATTCCCTGAGTGCCGCCCTGCAAAGGAGCTGCTGGGGAGTTGAACAGCTCCCCAAATCCTGTCTATTTTAGTCTTTGCACACTGATGGTTGTGCCATTTGAGCGGCCAGGTAATCTTCTGTGGCACTAAGGGCTTCCATTAGGCAACCCTTTTGTCTCCATCCACCACCAAAGCTTCCCTGCCTTGGCTCCCCCAAAAAGTTTGACTCAGTTTGGACACTCATTATATAATTATCTCCACCGGACAATGGATAGGTATCCACTGCTGGCAGTTAGTGTTTTTGTATGATTTTGCATAGAGTATTTTTGCAGACGAGTATGCATGGTATATTTCCTATTTATAGTGGTGTACATACATCATTAAGGAAAGAGGGAACCAAGATTTAGAATGTCATAATTTAAAAAATTAGAATACCCTTTTTAATTATGGCTCTCTTTCAAAAAGGTTTTTTTGGTAGAGGACAGAGTGTTGGTGGTATTTGGGAATTACAGCAGAGAGAAGAATGAAGTGTTCTCTTCCTACAGGTGCAGCACACTTACCTCAATGAACCTTCTATTTTAAGGAGTTTAAAAGTTTGGATGTAATCACCAGACCAGGAGGTGAGGTAGATGAGACTTTCTTCGGACAGCTAACAGAAGTTTCCAGATCACAGGCCCTGGTTCTCATGGTGGTTTCAATCACCCTGACATCTGCTGGGAGAGCAACACAGCAGTGCACAGACAATCCAGGAAGTTTTCGGAGAGGGTGGGGGACAACTTCCTGGTGCAAGTGCTGGAGGAACCAACTAGGGGCCATGCTCCTTTTTATCTGCTGGTCACAAAAAAATGGGAAGAATTGGTAGGGGAAGTAGAAGTGGGTGCCAACCTGGGCATCAGTGACCATGAGATGGTCAAGTTCAGGATCCTGACACAAGGAGGAAAGGAGAGCAGCAGAATACAGACCCTGGACTTCAGAAAAGCAATCTTTGACTCCCTCAGAGAACGGATGGGCAGGATCCCCTGGGAGGCTAATATGAAGGGGAAAGGAGTCTAGGAGAGCGGGCTGTATTTTAAAGAAGGCTTATTGAGGGCACAAGAACAACCCATCCTGATATGCAGAAAGAATAGCAAATATGGCAGGCGACCGGTTTGGCTTAACAAAGAAATCTTCTCTGAGCTTAAACACAAAAATGAAGCTTACAAGAAATGGAAACTTGTATAGATGACTAGGGAGGAGTATAAAAATATTGCTCGAGCATGCACGGGTATAATCAGGAAGGCCAAAACACAATGGAGTTGCAGCTAGCAAGGGATGTGAAGGGTAACAAGAAGGGTTTCTACAGGTATGTTAGCTACAAGAAGGTGGTCAGGGAAAGTGTGGGACCCTAACTGAATGGAGGAGGCAACCTAGTGACAGATGATGTGGAAAAAGCTGAAGTAATCAATGCTTTTTTTGCCTCAGTCTTCACAAACAAGGTCAGCTCCCAGACTGCTGCACTGGGCAGCACAGTATGGGGAGGAGGTGAGCAGCCCTCAGTGGTGAAAGAACAGGTGCTGGACATGCACAAGTCCATGGGGCTGGATCTAATGCAACCGAGGGTGCTGAGGGAGTTGGCTGATGTGATTGCAGAGCCATTGGCCATTATCTTTGAAAACTCATGGTGATCAGGGGAGGTCTCGGACAATTGGAAAAAGGCAAATATAGTGCCCATCTTTAAAAGGGGGAAGAAGGAGAATCTGGGGAACTAAAGACCGGACAGCCTCACCTCAATCCCTGGAAAAAATCATGGAGCAGGTTTCCAAGGAATCCATTTTTAAACACTTGGAAGAGAGGAAGGTGATCAGGAACAGTCAACATGGATTCACCAAGGGCAAGTCATACCTGACCAACCTGATTGCCTTCTATGATAAGATAACTAGCTCTGTGGATATAGAGAAAGCAGTGGACGTGATACATCTTGACTTTAGCAAAGCTTTTGATACGGTCTCTCACAGTATTCTTTCCAGCTAGTTAAAGAAGTATGGACTGGATGAATGGACTATAAGGTGGAAAGAAAGCTGGCTAGATCATCGGGCTCAACAGGTAGTGATCAACGGCTCCAAGTCTAGTTGGCAGCCGGTATCAAGCGGAGTGCTGCAGGGGTCCGTCCTGGGGCCAGTTTTGTTCAACATCTTCATTAATGATCTGGATGATGGGATGGATTGCACCCTCAGCAAGGTCGTGGATGATACTAAGCTGGGGGGAGAGGTAGATATGCTGGATGATAGGGTCCAGAGTGACCTAGACAAATTGGAGGATTGGGCCAAAAGAAATCTGATGAGGTTCAACAAGGATAAGTGAAGAGTCCTGCACTTAGGAAGGAAGAATCCCATGCACTGCTACAGGCTGGGGACCAATGGGCTAAGCGACAGTTCTGCAAAAAAGGACCTGGGGATTACAGTGGACGAGAAGCTGGATATAAGTCAACAGTGCCATTGTTGCCAAGAAGGCCAACGGTATATTGGGCTGCATTAGTAGGAGCATTGCAGCAGATCGAGGGAAGTAATTATTCCCCTCTATTTGGCACTGGTGAGGCCACATCTGGAGTATTGCATCCAGTTTTGGGCCCACTACAACAGAAAGGATGTGGACAAATTGGAGAGAATCCAGCAGAGGGCAATGAAAATGATTAGGGGGCTGGAGCACATGACTTTATGAGGAGAGGCTAAGGGAACTGGGTTTATTTAGTCTGCAGAAGAGAAGAGTGAGGGGGAATTTGATAGCAGCCTTCAGCTACCTGAAGGAGGGTTCCAAAGAGGATGGATCTAGGCTGTTCTCAGTGATGGCAGATGATAGAACAAGAAACAATGGTCTCAAGTTGCAGTTGGGGAGGTCTAGATTGGATATTAGGAAAAACTATTTCACTAGGAGGCTGGTGAAGCACTGGAATGGGTTACCGGGGGAGGTGATGGAGTCTCCATCCTTAGAGATTTTTAAGGCTTGGCTTGACAAAACCCTGGCTGGGATGGTTTAATTGGGGTTGGTCCTGCTTTGAGCAGGGGGTTGGACTAGATGACCTCCTGAGGTCTCTTCCAACCCTAATCTTCTATGAATCTAAGATTCTCTGCTAGTCATCATTTCAGACTCATCAGCACTAAGGAACATTTGCTTAAAGGGTATGGTTGAAGCCTACTAACTTACTTTGCATGTTTTCTTGTACCATCTATTAAAATTCATCACAAGATTGTGAAATTTTGTTGCAAATATTGGTGGTCAGAATTTCAGTCATTTCCAATGAGCTCTACTATCATATAAATGCTTATATATATTGCGTGAGTGACTCACAAAATGTTAATGAATTTGTCCTCATAACACACCTGAGAGGTGGTGGATGTTACAGATGGAGAGCTGAGGCACACAGAAATTAAGTGACATGTTCAATGTCATAGAGGAAGTCTGTGGCAGAGATCAGACTAGATAATCCAGATTTCATGAGTCTAAGTCTAGTTCATTACTCACAAGACCATCCTTCCCCCTGATTAGCCAAGTTTTTAGAATCTTATAAAACACCAGATGGAATGTGAATTAGTGAACTGTGGTTTGAAGAGGGTTAAGGACAACATGTATAGTTACATCTAAGACATACAGCATATGTGCCTCCTGGGAAATTCACATTTTAAACACAACTAAACACTGTATATATACTGGGCATATTGAGTGCAATATACCTACACAGGGTGCGCTGTATGCTGCCCTGACTCTTCTAGTTGTTTTGTAAGAGATCAAGTTGTTGACCTTCAGTGTACAGTGTATAAAGCCCATCTATTTGCTCCTTTTCTTGTGGGCTGGATCTGAAGAGTGTTTCCTGTTATTGCTACCAAATGCAACATGAGGGTAGGAGACGTTTTAGCTCTGTGGGGTGTGATGTTATGTAGCACCTGGGATGAGATTTCCTCTGCAGAAAGAGTCTTAGTCATAAGAATTTTACAAAATTTCTTTTAAAAAAAACAAACAAACAAGGTAGCTCTTTCTACTATTCATATCTGCAAGAGGTATGTATTGTAATTGGTTAAAGCCTGCTCTGATGATAGCATATTATTGTGGATTTGGAACTTTGGCTGCTCAGCCAACACATCCATTTGGCCATGCAAACTGTATAACACAATCAATATAAATTGGCACTCAAGTTGATTATTCCTATTTTACTTTCACTTGTGAGCTGATTTGCATGTTTTTTCTAATTAAGGGTCCTTTGTACGTGGTCATTCTTTCTCTGAGGAATATTCAGACACACATTTAACTAACTAACGTTGTTTCCTTTAATAACTTTTCAACTGGTTTCCAAATTTTGAGTGATGTTACTATAATGTATTTGTCACTGGGTTCAATTTACAAACTGAAGTCTTGGAATGAGTTAAGGTAAAAATGCAGAAAGCTCTGAATTCAGTAACAGAAATAAATAAGGGTTACAGTTTCCCAGATTTCAAAGTCAATCCGTACTCTGACTTCAGAGTGGGAGACTATATACTGGATCCTTATCCACATTATCCCTTCTTCTTGGAGCTCCCATCTGAATTGAAACTAAGGGTTGATTATCCATAATGCTTACTTCCTGCCCATTGGCTACTGCATACCCCATATCAAACAACTCTCTATCCCTGCCATACCATCCGCACACTACTGACAAACCTATCCTGTCTCCACATGCCTCCCCAAAACCTCACTCTCCCTGCCGCTCTGTCACATCACAGCCCATTCCCCATATTCTCTGCTGTCCAACCTGGCTGCCTACTGTCTCTTGGGAAGTGGAGCTGGTGAGTCAGTGAGGCAGGCTGGCAGTGACGGAAAATGGAATTTGCTGATGGAAGAGTTCTGTCAGCTAATCTTTGTGTAACTCAGTTAGGCGACCCTGAATAAGGGTATTTTATTTTAAAAGTTGGCTGCACATATGAAAGAGAGAAAGAGGGGTTTGGTTTTTAGCTAGAGGAACCAAAAAATGTGAGGAAAAACAAGATAAAATTTCAAAGAGGGACCATTTTAAAAAGCAACTTCTGTAAAAGTTAATGTTTTACAAAAGAAAAGACAAAATTCATTATCCTTAAAAGAGTCATTGTGATCAATTTGGAGACTAAATTTGTTCATTAAAGTGTGCAAGAGGGGAGTTCTGTTTTAAGTCAAACTCTCACCACATCCTTAACTTTGGAGCTACCACCAGGGTCTCCATTGTAAATCTTCACCAAAGGTAATTCTCTCAATCTGTGGCTGTTTGAGCTGCATGTGTTTCAGGAGCCCACAGATGGGTGGACTTTACAGCACACCACTATACTTAGCTGAATGAACAGCCTGCTACTGACATTGCCATGCCTCACCTCCAAATCTCACTCACTGCTGTATAGCTAAGACAGCTTCCCATGGGATGGAAGCTTATATAAATAGCTTCCTGCCTCTTGCACTTCTCAGCTACGAATTCTCTGGACTCACCCTACTTTGCACATTTGTGCTCAATCACAAGCTTAGATTATGCAACCAGCAGGAGTTATTACAGCTGACATCCAAAATGGAGCTGTCAACAAGGAGAGAGACTGATAAAATCTGGCTGGAAAAACTTTACAATTCCACTGATATTCAGTCAGCTGGCGAATAACCTGCCCCTATCATAGGGCACTGGATGCACCCTAAGAAGACAACTGTGATTGAATAGGAGGGGGAATTAAACCTGCCTACTTAGGAAGTGAATGAACTTAGAAAGCCTATTCTGTGTCGCTGGCCAGGGGGTCTCCCCCCTAAGACGAGGTCATAACTTATGTGAGCCCGTATCCACAGACTCATTTTGCACGATCAGGACCTTATTAGATTTTAGACATTACCTTTCCCTTGGGGTGATATGAAAATTAAGGAAAATATGCTTTCACTGACAAATTCAATCATGAGTAAGCCACAGTCAAATGTTAAAATGTCTATTCGAAGAACAGCCTCAGGACAGGCACAGGTTTCTCTTTATAGCATTTGATTTTAGATCCATGCACCTTTTCTTTAATCAGTTTGGTATGGAAGACTGAAAATGTATTACACTGCAAATGCCTAGTGCGGTACCTCATGGTAGTGGCAATGATCATGCACTATGCATCTGTGTAATATATACTGGGTGGAAATGTAAACTGATAAGATTCCAATCTCATTTACAAAATTGTAAATCTATAGGTGTTTCTCCAGACTTGTCTGGATTTACCATGCAGGATAGTAACCTCAAGCATTTTCAGTGCCTGGCAGTGTTGTAAGTGAGATCAGAATGTGGTCTATTAATTAAGAATGAAAATTTAGAGAATTGATTTTTTTTGCCCTAGTTGTAACATTTATTATTAAATATTTGGAGAAATTAAAAAGATTTCCATGTATATTATTTCACATGTTTTTCATACTAGATGTGTGCACCTGAGCAATTGATAAAATTGTTCAGAACACTGGAGATACTTAAATTCTCTGAAAATGAAATAAAAGAAAAAAAATGATGTTTGATCTCTTATAACCAGTGTTAGACAACATTACCTGGTTTGCTGAGTCTTCTGGAAAGTTAATCAATGTACATGATTTCCAGATGTCAATTGGTAAAGAAAAGGTTACTGCAAAATATAATCCCAATCCATCAAATGTACCTATGGCCTAATCAGGTGTGAAAGGTTTTTGATAGTGACTACTTCTGTGGAAGGTCTGCCCAGCTAGTGGAAAGTTTAGTCAGCCACCAAAACCAGAAGATCAACCACCAACCAAAATCTCTACAAGGGGAGTTGTGGAATTGCTCATAGAAATGAGCCCTTCTCCTGCTGTACTCAATCTCCTCTATGCTCAGTTGATCCGTCCTTCCACCCTTGCTGAGATAATACAGCTGGTTCTGGTAACTTCAGGGCACAGATCACAGATTTGCATGGACATGTGAGGGGGAGGGCAGAAGTGTGGGAGATGAGGTGGAACATCTTGGAAAGGACACGGGGCAGGATTATTTAAGTAAATAAACTCAATCGTGCCTGGGAGGGAGAGGAGATTTCCTGAATCCATGCCATCTCATTTGAATGGATGAGATTCACACCTGATTGTTCCGTTGTTTTGGAAAATTAGGGAAAGGGGTAAGTTCTGGGTACAAAACTCCACTTGTGGTGTTGTCCCTCTTCTTCCTTCCCTTGATTGGGATATATGTAATCTCCATGCAGCACATCCCCTTTGTCCTTCTCCCCAACTCATTTTTGAAACAGCCAACTTCTTTAAATTCTTCCATGTTTGGCTGACATTAAATGAAGCAATAAAACTAAAATAATCACCAATGTCATTCCACTGAAATCAACTGCATATAGATGAACAAACAGGGTAAATGCATAGACTTATTCACTTGGCAAAGAAGTGGCAATTATGAAGGGGACAATTCCCCTTGGATTCTGAAGCAGCTCTTGCAGATACATAACTCAGGAAGCCAGCCAGCACTACTTCCTTGAAGCAGACGCCAGTCTTTCAGCTGACTAAGGCCTTTTGAATATTGTAAGTTTCCCCTAGCAGATTAAAGATTCTTAATTATAAATTTCTTTTAGTATAAATATTTATAATGTACAGCCAACAATATTTCTCTTATTCCATTTAGAGCTTGTTGTTATATTTAATAATTATTCTTTGCTTTAGTTACACAACATATGTTCTCGAACCTGAAAGCCTCATTTCTGCCTGGCACCTTAGCAGAACTTTATTATCTATAGCCACTGACGGGAACATTTTGAAACGTAGTCGTTATTTGGCAATATTTGTTGTTGTGCAAACAACCATGTTGGGTAGACTTACAACAAATTAATATTTAATAAATGATTGCCTTATGGGAAAGGCATCTAAACTGTAAAGTTAATAATAAATGTGTTTCAAATAGATGCTTTTCAGCATAAAGCCTGTTGAATCATTTATAAATTGAGTCACTTCACTAAGGCTTTTCATATTTAATGCCTTCACTGCATGTATTTATTGCATTTCTGAAATGAACTAAGAATATTACATTCAGAAGCCAGTCAGGAGTATTTAGATGAAAGGAAAAAAACATGCATTTTTGCATTTTAGGTCAAACATATAACTAATTAGGGCTAGGATTGTGTCTTTAGGAAATGGCAGTGACCAGTCAATACACTGTCTTAGAAATACTGCAAGGGTTCCCCTGTCACACGAAAATAGAGGTTTACTTACAGCCCTTAAAAGGTTGCAGCATTCTCCTTTCATTTGCCAGTGTCATGGCGCTGCCTCATTCCTGCCTATTCCTCACCCATTTGCTCCTATGAGGAGCATTTGGTGCACAATTCCAGCACTCCTCACAGCCCTGCCATTGTCATGTGAGTAGTTCTAATGTGTCTTCACAAGTGGGTTACAACAGCCCTACTTCCTCATAGTCTTCTGCATGGCTGTGCTAACCCTAAATAGAAAAACCATGCGTATTTATAAATATATCAGCTGAAATCGGAAATATTGCCGTGTTGTCCTTAGCTAATGCTCGTTGGCCCCAACCCTTAGCCGAGTACCAGGCCTCAGTGGTAGGATCACAGGCTGAATAGACAAGCAGTGGGGGTGGGAATCTTTCCCACAAATCAAGCCCTTGGAGCAGTGTCTAGCTCTGTGAGGAGGCTACTTCAGGTATGGATATAGTGCTCATGCAGTCCTGGGGAAAGAAGGAATCTGTTTATCTACAGTGCATGCTTCCTACACACACTGCCCTGTGGGAACACCTCAACTCTAAGACTTCCTTTGGGGATATCAGGGATAGTTTAGTCTCCCTGGCCCATGAAGTTCTTCGCCTCTCTGCAGAGTCTGCCAGTTTGTAGAAAACATGGTAATGAATTTGTGATGTGTGAGTTGCAGCTGAGATTCCCCCAAATCACCTCATACAGATTCATAGATTTTAAGGCCAGAAGGGACCATTATGATATTTTAGTCTGACCTCTAGCTAGAGGCCCTCGACATCCACTAGACGGGAACACAAATGTGTCATCCCTACTGAGTTAGGCTGGATTCAAACTAATTGTGAACAGGAAAAAGGTTCTGAAGCTCTCTAGCAATGTCCTGTCGCATCCCGTCCTCAATAAGTGCTAAAGTTACACCTTCAAGAGTGTTACACAAGCCTAACATAGAAACAGCCTTAGAATAATGTATTTGGCTTTGGGCAACATGATCAAACATACAAACGAGGCATACAGATTGGAAAGAATTTTTTTAGAAGGATAAAAGTTTTAGAAAATAAAAGTTTTCGTGAAGAAAAAGTAAACTGAATATGCAACATAAGCAAATATGTCAAGAAATGCTATAACGAAGATAGGAGTGAATAATTCTCACTAGTCAACAAGAGCAAAAAAAGAATGAGTTTAAGCTGAAGCAAGAAAAACCAGAAATGGAACAAACTGACAAGGCAAGTCCTGAAATTGCTATAATGGGATGTATTCATCTATTTGGGATGGTTTAGGAACAACTAATTCTATCTGGCCCTAAAGCAGAGGGGTGGAAATGACTACATGTCCCTGCCAATTCAATATTCTCTTAAATATGTCATTCCCATATGCTGTCTCATCTTCTTCCCTGGACTGCAATTCACAATTTTTTCATAGACCAATATCATGCTATTTTGTGTCACATCTGACATCCACCTTTTTAATTCACCTAAGTGACAACTGACTTGTTTTTAATCCAGAATTTATCTACAAGAATCTGAACACAATGTTGTATTTTTAAGTTATGCAGTTCGAAGTGCTCACCCAGCTCTAGTTTTGATCAATTACCCTTGTTTATCAATTCACATGAAACAGACTTTGATCCATCTGAAAGTGTTCAAGTGTTGTACGATTCCCTAGGAATCTGGGGCATAAATAAAGTTCTCCAGTATAATTGAGTCTATAATTATTTATTAATTATTACCTAGGTAGTGCCCAGAATATGTTAAAACTGTCCCTGTTCCACAGACCTTGAAGTCTAAACCTACTTATTTCGGATAGCTAAACCGAGTGCTGATATGGTGTGGGATAAAGGTTTTATTAGCTTGAATTAATCAAGAGTGGCAAAAGGTAAACATCAGTTATTCCAAATGAGCACTGATGAAGCCTTTATATCTCCCCTCACTGCCAGGCAAGGTATATGCCATGTCATAGAGGAATTTGCCACATTTTATAAAGAAACCCCATCTTTGATAAACGTTTGAGAGATTTCTCAAAAAAGTTTCCATTTCCTGTGTCCCTCCACCTAAGTTATCATGAAACCAATTGTACAGGCCTCAGAGGGAGAAAAAAATTGAAGCTAATAAAAACATTCCTAGAAATTACCTAAAATAGATTTGCTGTATATAAAACGACCATGACTTTAAAGTCCACTGTCTTGTAATGTTCCAGTGCTAGGAGCAGCATGCCGTGTCCCCATTATGAAACCAGGAATCTCCGTCTCCGATGGGATAGAGCTTCCGGTTTCTAACTCAGATTCTGAAATAGCTAGGCACATTGACCCAAATTCATCTGGAGTTAGTGGGTGCAGCTCAGGCGAGCTGAAACTCAACTAAGTTACATCTATTTACACTAGGGTTACATGTTATTGCTTAAGGATTCTGAGGGAATCTCCACTGAGAACTTATTAGCCTTTTAAATTTCAATACCACCGCAACCTTAAATATTTTAATAATGCATTTGTATTTAATTTCCTTTGGATTTGTTTTTAACCTTTGAAAACAATATACCAAAGACCAGATGTCCGTAGTGTAGTGTAACGTCACTGAGATCAACTAGCAGAAAAGATTTTGGCTCCACGATTCTGTGTGTGGGTTTGGGTATTAAGCTTTGCTTCATAACTCAGTTTTTAACACCAATGTAAGCAAGATCTGAATGTCCCTAACACCATCATGACACTGAACTTCTAGTATTTCTCAGTACACCTTGACACTTTATCAAAGCGTATACTCTACAACTGCCTGAAGTAAAGCAGGTAGTGTGTGGATTAAATGAAATGATGCATCATTTCATTATGTATGACTCCATTAATATGTTGATCATTGACACAGTCTGTCATGGCACTGTTAGAATTCCAATGTGTTGCATATTATAGAGCCATTATGCTAATCATCCATACTGAAATCCATAGAATCTGGTGTATTACCATTGTAATATATTCATAATGTACAATAAATGTCAAGCTACTTTACGAAAATCAATAATTGCTGCCACTTTGCTAACATTCATAACATTCCTTTTCATATAAAGTTTAAAGTGAGTCAAAAATCTAGGCTCTGGTGACCTAACAAATATTTTTAAAAATAGAAAAGCATTCTTTTTCTAAGGCCTAATCCTTAGAACTGCTCAGAGGCCTCAGCTCTCATTAAATTCCTTAGAACTGAGAGGTGAAATCCTGACTCCAATGAAGTCAATGAGAATTTTGCAGTTGATTTGTGGAAGGCCAGGATTTCACATGAGGACTCAAATTACCTCTAAGGAGAGTGTAGCATCTTAGTTTGGTATTTTTACCACTTTTCTTACTAATATACATTTTTTTTATTTCTCCAACTTACAAATAGCCAAAGTATAAATCTAATTTTGCTAAAAACACACTCTAGAAGCATAAAACCAAATCATGTTAGATAAGAAGTTTGAGTTATAAACTCCTCTAAAAGGGGCTTTCAATGAAAATTCCAGTACAGCCTTAACTGAAACACTATGCTTGACACAACACAATCTGGGGCTGCGTACACAGTGACACTATGTCACGAGGGGGTGGAAGAGAGGTTAAAGACCTCCATCCTGCAAATGCTTATTGCATATGCTTTACTGATTCAACAATAGCACTTAAGCATATGTGTAGCTTTATGCATGTGCTTAAGTGTTTTGCTGAAAAGGGATTGACTTAAGCATATTCTTAAAAGCATTGCTAGACAGGGGCCTGTGAGTAGTCCTAATTAACCCAATGCACATATTTAATGTTATATGCTTTGAGTAGTCACATCACCACAGACTTTGCAAATACTAAATAACTTCAATGGGATTGCTGATGTTTCAAATATTATTAAATATTTTATAGCCTTTTGATATTACATTATATTTTGGGAGCTATGCAAAGCTGGAACTCCATCCTTCAAATATACGTACCCGATCCCTGTTGACCAGCAAAAATCTCCAGCAGGGTTTCATGGTTGATGGGATAGCACCAGCAGAGAATGCACTGATGCATCACTGAAGTTCCAGTTCAAGAAGCCATCCTTATTTAGGAAACACTTAAGCCTGTTCTTTTATTCCACTGATGTCAATGGGACTTAATCATGTACTGTAAGGCCCAACTCACAACCCACTGAACTCACTGGAAGGAAGCCTATTGATTATAGTGGGCTTTAGGCCAGATCTTAAGTGCTTTCTTGAATAATTATGGACTAATGCACATCTGGACACCTACGGTAGAGATGGGTGTCACAGGCCCAAAATAAGAGGTAGGTGGGTAGGGAAAGGAAGTTTGGGGATGTATCCCTCTTAACTTATCTGTCTGGAACATTTAACGCATTTCTAAGGCTATTGGTTGATACAGTAATTGATTAAAATAAATCTATTTGCAGGTCACCTTTTCAGCTTCACTTCAGCCATTGCTCAGATGTGGGAGCTGCAAAGAGACATGAATACTGACAAAACAAGAGATGTGAAAGAATGTGTTGCTTTTCTTGTTTATGTATTATAACTGCACTTTATGTTAAGCCTTTTAAAAGATTCACTGTGTATGTACATTCTTTATCATATGCTTTCATATCATGTAGGCTTCTCAGAAACACATTGAAGTACAATAATGATATCTTATTTACTGATCCACTGATGCCAGTACATTTACATTTGAAGTGTCACAATTATGACTGATTAAAAAATTAAGTAGTCATTCGCACAGTATTTTATTATAGCATGTGATTATGCATTATAAGCAGTAGGCATATAAGGGGCACAAATGCTCAAGTATCTAACTATTTCCTTATATCATATACAATAGTTTATATATGAAGTACAGAAGATCGTTTATTCAAGCCATTGTGTACAGGAATACTATCAATGTAGCTGTATATGCCCTGAACCTATTAGTATCTAGATACCAAAATAGTAGGAAGGTGTGTTAAGAAGTAGCACTTTTGACTCAGTTAATAGTCAATTCCCCAACATAGAATTTGGCATTACAGTGTTGCTGAAAAAGTGGCATCTTTTGGTTGGTATGTGCCATAGAATTCTGGTGTGCTCATTAAAATGCCCTTGACAGTATTTGTACGAGTAAAGGAATTAATTCATAGATTCTAGGGCTGGAAGGGACCTCGAGAGGTCATCGAGTCCAGTCCCCTCCCCTCATGGCAGGACCAAATATTGTCTAGACCATCCCTGATAGACATTTATCTAACCTACTCTTAAATATCTCCAGAGATGGAGATTCTACAACCTCCCTAGGCAGTTTATTCCAGTGTTTAACCACCCTGACAGTTAGGAACTTTTTCCTAATGTCCAACCTAAACCTCCTTTGCTGCAGTTTAAGCCCATTGCTTCTTGTTCTATTCTTAGAGACTAACATGAACAAGTTTTCTCCCTCCTCCTTATGACACCCTTTTAGATACCTGAAAACTGCTATCATGTCCCCTCTCAGTCTTCTCTTTTCCAAACTAAACAAATCCAATTCTTTCAGCCTTCCTTCATAGGTCATGTTCCAACCTGGGTGAAAATTCCAACACAGATAAAGATTCTGAGACCTTGTGCAAATGTGAAACATATTCGCATGTACCCTGAACCCGGGCCTATAGAACTTTCTACACTTGAGATCTGAAAGCCTAAATTGTATTATGTTTATGGGACTATGCGGGTTTCCTCCTATAGGAGGATGACAAAGGGCCAGCAAGATAATGAACACGTAAACAGGTAAAATACTAGAAGCATGGAAGTTTTAAATCTTACCTTGGACAGAATTTATTGTGAATATGAACTACATAAATGGCTTCTAGATGCTACAGTGATGCATTATTTGCATTACCATCAACATGGATTTTTGAGATGTTTGCCAAACTGGGGAGTAAATGACAGTCCCTGGAAATCTGATTCAAAAGGCAGGATGACTCACCAGATACTGAAAATCAGAATATCACTAATTGTAATCACTTATGGTTATTTATAGTTTGTGAATTTCCATTAAAGCCAGACAAAGCCCACTGAAGTCACTGAAAGTTTTTCCAATTGATTCCAATGGGCTATTTAATGTGGACTTCCAGTTGTTGGCAAGTTAGTTAAACAGAACTTATAGAAAAATTATTTTCATTAGCATATTAATTCCTTTTTGGGGAGTTTAATCTAACAGGAATCATTTAATCACATAATTAATACAGTACATAGAAAGAGACACTTATAGTCAGTTTATTAGGGGCAGCACATGATTAAGATAGGGGACTAATGGTAAAACAACACAATGTCGTTTGTAGATATGGAGATCACTGTTTTTACAGTTTAATTTCACAGCTGCTTGCAATATATTTTTATTAGCTGCTGCAAAGGCTCATCTACAGTTTGAATACAGCACCAGAAAGTATTCATTTTCATACTCACTAAGTTTTTCAAATAAATTGTTACTGCAACCTGCAGAGGCAGCCCAGAGTTATACAAATTTCAGTTGAGGTTGATGGATTTCCGCTCCATATGGCTAAATTTAGTGCCTTGCATGGTGTCAAGTATCAGGGGGTAGCCGTGTTAGTCTGTATCTACAAGAACAACAAGGAGTCTGGTGGCACCATAAAGACTAACAGGTTTATTTGGTCATAAGCTTTCGTGGGTAAAAACCTCACTTCTTCAGATGCAAATTTCAGTGTTATGCTCTATGATAGAAAGCTAAACTCTGTGGCATTTTGAGTTATTAGATAGTGGGATGCAATAAATAAATAGGATATAAATCAAGCCAGTTTTATAAACAAGACATTTGAATGTGAGAGGAAAAAAGCCACGTATACCTGATCTGAGAACTTGTGCAGCTAGCCTAGAGTACAATATTCCCCTGGTCACTGAAGAGAAGAACTATAGGCCTTCATCCTGCAATTGATAGCATGCAGACAAAGCACTGCACCAGCACAGTGCTTCACTGTAATCAATGAGAACCTGTACAGATGCAGTATAAGGATCACAATGCAGAATTGGAGTCTTAGTGGAAGTACTGATACAATCTTAGGGTATGTCTTCACTACCAGCCGGATCGGCGGGCAGCGATTGATCCAGCGGGGATCGATTTATCGCGTCTAGTCTAGATGCGATAAATCGATCCCCGAGTGCTCTCCCGTCAACTCCTGTACTCCAACTCAGCGAGAGGTGCAGGCAGAGTTGACGGGGGAGCGGTAGTAGTCGACTCACCATAGTGAAGATACTGCGGTAAGTCGATCTAAGTACGTCGACTTCAGCTACGTTATTCACGTAGCTGAAGTTGTGTAACTTAGATCTATCCCTCCCCTGCCCGCCAGTGTAGACCAGGCCTAAAACACACACCAAAAAAGGAACTGGGGTTGATGAGTGAGTAGACTGCAGTCAGTAGGGTAACGTGTGCCCTACCATGGCAATAGGGGACTGGCTCTGTGCTGATGGAGATTCTACTGCAACAAATACTTGTCTGCAAATAATGGATGCCATTAACACTATCTATGCACCACACATTTACTTAGGGTGCTTTGAATACAACCCTTGTTCTTCGGATCCAAAACCAGACAGCTACTATTTGAGCTTGGAGAGACAAGAAGGAGGGGCCAGAAACCTATATATTCAAGTGGTTTTGTATGTGTTTGCTGCAGCACTGTATCTTGGTGAATTAAAACAAGATACACGTGTTACATAACAGTGCTGTGTAAAGCTACTCAGAGTGTTTGGGTTCCTAGTTATGGTGACGGTCACATTACAAATAGAGAGAGGTCCAATGGTGAGGGCAACATAATTCTATACATAGTGGCATGAATTAGAATTAATGTGATTAGGCATCAACAGCATTTAACATGGTTGTTCTATGTGACTTACATCATCCCAACAAATTTGGATTCAGAAATCACCAAATACTAAATTAGCGATCAAACCAATTCAAAAGTGAACGTATCAGGGAATGGAAGAAAAGCGCTTGGAAGTGAGAAATAGTAGTGAGGTAGTTTAAGGATGCTAGAGAGGGAGGAAACAGCAGAGATATCAGGAAGCAGCTGCAGTGCCCTTAAAATGGCTACAGGCAACGGCCATTTAAGGGCCCGATCCTGAAAACCCTTACTTATGAAAGTAGTCCCATTGGAACTCACAACACTATTTAACTGTGTGAGTGATTGCGGAATCAGACTGTCTGTATGCTGTATTGCTATTTGATTTCAGACTTGTATTCACCCAAATAGAAATCATGCAGATACCTAATTTGAAAAGAATATTCATCAGACCCTGAAAATTCAATAATTCAGGCAATTATACCCAGGCTGTCTTCCAGCAATGTTTAAAATTAGTGATGGGCTAAGTTTCAGAAGTTCAGTTTGGATAAATATCCTATTAAAATGTTAAACCTTTTGATGCCGATGTTCTAATATTGATGTTGAATTTGTTATTTTTTTTCACTCTAAATGTAAAAATATAAACTAAAACTAAATATAGCTTTGGAATGTAAGTTTACTTCAGTGTCTGATAACTTTGTTAGCCAACTGGAATACAAACAAACATACTAGTACCATTTTACTATTGGCCCTCCTGATCAGGAGTGAAATATTGTGTGAATATCAGAAGCAACTAATAATATACCACAGAAGTAATAGATTACTTCAATCACCAGCATATTATCTAGTCAAATGTCCAGAAATTTCTTCACATTCTACATGAGCAATCTGAGACAAGCTAATTACCACAGGTGGATAAACACAAAAATTGGTAATGGGGTTCATATAAGTACCTGAGGTTGATAGTTCTAGGGCTTAAGAGGAGTGAGTACTGAAGTAACATTTAGGAATTGGCTCAAGTAGCAACCGTAGATCCGCCATGGATTGACAGTGATCACATTATAATTCAGTTCATTATCCTTGGGAAAAAGGAGTCTGCCAAAACTAGAACTGTATTAAGTTTTAGAAAGGGTAAATTAAGAAAATAGTAGAAGATAGAGTAGACAGAGACCCTAAACTTCCTAAAGTCAAAATTAGAATATTCAGATCCTTAGACTCTGCCAGGCTATTTCACCATGACGGTCACAGAAGGCATATACACACAAACTAAAAAAGGAAGCAGCAAAGCAAGAAAGAGAAAAATGCAGTGGTGAATACTTTTAAATTTTGATACGTAAACTTAAGGACCTCAGTCCATGTTTAGGCACCCAAATAAAGGGGCTGATTTTCAAAGGTGCAGAATTACCAGAGCTCCTGTTGAAATGAGGCACACCCAAGCACAGCTCCTATAGGCTTTGAACAAGATTCCCCACATATTTCTGCTAAAGGACCTTCATCTTGTCCTACAAATCACTGCTCTGGCTGTCTCTTAAGCAAAGATTGCCTAGTGGTAGTGAATTATGGCATTATTGGTGCTAGAATTAGACCAGACTCAATTTCATACACATATGTTACATTAAAAATGCAAAAAGTCAAACACTCATGATTTAGGAAACACCAGAATAAAATTTGTCCTTGCCTTAATTCAGCTCCTTGTGCATACATTTTGAATGCAAATTTCTATTTTAAAATATATATGTACAGAGAGAGAGAGAGAAACATAGATACTCTGTTTAGAATCATATTGACTCCAAACTTGGTCATTAGCAGGTTTTGGATCTTTATATTTCTACACCAGAAATCTCTATCAGTTGAGCTAACAGAGAAACTGGTAGTAGAACTATGCGGAACAGCCACTAGAAGTGGAGAAGACACACAGTTCACATAGTAAATAGCTCTGAAAGTGACCGCAAAGGAATGTAGAAACTAAGGACTCCTGCGTTCAATTCCAGATTCTAGGGAGCAGTGTACATTAATGGTTATAAACCCTTCTCAGCCTGTCCTCATCCCTCTCTCCTCCCATTGACTTGAATGAGCTTTGGTTCAGTCTCTGTATTTGAGACCTGTTAACAAATTACTTTGCAATATTATCCTTATAAGTTTGTTCACATCTATAAAAACTTTCCTTTGCTTCTCACATGTCATGTTTATAGCTGGAATAACAAAGATGGTTACTAGATTTTGAAACACTACCTATTTACACAATAATATGGTATTTCAGGACAGGATAACTATCAGAACCACCACAGAGCAGACAGTGTTTTTAATTTTTTAAAAATAAATGTACATGCTCAGGGTCATACTATATACCTACGATCTTTCCTCTCATCAATATTGGAGGAAGTGTGAAAAAAAAAATCTACATACATTCAGAGTGTGGAAATGAAATAGGTTTGACTACATTTGAATCCCTTTTTATCTTCTTTCTGTGAGCATTTAGTCAAGTGAGGTTTTATTGACACATTTTCGGAGGGGGGAGTGTGTGTTTGTGTGAAACACATTCACATTTTAAGTGCTCACACAACCAGCCTAGGTTCACTTTGTTGTTTTAGGAGTTCAGATGTTAGGAGGCAGATAGCTGGGACTGAGAGATTTACACTAGTGTACACACATGTGTGACAGTGATTATGATGAATGGTACTAGAGCAGAGGAATAGTATTCCATATGGATTGGGACGCAACACAGCAGTGGATAGTGTTCCTAAAACTCCTGGCTAGGCAACTGACACAGAGACAACTAATTAATTGGGAAGGAAAGAAAAAAAAAAAAAAAAGATGTGGCTGCAACCTTCACAGCTGGAACAAAGCAAGCAATTACTAAGCTGTGTGTGGCTATTACTGTGGTGAATGGTGTTAAGTGCTAGAAAATGGATGACCAGTAAATGCAATCAAGGCATTATTAGAAATATTGCTGTATATGGGATGTATCACAATGCTTTAAAAAGCCACATGATGGAGAAGGTCTTCCAATTACCAGGGATAAAAAGCCCTGCCCTTAATGCAGTTAATTAAGTGAGATGGAGAAGGATAGGATAGGCTCTGCTCTAACAGCAATTAGGTTCACAGATGAGAGTCTGGCTTTCTCCTTCATAGTTTAGATAATGTCCCAGCATGCCACAAACAATTCATTTGATGGTGACCACATAGAAACTCCAGATCTTATCCCAGCCAATAATATTACAATAACCCAATTTTTCGCAGTGATATCAGGCAATGCCTGTGTGGCTCAAAAAGGGAAAAAAAAAAAAAAAAAAAAAAAAAAAAAGAGAAAGTCCTAAAGTTCTGTAATGCTGCCTTCAACCCTACCTCTGTGTAGATTGCATCCTATCTCCCTATGAGCAATTTAACCCCCCATTAACTTACTGAGTCCTTCTTCCTGGTTATCCAGTTAGAACAGAAACAAGAATGTTATTTAAGTGACTACTTACACAGGTCTATCAGTAAATCTAGAATATGGAATCCTCACAACCAGCACACTTTGAGTGATAGACTGAAATATGTTCATGCAAAAAAATCAAATATAGACTAAGAAACAAATGTGAGAGTCCCTCAATTTCTTTATGGACCATTTACAATAGGAAAAAAAGGATATATTTGATGAGTCAGTTATTGACTATGAATAGTTAACTCATCTCTAATTAGCAGTTTGCTTCAGTGCTCAGCAGGGTTTTTCTCTGAGAGATGGAGTGAATGTGAGGTAGTGTGACTACTCTTATTGGCCAGCTGCACAGAAGGTTATCAATCTTTGTTTGTTAATTCTGATGTCAGCAGTCATTGCCATCTCTCTCCCTACTTGAACCTAGAGTAGGTTATTCACAGCTCAGAACTCTCTGACCTTGAATCCAAGATGTTTACCTCTATGCCTGGGAAGCTTTTGTGATCTGATTGTGCTGTCGCAACTAGTTCCATGCACATAAAGAATATTTCTGCTCTTAAGTTGTGAAAGCTCTTGGGCAGCAGCACATTGCTCTGTTAGTAGATTCAGATCATATTAGAGAGATGAGATTGCAAGACTAATAAAAATGACTATACTCCATACAAGATTCACTGAGGACTTGTAAAGGAAGAGGTATGGGCCAGTGATTAGGGTGCTCACCTGAGACCCAGATGATCTGCGTTCAAGTTTCTTAGGCCCAGATCCTCAAAGGTAATTAGATATTTGAAAACAAGGAGAGTTAGGCACATGAATACTTAAGGATCTGGGCTTTAGCCTAGTTCAAGAGTACTTAGGTGCCTAACTCCCATTGGTTTTATATAGCTAAATACTTTTGAGGTGAGTTCCTCCCCTCCTCTTCCCCCACACCCAATTTACAAATGGAGAAATAGTATTTCCCTACTTCACAGGAGTGTTGATATAAATATATTAAAATTGTGAGGCATTCTGGTAACAGGTGCCATATATGTATAATAGACAATCATATTAGAAGTGCTAATATTACTTTTCAATATTATCTGCTTCTTAGGAAAATCTAACTATATCAGCTCTGGAAGAAGTACTGGCTTATAGACTACTGGCAAGGTCTTTGATAGCACAGCTACTGGCAGGATGGAAATAGCTGAAGGGCAAAAAAAGTTACTTTACTGGGATGAAGAGAGTAAAACTTTTCATGTGTAACGATAATAGTAAGCATGTAGCAGGATAATGGGCATTTTATAAATTATCTAAGAACCCAGATCCAGCCACTTTCAGCAAACTTAATCCTAATCAAGAACTGAGATCTGTAATTTCTTGTTTTCCTGCATTTGTAAAGTAGGCTAAACCCAATATCAGAACACTCCAAAATAGGTTTTGAAAAGAAATTTCCCACCAACCCCAAGCCCCTCCTAACTTCCTGGTTCAGCTCCACTTCTGTTTGAAAACAAGAGAGGCTTATATTCTCCTGTCCAGTCTGGTGCAAGTCCGGAAGTAGGGGGAGGTATATTTAAGCCTCTTTTTCAGCCCCCTACTCCTCCAGTTACTCATATTGTGGGCCAAACCTAGGCCTAAAAGAGTACCTACTCTGATCTATGGTGATTACCAAGAGCCCTGAGGGCCAGTTTAGCAACCATGGTTCAGATGGGTGTAGCAAAGCCCTGACCATGTCCTCTTTTCTTTGGACATGCTTCTTTGACTGGTGGGTCAGGAATGTGGTGGGTAGGAGATGCTGTTGTAGCTTTGCTCCAGTGGATAATCTCTAGGTGGAGAGGATCTTTCATAGGCCATGCAAGGCTCATTTTGTAGTAGCTTGCACCGCCATTGTTGCCCAAAGCAACTGTAATGTACAAATGAATCAGACCCCAGAAAACCAAAGAGTTAGTGCTTTCAAACCTTGAATAGCAGTACAGTAAGAGCAAAATAAGAGATGTTTAGGTTGTTAGATCTCATTCATTTGCAGAAATAAAGATATCTGTGGAACAGACATTATTTTTTCCCCCCTGTAACTCCAAAATTTACCTAACTTGTTTGCTTCTAAGAAACATCCATTTGTCTATTAAAAAATCCTTATTATTTAAAAAGCTCAAACTGTTTATTGTCCATTAGAACGATTATCTTTTTAAATATGATCAGTTAATTACTTCTGACAACTAAATGCTTTGGAAAAATAGTGCTGTCTCTCTTTCTGCACCTCCAATTTCCAGCAAATAAATAATTGCATCTTAATTTAATCACCAGGACAAATCTGGGTTAGCTATTCCCGGTAAATTGGCACCACTTACACCAGAATGTGGTAGTAAGGCATAATAACTACACACACATACAGTACTTTTTCATTCCACAAGCTTGTACTCTACATTACTGGTTGTGTTTGTAGCCATATCTACATCAGATCATGTTTTATTCCAGTTTAGTAAGATGATAAACCTGCTGGCATAGTGCAATAAACTGGAATTACTCTAAAACAGATTTTCAAAATTCTTGGGCATACAGGTTATAGAAGGTATTTTAGGAATAAAAATGACAAACTTTAGGAAGCCAGTCTGATTCTAATGGTAATAAAACATTGACTATTATTCATCATGTTAGTTGCTAGCTCTGGTATGCAAGTCAGAAAACGGAATAATTTTCTTCTGAATGGCCTCACTATGAACAGCCTCAGAACCTGACAGTTTTTTACCCCTATCCTGCAAAAAGAACCATGTCAGTAGACCCCTTTGTGCACAGTCCCATGTGGGGCTTTGTGCAATTCTCTTGCTGGATGAGGGTCTTGCTTAAATGACCTCTTAGGTCAGCCCATCCTTCACCAATATCTTATTTTGCATGGCTACCACCAGCTATATTGAGCAAGTGTGTCAGCTTCATAGCTCCATATAGGTGTTTGTGTAGCAATATTTTAAATAGTGCTGAAAGTCCTAATACTAGCCCCCTGCAAGAAAACTTTTCCTCCTGCATGTTCACTTTCTTAACTTCATCCCATTGCTCCTAGCTATACTTCTGAGTGGCACCCTAAATAATTCCTTCTCATCCTTAGCTTCTTAAAATCTATAAAGATTTGTAAATTTAGGTCCTCCCAGTCCTGTCCTGCAATGCCCTATCTGGCCACGCATTCCTGTTTCATGGCCCCTTTGTGCTGGTGAAGTGATACAAAGCAGCTATACTGCAACTGAGAATCAGAGCCAACATAGCTTCAGTACCTCTTCAGTTTATGATCTGAATTATAATCCATTTATAATCTGACAGCCTGTCATGCACATCAGAGTGATGATAAAGTCATGATGACAGGCTAATCAGATAAGGCAGAAGAGTTACTTTTCAGAGTGTTTGATATTTATTAAATTAAAGTTTCTTGCCCCACATAACCGGACACATTTCTTTATAATTGCCTAAAATTCCAATAAAGCTGATTAACTCCAGTTACACAGAAATTTGGACCCACGGGGCCAAATTCACTGCTGGAGTAAGTTTTTCAATTCCACTGAAGTCACTGGAGTTACATCTGCTTACATAAGTGGTAAACACAACCCAATATGTTCTACATTAGGTCTGTTATAAGTTATACTTAAAGCTCTAGGGTAGAATTTTCAGCAGGGCCTGAGTGATTTAGGAGCCTAAATCTCATTTTAAAAAGTGACTCAAGCACTTAAATGCCTAATGCTCATTGACTTTCAGTAAGACTTAGTTTCTTAAGTGCATACGTCACTTGTGAAAAATGAGACTTAAGAGCCTAAGTCGTTTAAGGTACTTGTGAAACTTTTATTTCATGGTCTTTTCCATCCGGTGCATTTTGCTATAGCCTTTCAGACATTTTTATATTAAAAAAATATACTTTGGGATACTTCATAGCATACAAGGCCCTAGAGTCACATAGTTAAAATTCTATTTAATATTTTAAACTTTTATCAAGACTTTTTCAAAATGTTAATTCTATTCTAATGATGGGTCAAATGGTCTTTTCCTCTGCATCAGTCTAGAACAGTGGTTCCCAAACTGGGGTTCATGAACCCCTGGAGGTTTGCAAAATGTTACAGAGGGTTCTCAGGAAAAAATTCCCTAATGGCGGACAGAGCTGTCCCTAGAACCCTGGGCAGCACGCGGCCAGCAGCCCAGAGCCCCTGAACTCCCAAGAGCTAAGCAGATCAAAGCAAGCATCTCTATCAAACTTCAAGACTCCTTTATAAGAAATGGAAAGGAAGGTGGATATTTTTTGCTGTTTTTAAAATTAAATAGGCAGCTAGTCTAATGTGCGTTGTTTGCCTGGACTGCTCAAGGCCTGAATGCTTGTGTAGGAGGAACTCTGAGTTGGCTTCTTAAATACCTTCCTGCTGTTTCACATCTGATACTCCTTGATGAAACATAGGAGCCTGGTCTTATAACAGGCTTATTCAAAGAGATACAAGCTACGAACGTGAGATCTCAGAAGAGTGTTGCCATTTTCATAATGTAATAAAAATACTGTAATGATAAATAATAATCAATAATAGTGTGTATTTATAAGCATGTCATAAAAACAAATTTTATATTTCCCAGATCACTGCTTTTATAATTTCTACTCGGCTAAAGGAGAAAATCCCTGGAAATATTCATTTTTAGGAGGGGGTTCGCGAGACTTGACATTTTAGTAAAAGGGGTTCACAGGTTGTTAAAGTTCGGGAACCACTGGTCTAGAACAATCTCATTAAAGAGGAGAACCTGGCCCTTGGAAAGTATATTAAGGCTGTAATGTGCAATTGGGTTTTTAAATAGGACTCCCAGTTATTTCAATGCAATTTCAAACTGTTTCAAAGTTGATGGCACAACAGGATTTTACATATTATTTTAATGTTCTGTTTGTAATTCTGAGAGAGAAAAATAAAGGACAAATGTAACTATATCTTGAAAGCAGCTATCAACATAAGCATTGCCAGAGAAAATGGAATGAACTTAGAGTTAGTTATTGTTTCTCCTGGAAATTCCTTTTTAAAAAAAATATTCCAGCCACACTTTACAAAAAAAAAAAAATATATATATATTTTGTTCTTAAATAAAATGGAAGAATCAATACATAAGAGGTCAGATAGTACATACCAAGCAGACTGGAGTGAAATATCAGAATATTGAATACTCTCTCAGTGGAGACCATGTGATGTTCTCTGGAGCAATCCCCAGTGCAATGTGACTATCACATCACATTAGGATACCTTAACAGTTTCTGATGTGAACACACTGCATCAGCAACTTGAGAGAAAGTTAGCTCTCAAGGATATGTATACTGTATTTCCAGAGAAATAAATGGTTTTTGTGAGTGCTAGTAAGAAATGTGGCCCAACTTGGAAGATGGAGTAACTCCTTTTATTGATCAAACTGCCCAAGCAAAACTTTCATTATCAGCTACAGACACACAAACTAATTGAAAACTGCCATCACCAAATACACTGAGACAGAAAGACAAACAAGTTGTAAAATATTCTAACAGTGGGCATTTTGCTTGTTCATAATACGTCTATTTTAAAAAAATAATTAGAAAGGTTGGCTGTTAAAAGTAGTCTCATAAAAACTGTTCAGTTTTGAAGATTGATTTTTGGCAAAGACTGACATGAGAAAGCAGTGTAGCTATTACTCCTAAATATATGGTGTTCAGAAATAATGGCCAAGAGTTTTAAAAGTGACCTGTAATTTTAGATGTTGCTATTCTTGGGTGCCCAACCTGAGACACTTTACAGGGGCCAGATTAACAGAAAGTTCTGCACACTCTTTAAAAAAAAAATCAAGTTCATTTAAGGTTGGGCACACAAAAATTGAGGTACATGAAATTGCTAATAATTCTGGCCTAAAATGGTTATTTTATTTAGAAATGTAGCTCCCACTCCAGATAAACAAATTTCAATTAAAATATCTTGAGGATTTTCACCATATGGATTTATGGTATAGAAATGGCAACCATGTAATCTACAGGTATAGGAGTCCCTAAGTGCTCTTAATAGACAATTACACTGTATTAGGTAAATTTAAAAAACATAGCTTTTTAAGAAGTCCCCAATTACATATTTACACAATTAGGTCTATCAAGAAAATAGTATTCAAGAAGTCCTTACATTTGTATTGTCTTGAAAATACAACTAATTTCTAAAGTTCTTAAATATGTATTTGTACTACAGTACATATAATAAATTATTTGATTTTGTATGTATGTGTGGAGCCTTTATATACATTTGTTGCTATGTTCTGTCCAATGCTGTAATGTAGTTTTTTTAAATGCTCAAATGGACATCTTTTGTTTTAGGTAGAAATACATTTTTACTGCTTAGTTATAAACATCTAGAAATAGTGCTTCCTAATTAAAATGCTGAATAAATATCTTAAGATACCTATTTATTAGTCATGGCCTGAACCAAATCCCTAGATCTGACCACCCTTGATCTTCTGGCCCTGCATTTAAGTAAAAAAAAGCAGAAAACCCTCAAAAAACAACAAACAACAAACACAACAACAACAACACCACACACACACACACACACACACACACACACACACACACACACACACCATTTTTGTGCTTCTGTAGGCCTCTGAATCTCAAGAATTGTGATCTCCTCCAACACCATCTGGAAGCTGCCATCTTGGTGGTTTTTAGCATGAAAAAACAAGGGCCTGTGGCTGATTTTACAGTGTCTAAAATTTCATTTTGTATTACAAAGAACATCATTTGTGGACATAATAAATATTCAGATACACTGTCCTAAAAAAGGGAATATAAATATCAGGTGTATGCATTTGCTTCTGGATTAAACTGATCCAGCATTTCAACTGGGTTTTTCAGCTCCTAGGGGAGTTTGGAAATTTTTACCTTCAATCCTTTTGGGCTGCAATAGATTAATAGATTCCAAGGCTAGAAGGGACCATTGTGATCATTTGTGACCTCCTGTATAGAACAGACCATAGAATTTCCCGAAAATAATTCCTGGAGCAGATCTTTTAGAAAAACATCCAATATTGATTTAAAAATTGTCAGTGATGGAGAATCTACTTGGTAAATTGTTCCAGTGGTTAACTACTCTCACCATTAAAAATGTACTTTTTTTTTTTAAAGGGATGGCTTTACATTTAAAAAGGACTTCTCAGATAATTCATAGAGAATTGTAGCGATTGCAAATTTTGGTACTGTTTCCATTAATGGTGGAATTTTTAGAAGCACTCAGCATTGGCCTACCTACTTCTCCTGAAGTCAATGGAACTTTTTCCATAGACTTCAATGGGAGCAGAGTTAGGCATTTGAAAATCCAGTCCCCAAATTTGTATTCATAAGTCAGTTTTCTATTATTCAATCAGCTCTAACCTAACCATAGAAGCATATCCAAATAATTATCCTCCCCCAGGATGGGACTGTTTAGCAACACAAAACTTCTCTAAAGTCAGTATAGCCAGCCAGTGGAGTACTTTCCATGAGTAGGGGTAGACCTAGATGGCATACACCTACTTAACATTATGGCACTCCCATCTTGATTCCTAACCCCAGCAGAAGAGGCATGTCCCTATACTCTGATGTGAGACTACTGACAACTGGGGCAAATTAGAGCAGCCTTTGGTTGTTCTAATTTGTGATCTGGGACTGAACAGGCACCAGGATGGCAACAGGTGACTGAATAGCACCTTTGCACATACACCCACTTGTGAGATAAGGTGAGAAAAGCTCAGGATCTGAGCTATTTGTGAAACAGTGTGTTGATATAGAAGGGGCACCATTGCCTCCCAAACACTCCCTTGCGGTGGAACATGGCTCTGCTGTAGCCTGCCTCAGTTTCCTCTCCTAAATGAGGTAGCAATGAGGTCACTTAAACAGCCAAGTTAGGAAGAAGCCAGACAGTACTTTATAGCAGTATATCTCCCTTTAGTAAAGCCTCCTGAAAGGAGCACTTCTACAAGCGTTTAGAGGCTCCTGTCTCAGAGCCCAGATGAAATTTAGAAGTCCCATAAACAAAAGTCAGTAGATTGCACCAGCGGCTCCTTCTGCTGTAAAGTCTCAGGTTTCTCTGCTGTCTGGAGTGTTCTACCATCTGTTCCCTGGTTACTCAGATTCTCTGCCTGAAGATCTTTTGCCTAGTTCAGACTCCCTTGGCATACCTCTCTTCTAGGGTTTTCTTTCTCCTCAGAAGTGCCCTTTCAACTATTAGGCCCAGGTGCTCCTCACTTAATTAACTGCCTTCCAGCTACTTAGGCAGTTAACTATGCCCAGGTGGACCTGCTTTAGCTCATTCCCTTCAGTGAAGCCTGTAACATGTAGGCTGGGCATGTGACTCCTTTAAAGGGCCAGCCCAGTGACAGTGGATCTTTTGGATTTGGAGTAGTCCAACTTTAATGCAGTTAAAAGGGATATCTGAGAAAGAAGAATAAAAGAAAAATGAAAGGGGACATGTGGTAGATAAAAAAAGAAGAAAGAGAAATGAAAAAGTACATGGTGAAAGAACCAAAACATGAGCCACATCAGTTAGCATTTCAACATGGTGCACTGGGATTTAGCCACATGGCTTCCATGAACATTATTGTGAGCTGGGACCTGGGAGCTAATTCCCTATGCAGCACTCTGAAAATTAGCTCTCTGAAAAGAGCAATTAAAAGAAAAATGACTGAAATTGAAGAAAAAAGGAAAGGATATAGAAAAACTAAAGAGACAGTGAAATTCAAAGGAAAGGGAGAGAAATTATAATGAAAGGAAGTTAAGGTGCACCAATACATATAATCGAATGCAATTTTTATCTAACTTGTTCTGCAAAGGAAAATGCATCATTTCTCATGCTTAGAGAAAACAAAATTATTTGCTAAAGGTCATCACAGTGACAAGTACAGGGTAAAGATGTGCACTGAGAGGAAATAACATTTGTGTCAGGAGAAGTGACAGTCTTATGTTACCTTTATCAATATTGTTAGCTTGGTGTTCTCTCTTTTCTCAGCAGAAGGGTTCTATTAAGAGAATGTATGTTCAGCATATTGTGTATTCCATTAAGAATCATAGCCTTGAATACCTGGAAATACTCCATTGAAACTCAGTGTCTTGTGTGCGGAATCTTTAACATGAGAAGTTTTATCATAATGTAAAGAACATTAAGAATGCAACAGCCTGTTACTGTAGCAGTACAACTCAGACTCATTCTTCATATAAGTATTCCTGACTAATACAAGTAGTTAGTGGGACTTTTCTTATGAATGACCACACTAATAAGATTTTCATATATAAATTTCAAAGTGCTTTTCAAAATGCAAGTACAGAATAATAGAATCATAGAAAAGTAGGGCTGGAAGGGACTTCGGGAAGCCATTAAATCCAGCCCCCTGTGCTGAGGCAGGACCAAATAAACCTAGACCTTCCCTGACAGGTGTTTATCCAACCTGTTCTTAAAATCCTCCAATGATGGGGTTTTCACAACCTAGGTAGAAGCTTATTCCAGAGTGTAACTACCATTATACATAGACAGATTTTACTAGTATCTAACCTAAATCTCCCTTCCTGCAGATTAAGCCCATTATCTCTGTTTTACAGATGGGGAAACTGAGGCACAGAGGTTCTGTGGCTTGCTGAAGGTCACACAGCTTCCCAGTGCCAGAGCTAGGAACAGAATCTAGGGCTCCTGGCTCCTCTATTTGGTGCCCTATCCATGTAGCGAGGAGTCTGGACGATAGGGTTGATAAACTGGAAACTCTTCTTTAAAGGCCTAATCTGGATCCCATTTATTTCCCTGGAAGTAAGATCAGACACTCTTCAGGATAAGAACTGTGTTTTTGATTTGTCATGTAGGACATGCACACTGGTCCTTAACAAATAATAATTAACATGTATTTAGGATTAACCGTTAGAGTCTCCATTCCACAGGTTAGACAGCATAGTCCTTGCCTACCCTGTTTTGACTTAAATACAGTAAAATCCCCTTAACCCTCTGCTGTAAATTGGCCCCAAGACTACCTGTGTGTCTGTTTTTGCTGTCTACTTTTTAAGAGTTCAGCAGCATCCACTGGGATTAAACACCCACCATTTCCGTGAACAGATAATTCAAGGAAAGAATCAGATTCCCTTTGATCCAGAGAAATAAATAAACCCCCCACACTAAATGTAACAACAACTTAATACTAAAATAATTGCAATAATTTCTTCTCAAATGTCCTGATTTTTCCTAGATGCTTTCTTTTGTTTGAGAATTTAAAATTATTCCTGAAATGATAGAACTGAGTTCCGCTGGTTATAATAATTTCAGTCAGTCAGTTATAATTATGTTATTCAGACCCAGATCCACAAAGGTACTCTATGGGCCTAATTCCCATTGATTTCAATGGCAGTTAGGCACCGCCTTTGAAGATCTGGGCCTCGCTGTCTTTCTATTTGGCATCGTATATCTTGTACATCAAATAATACTTCTTGAACATGGTGTCCAGTTATATTTCACATACAGTCGAACCTCAGAGTTACAAACACCAGAGTTTCGAACTGACTGGTCAACCACAAACTTCATTTGGAACTGGAAGTACATAATCAGGCAGCAGAGACAAAAAAAACCAAATACTGTGTAGTATAATACTGTGTTAAATGTAAATTACTAAAATAAATAAAGGGAAAGTTAAAAAAGATTTGACAAGGTAAGTAAATTGTTTCTGTGCTTGTTTCATTTAAATTAAGATGGTTAAAGGCAGCATTTTTCTTCTGCATATTAAAGTTTCCAAGCTGTATTAAGTCAATGTTAAGTTGTAAACTTTTGAAAGAACAACCACAACGTTTTGTTCAGAGTTACCAACATCTCAAAGTTACAATCAATCTCCATTCCCGAGGTGTTCATAACTCTGATGTTCTACTGCAGGGGTTGGCAACATTTGGCATGCAGCTCGCCAGGGTAAGCACCCTGTTTATTTACCTGCTGACGTAGCAGGTTCGGCCGATCGCGACCCCACACTGGCCGCAGTTCGCCGTCCCGGGCCAATGGGGGCGGCGGGAAGCGGCACGGGCGAGGGATGCCACTGAACTGAATGAATATGGGATCATTCCCTTTTTGATTATGTGAGTGAATTATACCAAAACCAGGGAGAGAGAGCAAGAGAACCATTTCCTCAAGTAAAAGAAAACATTACACAAATAAATAGGACCTGCAGACTACCAGCACCTTCCATCCCATCTTAATGCCTGGAAACAAAACCAAGCAACTATATGTTGATTGCCTTTATCCTGATTTTAGAAGTCACCAGAAGCAGCAGTGCTGGTGAAAATCAGAAACCTAAAGTCTTCAGAAGCATAATAATGCCTCAAACACTAATGAAGCTGATAAGATTCTTGTATATATTACCAGATAAGTTGGGCTTTGAGGAAGATGTCATTAGGAGTACCAAAAATCACTGGGGATCACTGTACAATATCTGCCATTCCCATCTACCTGTACTCCTATTCAAAAGAGTCTTCTCTGACATGCCAGAAAGTGTGTGAAATAGAAACAGTTTTCTGAGAAAGTAGATCTTCTAAGAAAGTAGATAATTTCAACGACTTTGTGAAAACTAGAGACCTCCCCAGGAAGTTAGTTGGAAGTTATTTCGTTGTGCAGTAAACCATACATACAGTCTAGTTTTATGTCTGATTCTTACGTTGACGGTTCAATACTTGAAACCCAAGCTCACAATTTCTTAAAATAAGCAGTCATCTTTTTCTATGCCGTTAACTTGTTAGCTAATATATCCAGATAGCGTTAAAGAACTTTAGACATGGATGTATCTTTTAATTGCCATAGATTGAGTGCACAGCTGACTCCTTATGTTGGGTATATACTGTGCAGTAGACAGGTTTGATTTTTACTTTTGTTCAAATAAGCAATGGGTTAACAATGATATTTAAAACCTCACTTAGTTCATGCTGAATCTGCATAAGCCATTATCTGAAAGCAATTGCATTGGTTATCATCTGTATAAAATTGGGATATTCAGCATGTAATTATCACACAATTTACATTTTATTTGAATATATTTACATAGTTATATTTAAATAGGTGCATTTGTTAATATACAGTAGAAATGTGAAAAATGAAAGAATGAGAGTTTATGCTATGTTTCATAAGATGAACTAACCTTAGAGCCTTGGTTTGTGGTAAAACAGGAAATATGTATTGCTGCAGAGGCTCTGGAGGGTTTTGTAATGGTTCTGCTGTGGAACAAGAAACTAATTAATTCAGAGACCAACAGTTACCATTCGCTTTGCTCACAGAGCTTAAAGCTTGGATTATTGCTATAAAAGGGACCTTCCTATGCCTATGTATGGGACATAGTTAGGTCACTTCTTAGAACATTGTCTAAACTATGTGCCTAGACGCATCCACATACAGTGAAGGCTGAGTGACCGTACAATTGCTGTTTTAATTACCCTTAAACGAAAAAACATAGGCTTTCTGTAAATGTCTCTCAGTTTTCTGCTACCAGGCATTGCTAAGGCTGGATCATGATGGCTGAAACCCACTCTTCATGCTTATTTCTATTTATTGCCTAATAGGAGGAGTTTGATCTGTCTTCTGTACTTCTATTGCCTCTGCCTTAGACAACCAAGGCACAAACAAATGGTATTTTGTGTAGAACCAAGATTTCTCTGGTGTTGTTTTGCCCCTCACAAAGGCCATCAAGCCTCATGAACAAGACCAGCTGGTGGAGGGGTCATTTCACCTCAGCAGCCTGCACAGTGCTCCAAGTGTGTAACTCTCATTTTGGTATCTCTCACCTTGATTCTTCCGTACTTGAACCTATCCTGTGGTGCCATTGTTGGCCGTGGCATTTCCTTCCCAAGTAAATGTTTGTCCTGCATGTCAGATACTGTGTTTCACACAGTGCATCTTTTGTCACAGCACAAATATTTATACATTTGAAACAGCTACCCCCAATTAACCTTCTTTGCCTTAACTTTTTATACAACAAAAGTCTTAACTGGACAACTATAAAGAGAAGCTGGGGGCTGACCAATGACAGCCCTCCTTAAAGGGAGGGCCTGTTTTGAGAAGAGGGAACAATAACTTTGGCAGCTTCCTGGCACTGGCCCTGCAATTTGGTGCATGGCAGAAAAACTATAAGGAAAAGGCATGGAATGCACCTCCCCTTCTGTACAAAATGGTTTTTACTCAATTTTTAACCAGTATGGCTGTCTAGCACTGAGCATGGGCATTATCAGGCTGTTAACCTGAATTCACAGTTGTGACATGTTTTTCCTTATTTCACATTAATCTTTTCCACAGCAGATATCTGGGTTGAAAAGCCTGGCAAAGGGGCCTTGCTACTTGCAACAAACCTACTGCATTGTGGTTACATTTTTAGTCAGATCAACGGTGCAAAGACTCACTTATGCATGTTGTTTTATGTTTTGCTGGCTAGAAATTCAGTGTCACTTGTGACTTGTACTGAGCATTGTCTAATTTGATATGCCTGTACTGAATAGTTGGCAATACCTCAAGCTTCAGTCCTCTCACAAAGAATTTGGGTTTTGATATGACTGTTTTGATAACATTAGCATATGAATTACCAAAGAATATCTATTAAAGATAATAGCCCCTTGTGCTTGTATTTGTTTTCCAAATAAGCATTTTCCAGGAAAACTATGAAGTATTTATATCATTTCACAGAGTATTTTGGGCCATCAATGAAACACTATGAATAACAATCCACTCTTTTAATCTTAATTATAGGCACAGCTCTAATGAATATCACTGTAGCAGCATGTAAACAAACAGTTAATTTCTCTATTCACTCATGGCAAAAATTCCATTAAAGAGCTAGGCCTAGTGCACTTGCAGTAGAATGCAACATAATAAGGAAAAGAAGAAATATAATGCAGTAACGTAAACTGATGCTTTTTGGTTTGGGTTCTGGTTTGTAGTAACAAGGTGCTAGACTGTGGCTTTCGTGCCACAGTCCTGGGTAACCATCAGACAATTCCCATTCTCCCAGAATGTAGGGACTGCTATTGTATGAGCAGATATGGAATGGGGAGAAAGGCATCTTGTATACCCCTTTTGCAGCTAGGGCCTCTCTGTCTAGTCTGTGATGTAATTAACTCAATGCTATGTACATCTATTTATTTGTACTGTAGTTCCCCAAGGTTGTGATAGGATTTGCTCATATAACATACAGCAAATCCTACAGATTTTAGGCATGCAGAATTCTCAGGACTGTCATGCAATGCAAACATTTTTTAAAAAAATATTATTTTTTTTAATTTAAAAGATTAACAAATGTTTGATTTTTTACAGTGATTCTATTTATATTGTGAAATCTGTGGATCAAAATGATGAAAAGAGAAGCTATGGTTTGCTGTCATTTTCAGCTTTCAAGATGACATGATTAACTATGTAATTAGTAAAATCATTAATGAAGTTAGAACTGATCACTCATGAGTATTTAAAGTACTCTTGTCCATTATTGTAAAAATCTTTGAAGGTTAATGTATAGGTCTCATTCCATAGTACGGGAAAATATTTATGTAAGCATCAAGTTTTGCCTGGAGTTTCACATGGGGACGCAAGGTGCATACTGAAATTTTGAATTTCAAAGCACAAATGTCCTCATTATCCAGACGCACCCTAGAGAGTGACAAGCACTTGGGGCTTGAGCAAAAGAGTGCACAGTGCTGTTTGACATTTCAATGTGGGCATGGGGAGTAAATCTTCCCCTGCCTAGTAGAAATGCAGTTATTTCTTCATGTGAAAATGTATTGTGTGGTGGCCAAAATAGTGGAATGCTCTATCTCACAGAAAATCAAGATAGCATCCAAAAATCATGAGGCATGTTCTGGTTATCCAGTCATTCGGTGCTCTCTCATTACCAAACAGAATAAAAACCTTTGGCACATTCCTTTTCCACAAACTTAGCAACTTTTATATTCTCTGAGGAGTTCAAGGCAAGATTGCGCTGTACAGGCCAGTAAGACAGGCAGAACTGCAGGGTCACAATGCGTGGATGAGACAATGGTGTAGGGAGAAGGGGTTTAGGTTTATTAGGAACTGGGAAAGGAAGAGCCTATACAGGAATGATGGGCTCCACTTAAACCAAAATGGAACCAGATTACTGGCATGTGAAATTGTAAAGGAGTTTTAAAGGGCTGGGGGAAGAGCACATGGTTCAGTCAGAGACAACCCTTAGGGGAGGATCTATTAACAGCCATTTTCTATATCCTAGTAAGGAGGAGAAGATGGAAGTTAATAAAGTGCAGGTAGGAACTTAAGAGAAACAGTCAACTAAAATAGAGTCCCATTCCATTACATCACACAATGGCAGACAGCTAAAAACTGACAAGTTTATAAGTGCTTGTATACACATGCTAGAAGTCTAAATACAGATGGGTAATAAAGATGTGAACTTGAGTACCTGGTATTAAATGAGGATTATTGATATAATAGGCATCACAGAAACTTGGTGGAATGATGATAATCAATGGGACACGGTAATACCGGGGTATAAAATATACAGGAACAACAGAGTAGGTTGTGCTTGTGGGGGAGTGGCACTATATATGAAAGAAAGTATAGAGTCAACATCTTAAATGAATCAAACTGTACCATAGAATAATTTGGGCCCCACACTACAAGGAGGATGTGGAAAAACTGGAAAGAGTCCAGTGGAGGGCAAGAAAAATGATTAGGAGGCTGGAACACATGACTTATGAGGAAAGGCTGAGGGAACTGGGATTGTTTAGTCTGCAGAAGAGAAGCATGAGTGGGGATTTCATAGCTGCTTTCAACTACCTGCTTTGGGAGATTAGAGAGCCTATTAAAATAGAACACTCTATAATAATGGGGAGTTTCAGCTATCCCCACATTGACTGAGTACATGTCACCTCAGGATGGAATGCAGAAATAAAGTTTCTTGATGCCATACATGACTGCTTCTTGGAACAGCTATTCCTGGAACCCACCAGGGGAAAGGCAATTCTTGATTAATTCCTAAGTGGAGCACAGGTTCTGATCCAAGAGATTAATATAGCTGAATCACTTGGTAATAGTGATCATAATAAAATTAAATGTAACATCCTTGTGATGGACAGAGAAACACCAAAGAAGCCCACCACAGTAGCATTTGATTAAGTCCTAAATGGAGCACAGGTACATCAGAGGCAAGAATCCTGCCAAACAATCAGTAAGGCCACTGGACAACCGAGGTGCTAAAGGAGCACTCAAGGAAGATAAGGCCATAGTGGAGAAGCTAAATGAATTCTTTGCATTGGTCTTAATTGCAGAGGATGTGAGGGAGATTCCCACACCTGAGCCATTCTTTTTAGGTGACAAATCTGAAGAACTGTCCCAGATTGAGGTGTCAGTAAAGGAGGTTTTAGAACAAATTGATAAATTAAACAGTAATAAGTCACCATGACCAGTTGATATTCACCCAAGAGTTCTGAAGAAACTCAAATATGAAACTGTAGAAGTACTAACTGTGGTATGTAACCTCTGATTTATATCAGTTTCTGTACCAGACAACTGGAGGATAACTAATGTGATACCAATTTTTTAAAAGGGCTCCAAAGGCGATCCTGTCAATTACAGGCTGGTAAAGCTAACTTCAGTACCAGCCAAACTATATATATATATATATATATATATATATATATATATATATATATATATATAATTATATATATATAATTATATATATATGGTTGAAACTATAGTAAAGAACAGATTTATCAGACACTGAGGAACACTATTTGTTGAGGAAGAGTCAACACAGTTTTTCTAAAGGGAAACCATGCTTCATCAATCTATTAGAATTCTTTGAGGGAGTCAACAAACATGTGGACAAGGGTGATCCGGTGGCTATAGTGTTCTCGGACTTTCAGAATGCCTTTGACAAGGTCCCACACCAAAGTAAGCAGTCATGGGATAAGAAGAAAGGTCCTCGTATGGATCAGTAACTGGTTAAAAGACAGGAAACAAAAGTGTAGGAATAAATGGTCAGTTTTTCAGAATGGAGAGAGGTAAATAGTGGTGTCCCCCTGGGATCTGTACTGAGACTAGTGCTGTTCAACATATTCATAAATGATCTGGAAAAAGGGGTAAACAGTGAGGTAGCAAAATTTGCCTACAATACCAAATTACTCAAGATTGTTAAACCCAAAGCAGACTGCATAGAGTTACAAAGGTATTTCACTAAACTGGGTGACTGGACAACAAAATGCCAGATGAAATTCAGTGTTGATAAATGCAAAGTAATGCACATTGGAAAACTTAATCCGAACTATACATAGAAAATGATGGAATCTAAATTAGCTGTTACCACTCATGAAAGAGATGTTGGAGTCCTTATGGATAGTTCTCTGAAAACATCTGCTCAATGTGCAGTGGCAGTCAAAAATGCTAACAGAATGTTAGGAACAATTAGGAAAGGGATAGCTAATGAGACAGAAAATATCAGAATGCCACTATATAAATCTCTGGTATGCCTTACACCTGGAATACTACATGCCTTTCTGGTCACCCCATCTCAAAAAAGTTATATTAGAATTGGAAAAGTACAGAGAAGGGCAACAAAAATGATTAAGGGTATGGGACAACTTCCATATGAGGAGAGATTAAAAACACTGGGACTTTTCAACTTGGAAAAGAGACAATTAAGAGAGGCTATGACAGAGGTCTATAAAATCTTGAATGCTGTGGCGAAAGTGAATAAGGAAGTGTTATTTACTCCTTCACATAACACAAGAACCAGGGGTCATCCAATTAAATTAATAGGCCGCAGTTTTAAAACAAACAAAAGGAAGTACTTCTTCACACAATGTATAGTCAACCTGTGGAACTCATTGACAGGGGATTTTGTGAAGGCCAAAACTATAATTGGGTTAAAAAAAGAATTAGATACATTCATGGAGGATAGGTCCATCAATAGCTATAAGACAAAATGATCAGGGATGCAATCCCATGCTCTGGGTGTCTCTAGTCTCTGATTGCCAGAAACTGGGAGTGGACAACTGGGGGGGACTGCCTTTTCTTTTTTTCTCCTCTGAAGCTCTTGGCATTGGCCACTGTTGGAAGATAGGATATTGGGCTAGATAGACCATTGGTCTGACCCACTATGGCCATTCTTATGTTCTTGCAAGTTTCAATTATTGCAACTCCACTGTGTGTCCTTTATTTAATCAGAACCGTCTTTTTGAAGTTTATAGCCTGCAGTGTAAGAGGTGTTTTTGTATTTACTAGTTTGTATTGAATTGTTAAACAAGAGTGTGAATTGGTTCAAGATACTTGGGAGCGTTCCAGCTTGTGCAGTCACCGTAGATTTTTGCACATTATTTGAGTATAATATGAAAAGGTCAATGCTTGTGAGCCTTGGGAGGAAAGGAGTTTAACAGCCCTGTGATTTAAGTGATTTCTGCTCTATTTCTGAAAACAGCTTTAAATGGTACATGATGCTTCTATGAACTGAGATTGTAAATTTAGGGTGAGGTCCTGGCCTACTTCAAAAAGTACAAAGACAGACAGAGCTAAGGTGGCTTTAAGCTACCTTTTTGCTCTCCTGATTCTGGACTACTCCCTGGGAGCAGCCCCAGCATAATTTTGAGAGCTCTGGGACCTGCCCAAGTTACAGCACCTGCCTCTGGGAGCTGTGTTACCCAGAATTTCCACAGTACAATTTGCTGCAGCCCTGTTTTGACATACCCCCAGTTGCAGGGAGTCCTCACAGGACAGTCTGTGGCTGACTTTGGCAGTTCTTGCATGACGAGAATTCTCCTCTGGCCAGATCCAGGGCTTGTAGAGACCTTTCGTGCCAGTCTGACGCTTTACCTTACATAAAGGGTCCAGAGTGAGAATCTCACCCTTTTTATTTTGCCTACAGTTAAAGTACAAGCTCTTATTTGAGACTAATGGAATAATAAATATCACACCAGGCTTTTAGAAGCCTTTAACTAAAAAGGGGAAAACATCAAATCATAAAATAGCCTTAACAGTTTGTCAGACTGGGTTGAACTTTCTGTCCATAGTAAGTGAGTATAATGTGTCCAGCCAGAGATCAGAAAGAGGTGTTGTAGCAGGAATAGAAAATACCAGAAGAGTGAGATATAGTTTTGAACACTACACTTTATCTGATTGATATCATCCTCATGTGAGATGCATTTCCTGCTACATAACATCCTTATCGTCTTGAATGTGTACATTATGGCTTGGACCCAAACCCAATGAAGTCAATAAAAAGGCTCCCATTTACTTCAATTGGTTTTGGATCAGACCAAATGTGCATTTTGCACACCCAGTGAATGCAAGTTACATTAATTCAATTCTTAAATCTAATTTCTGACCCATGTACATTTCTATTTATGTTACCACTGAGTTTCCAGCAGTTGGCACTTTTGAGGAGTCATCTGTGCGTGTCTCTGTTTCTGGGTTCTTCTTTTTAATTACCATTTTTCCTGGTGTTGTTAATACACCATCACTTCAATATTGTGAGCTGTCTTATGCAAACAAGAGAATCCCAGCAGAGGTACGGTTAGGTCAAGAGCTTTAGTTAAATATCACTACTGTGCTCCATTGACCACATAGCTCCCCAAGGAAGCACTTGGTCAGATATTTTGGATATCGGATGAGCAGATTGTGCAATGATCAGTGTACCTAAGATGCCATGCAGAAGCCATGAGGGGGAAAAAATAGACTCTATTTTTATTTGCATGAGTCAAGACTTCAAGCAATATATTTTCTGATGCTAAAATCCATCTTAATTCAATATAACAAAATTCACTTTTAGTCCATTGCAGCTAGCATTCAGTTATTAAGTGAAAAGAAAGCTGAATTTGAGTTGTTTTTGATTCTGACAGTCTGCCCCACATGCCTTCAGTTACAACCTTATGCAACGAGAACTATGTGCCTACATGAAAGAACAATATGTTGCCCTTCTTTTCTCAGCTGCAGTAGCAGAAAGAAAAGCGGGTGGACCAGAAACATAACATGATACTTGGACCAGTAAACAAGGAAAGGAGAGAACTGAGTAAGAATAGGTCATCATCTGTAGATAAATAGAAATTATCATAACGTGTAATACATTTATCATAACACTAATATTTAATTTACCCTGGTCAGTAGTTGGAGACAGATTCATCTGTTCCAAAGAGCAAACTATCACTTAAATACAAGGCCTGATTCTGTTCACACTCCATACCAGTGAAACTCTACTGACTTCCATAGTCTTATTCCTGATTCACACTAAGTACAAGAGAGCAGAATGAAGACCTCATTTCATATGTGAGGCTGGTGGACACTAACCATAGCAATCAAATACCCAGATCATCCTCTCCCAAGTAGAAAACCCCTTGAATGAGGTTCAGTTTCCGCTATGGAGTTTCTCCTTTATGATTCCACAGAGGGTAGGGTAATCACCCCACTTGTACAGAGAAGAGACTGTGTGGCTCGTCTGGTTAATCCCCAACAGACTTGCGCTTCTAGAGCTTCTCGGGTCCTTGGTGCCCTAAACTCCCAATTAGCAGGGCTCCATTTGAGACAAGGGACCAGGAATACCCCGGTCCCTCTGGTCCTCTCCGAGTTTGGACCTAGAACTTCTGCAGAGTCTGGAAAGAGAGAGGGATAATGATGCCCTGGAAGCAGCTGAATCCCCCGCCCTCTACACAAGAAGGTTGAGATATATATAAGGAGGATATAACACCATATTCTCTGGGTCTCTGAGTATGTTGTGTCTATGTTCTTTAGATGATAAATTGCTTAGAACTAGGACATTCTCTTTTTTTGTACAGGCCTAAGTACCACATTAACACTCAAATAAGAGTGATCACCAATTGATTTGTCAAAAAGAACAGGAGTACTTGTGGTACCTTAGAGACTAACACATTTATTAGAGCATAAGCTTTCGATGCATCCGAAGAAGTGGGCTGTAGTCCACGAAAGCTTATGCTCTAATAAATTTGTTAGTCTCTAAGGTGCCACAAGTACTCCTGTTCTTTTTAAAGAAAATAACAGAACACCAATAGCTGTCACCTTCAGCCCCCATGTAAAAACCTCTCCAGCGCATCATCAGAGATCTACAACCTATCCTGAAAGATGATCCTTTACTCTCACAGATCTTGGGAGACAGACCTGTCCTCGCTTACAGACAACCCCCCCAACCTAAAGCAAATACTCACCAGTAACCACACATCACTGAACAAAAACACTGACCCAGGAACCTATCCTTGTAACAAAGCCCGATGCCAACTCTGTCCACATATCTATTCAAGTGACATCATCATAGGGCCTAATCACATCAGCCATACCATCAGGGGCTCGTTCACCTGCACATCTACCAATGTGATATATGCCATCATGTGCCAGCAATGCCCCTCTGCCATGTACATTGGCCAAACCGGACAGTCTCTACGCAAAAGAATTAATGACACAAATCTGACATCAGGAATCATAATACTCAAAAACCAGTGGGAGAACACTTTAACCTGTCTGGTCATTCTATGACAGACCTGCGGGTGGCTATCTTAAAACAGAAAAACTTCAAAAATAGACTCCAACGAGAGACTGCTGAGCTGGAATTGATATGCAAACTAGACACAATCAACTCAGGATTAAATAAGGACTGGGAATGGCTGAGCCATTACAAACATTGAATCTATCTCCCCTTGTAAGTATTCTCACACTTGCTTCTTATCAAACTGTCTGTACTGAGCTATCTTGATTATCACTTCAAAAGTTTTTTTTCTCTTACTTAATTGGCCTCTCAGAGTTGGTAAGACAACTCCCACCTGTTCATGCTCTCTGTATGTGTGTATATATATCTCCTCAATATATGTTTCACTCTATATGCATCCGAAGAAGTGGGTTGTAGCCCACGAAAGCTTATGCTCTAATAAATTTGTTAGTCTCTACTGTGCCACAAGTACTCCTGTTCTTTTTGAGGATACAGACTAACACGGCTGCTATCCTGAAACCTGTCAATTGATTTGTGAAATTTCTGAAAGTAAGAGAGAAAATGTTAATATTTATAAAAGATCTTACTCTAAGGCCTGATGATTTCAGTGGGAACTATGGGCCCTTAGCACCTTACGTGATTAGGCCCCTTTATTGTTAGATACATTAAAATAGCAATTTCACCATTACAAATAGCTCAGATTGCCCAACCTTTATATCTTTTTTCAGTTACAATCATGCCAGGGTCAGTAAATGATTGGTTTAAATGATCATAAAAAGTGAAAGAATATGCGTTTCAGTGACTATTTTTGTTTATTTAGACAATAAAATGATCTAAGTTTTCTATTATCCTTGAGAAACACTGAGTATTAGGCTGAATTATGGTTGATGCAAGTAGTGGTTGCTAAGAACAGCTGAAACATTCACGATATGACAATGTTCTCATAGGCACTTTTTAAAAATGTAGGCTAAATTAAAAGAAATAGTAAAGAAATATAATAAAATACAAAATGTGAGTGTAGTGGGGTGGTCACCCGCTCCTAGCCTGAAAGGGGTTAAAAGCCAGCACTTGGAAAGGGCTGGGGCTGGGAGCCTTAGGCTGGGCTGATTGAGGAGGCAACCCCAGCTGTGGCCAGGCCCCAAACAGACCCAGCGGGCCCTATAAAGGTCAGAGAAGCCAGGAGAAGACACAGTCTCTCTCTAGCTGTAGAGGGAGATGAACCTGGCTGCAGGGACCCAGCAGAGTACCTGAGTGGAGCAGGGCTGGGGAGCTCCAGCCTGGAAAGCCCCAGGCTGCGGCCTAGCATAAGGCCAACGGGTATTGGGGGTTGCAGACGACAGCCCAGGGGTAGGCAAAGGCAGCAGGTCGAAACCCAACCTTGCCGCTGATGAGTAGGCTGATACTGCAGTCTGCCCCAGGGCGCGGGGGCTAGACGATGACTGGCAGTAGCCTTATACTGAGGCGAGGTGGGGATAGTGGGTGGGGGTTCCCTGAGGAGGGGAGACCCTGAGACTGAGGGGTGTACGGCCAGGGGGCAGCACCCCAGATAATGGGGCACCGGGTCCGGGAGGGACATGGGGTCCAAGCGGCAGTGGGACACTGGCCTGCAGAGGGTGCTCCGGAGGCTGGACGAGCTAATTCCCAGAGACAACCAGCAGGAGGCGCCTCAGGGGTGAGTCCTGCACGCTTACAGTGAGATATGAACATGTGATCAGGTATGTCTGTGTGAAAAATCAGAGTGCTTTCCATTCTAGTAGTTGGTTCTTAGACTCTTTTGTGCTAATATAAATTCCACTTGTATTAGCTTCAGAATATTCAACAACATTTTTAAGGGTTCCATTCAGCCAGGGCTGGCTCTAGGTTTTTTGCTGCCCCAACCAAAAAAAAACAAAAAACCAACGGGAGCACAACTGCTGAAGTGTCCCGAATGCCGCCCCTGAAACTGTGCCGCCCCAAACACGTGCTTGGTTTGCTAGTGTCTAGAGCCGGCCCTGCATTCAGCTAAAATTATCCACGAGCTTTCAGGCTGCACAAAAGCGACCAAGAATTCTGCTTGTTCAATGCGTTAAACTGACCTAGTCAAACAAAGGTGGGCCTGCTACACCAGGTGAAAAAGAAAAAAAAAAAAAGTTGCAGTGCAGCTTGGATTTTCATAGCTGAGGAGGGTAAAGAAGCTCACATAAACATCTGCCTACTGCAGTCTCTTATCATACCCATCCCAGCCTGACAAGACTGTGAAACTCATAGAAATTACAAAAAAAAAAAAAATCATCTATATCCTGGAGTTACCAATATGTGTGGTTTTATTGAGAAGTGAAGATGTAGAAAGACAAAACCTTATATAGGTTATACATGCGCCTTTTGCCATAGTAGCTGAGTGCCTTACAAATTTTAAAAGAAACGTTCCCTTTTTCATTTTCTAAGGCAAAGTACCCAACAGAGATGATGTACCTTTCACTTGGGCCCTAGCTCATACACACTTTTTTCTTTGAGACCAGTTGCTGTATAGTATGTTGCACAGGGGTAGCCAGTGGTGCATTACCCAGCCTCTATCAAGAGTACTCTTCCTCGTTCCTTGGAATTACGAGCTGCCGTCATAACTACAGTAATGACAGAAATCTGACTGCTAAAAGAAATGAAGGCTCCTTTTATGCTTCATTAAAGTTAGGGCACAATCCTGCAAATGTTTACGCATGTGATGAACGTTAGCAAACATTATTATGACTCATTACCAGTGAAGGAAAATATTTTGTTACCATATTTGGGTTCTGTCAATTTGCTTGACTCCCCATAAATCATAATATATTGTAAACTGTATATTTCTCCATTTTAAGACACTTCGTTTATTGTCCTTTGCTTCAGATATGTACTATATAAATAATTTAAATATGTTTAACTATGCAATGTTGTCCAGTTTCTGTAACCTAGGTGGAAGATTCTTTATTTTTAAAGCACTCATCTTTATCATTCAAAATTGTTATCTTTGTTGTTAACAGAAAAGAAAGTAAAAAATTGAATTCCTCTCATACGATTATGTTAACATTTTGAAATTCAAATCAGTTAACACCAATACAGTCAAATTAAATTATTTTAATATTTTTTTTCTTGACTGCAGTGCATCTCCTTTTGTCTTATCTGTATATCCGGTTCTCTAGAATATTTTCTCATTATTTCATCTCTCATGAAATTGATTTTTAAAAAGAAGCAATCTTGTGAGGGAAATGTTATATTAAAAATGATTTACAAAGATAACTCATTAACACTAATGGAAAGATAATTTTACATTCCCAGTTGATTTAGACATGGGGCCTGTTTCTCTACTGCATTACACTGCTTTTGCACCCGGGTAATTACATTGAAGTCAACAGTACTACTTTACCGTAAAACCAATGTAATAGAGTAGAGAATTTTTATATTTGTTATAGTCTGCTCCCAATTTGAATACAGTTATACAAGCAAATCAAAACAAAAAATCAATGCAGCAGACTGTTCTGCACTTTGTGCATCATACAGCTTCCTGTATCAGGAATAGGAATTACAAATGGCCCATGAAAGGAGGACAAACCTCTACTAAATCAGGGATTCAAATATTTGGCCAAATTCATCCTGGTGTAACTCCAGTGAAGTCACTAGTTGTTACAGCCAGAAAGAACAAGGCTCATTCAGATTGCATGACCCTATCCAATAGAAACATTGGAGTATATTCTTTTCTCAAGATCCGATTCAATGCTTATGGAAGTTAATGGAAAAAGTCCCACCGATTTCAATAGGTGCTGGATTAGGTCCTTAATGCAGGTAGATAATTCCCATTAACACTGATAATTTCATGGGGGAACCAAAGGAAGAAAATATTTCAGTCTTAAATACAGCCAATGGTACATTTTAACTTCATTTTTAATGAAGCACTTTGAGCTACATGTATATGTAGGAAGGTAGGAGAAGGTATTCTACCTTTCCATCCAGACAAGTACATGTAAAGCCATTGTTTTAATCTCATTTAAAAGTTATGCAAAGAGCTAAATATGCTCTAGAAATACCTTATCATTAACTTGGAGTTTCCATTCCAAAAGATTTTACAAATCTAAGAATTCTGCAGCATGTTATCCCATCGAAAATTATTGGTGAAAAATGAGAAGTCTGTGTGGGAGATGGAATACGAGATCAATAACTTTTATGCATCAAGGATATTTGGCTTATTTCAACAGAAAAACAAATGCTACACTTTTATTTTTTAAGGTAAAGTATAGTTTATAGTATGCTTGTTTAATAGGACTTTTTCATTTGTTCTGGAAATTGCATGCAATGAAAAAAACAAGCACAAACGGATTATGTAAATTTCACTGTGGGAACCCTTCAAAATTACATTTACCAAAACACTGTTAACATAGTAATCTTTCATTTTACTGGTACAGGATTATCTCTTGGGCAACTAGTCATGCCAGCCTATCTCAGGCCTGAGACCTTCTATGACCAAGTTACATATCTTACAGACCTAGAGCCTATAGGCCTTGGTTTACAGCTTTATCTTACTTATATACCTAATACACACTCCTTAGTGATACATACTTATTAGTTCTATACCTCGGTGGTATGAGCCTACTTATATTTTGCCACTTAAACCTACAATTCAAATCTAATATAATATCCATACATTAGTTACATATATACATTTAGATACACAATAAAGTCAATGGCAAATCAGGCTAATGATCACTCATGCTATAAAATCTGGCTAGTCTCTAAATCCTTGGGGTTGAATACTGGCTGAGAGTATTTGTAAGAGAAGATTTATAATTTATGAACAGGATTTGAAAAAAATTCATTTTACCACATAATGTACATACTTGACCATATAGCTTCCAATTCAGAAAAATCATCCATATTCAGGAAGGGAAATTAGGCTTGCTTAATGTTTGTAAATCATGTGCTTAAGTTCCATTGACTTCACATGCTTTCCTGGCTCGGTATGAATTTAGGCAATGCTTAAGTGCTTTCCTAAACTGGGACCATAGAGAGGAGGAGGATCACACACTGAATACGTGTATGCTTGTGTTGGGGCAGCTGCCCCACACTGGCAGGAGAAGGGTTAAGGCAGCCTTGGAGAGGCTGTGCAGAACCAGCCAATCAAGAAAGGGCTTTTTGGGAGAGCCAATCAGGAGAAGGCTTGCAGGAGCAGCCCATATTTAAAGAATGGCCTAAATCCAGACTGTAGTTGGCCCCTGAAGCCAGGGGCTAGACTAGAGACTGCAGTTGGTCACTGAGGCAAGTGGAAGGACTGAGGACCGTCTGTCCCCCGAAAGGGGGAGGCAGCAGGCTGGGGCACAGCCGGAGGGCCGTGTCTTGAAGAGGATGCTGCTGTCCGGGAGCAACATGGGTCCAGCTGGTGGAGACGGTGGAGGAAGTGGAAGTAACAACGAGTGGGACACCGCTAGTAAAAGGCGCCCTGGTGCTCCAAGAGAACTAATTCTCAGTAGAACCAGCAGGAGGCTCCACAGCAGTTAGTTGGCACTGTTACAATGCTCTAATATAACATGGACTTTGAAACTACTACTGACTTTTGTTTATGTATCTTAATATAGAATAGAACAAGGTAGACCCTCTGATATGAGAAATTTTTAAAAAAAGTTTACTTCTTTCAGTCTTCTTGTATACATCTTTCTGTACTACTAGTATATGCCATTATTTATATAGTTTATATAGTTGTATTATATTTGTGTGGGGTGAGTTGATTGTATTTCAATGACTGTCGCTTTAGGTATCTATATTAGTTTTAAAAAGTGTAGTTACCTGAGTCATCTGCTGTTTGCATTATTGAAGAGTAACAATCATTTGATCACAGAATTAAAAAATGTTCTTTGAATACTCTTTTGTGTGGGAAAAAAATAGAACAAACTTACTGAATAATTAAATAAATGCCACCTAGCCTTTACACAATGCTTTTCACCTGTAGCTCTCAAAGAGCTTTACAAAGGAGGGTGATATCATTATCCCCTTTTACAGATGGAGACACTGAGGAACAGATTGATCTTGGGCAAGTCACTTCATCTCCCACCAGATCAGTGGCAGAGCCAGCAACTCTGCCTCCATGTGATTTCATAAGGTATATCATCTTTATTCTCCTCTCAAGCGTGTGGAGTTGCTGCCTTGTTTCAGACTTCTACATTTTGGGCTGGGGGACTGAGGTCTCCCAGTCATAGGGTATGCCATGGATCCACGCTATTACCATGCAAATTCTTGATCTGACTTAAAGAGCACAAATTCCTCTGAAAGGATTGAGCTGAGGACAGGAGTATCTGATTATGTGTAACACAAAACCACTTTATTTGAGAGACATTAAGGATCTGCCTTCTACCCACAAATCAGAAATATGTAAACCAAAGCAGAAAGCATAGGCTGGTGCTCATATCATATTTTACAATTCCCTAATTACACTTACTTGATAGAGTATAATTAGCCATCAGGAAAAAATACTTACTTAGGAAGCTATTAAAATTTCCTAAATTCACTGGATCTGGTAAATGTGTAATTACTGGCTTATTAAGATGCAGATGACTTACCTGCTTAACTGTAATTGGGCAAGGCCTTCTAAAGAGTGATTTTGTTTGCAACTTTCTTGATAGCAGTGTATTTACAATAGTTCTTACTTTGGGCAAACCATTATTGAAATCCTGAGTATAAAAATATAGATCGTGAAGAGAACATTTTAAAACAAAATTATTGATATTACGGTCAATTCATATGCTATTTCAGATATGATCAATGTATGCTAAATAGATTTAAATTACTAAGCCATAGACTTAAGAACACTTGACATGAGTGGATGACCTAGGAATAACCCTATGTCACTAAAATCACAAGATTACTGTAAAAGATGTGCCAATAGCTGATGTTACAAAATAGCTAGATTGCAATAAGCAATAAGGTATTGTCCAAGATCACGAGACACCCGACTAACATCATGGAATGTCCTGTCCTTACTGCAGGGTACATGTGCAGAGATGCTATGAGAATATACGAAACTAACAACCACCTATGAAAAATTGGAAAGAGTCCAGCGGAGGGCAACAGAAATGATTAGGGGGCTGGAAAACATGACTTATGAGGAGAGGCTGAGAGAACTGGGATTGTTTAGTCTGCAGAAGAGAAGAATGAGGGGGTCTCATTCTTCTCTTCTGCAGACTAAACAATCTTAGGGGGGATTTGATAGCTGCTTTCAACTACCTGAAAGGGGGTTCCAAAGAGGATGGATTTAGACTGTTCTCAGTGATACCTGATGACAGAACAAGGAGTAATGGTCTCAAGTTACAGTGGGGGAGGTTTAGGTTGGATATTAGGAAAAACTTTTTCCACTAGGAGGAGCACTGGAATGGGTTATCTAGGGAGGTGGTGGAATCTCCTTCCTTAGAGGCTTTTAAGGTCAGGCTTGACAAAGCCCTGGCTGGGATGATTTAGTTGGGAATTGGTCCTGTTTTGAGCATGGGGTTGGACTAGATAACCTCCTGAGGTCCCTTCCAACCCTGATATTCTATGATTCTATGATACAAACCCTGAGCAAAAAAATATCTGATCTTCTTTCATATGGAAATAGCAACATTTAAATTATCTAGTAAATAAGCAATATCATTCACCATTTTCTAACTTACTAAAAAGGTACAGTTAATAACAATCTGAAAATATTAAGCTACATAACTGCTTCAGTAAATGTACATAGTGATAGTATACTCTTCTAGGTAGCAAAAAAAAGATGATGTACCAAATCTAGTGTAAAGTCCTAATAGGTTGTACGTCAACAAGTTTTAATGGTTATATCAACCAGAGAGATTGTACCTTTTTTAGAAAACAACAGAAGTGCAAATGGAAAAAGTTGATTAAAATCGACTATTTAAATAAATCCACGCTTGCACTTATGCATCCTATCATCAATTGTGTTAATATTGTGTCTATAGGAAGGTTAAAAAATCTCACATCAAGAATTTTTTCAAGATCTGATGACCTTTCATCCATTGCAAATTTGCCTGGCATTACTTTCCTCTTTCAAGATCATTTATCTTTGAACTGCATGATATTCCTAACTTTGCTGCCTGGGATGCAGCAACTTCCTTACATGCAATGAACTCAAAAGACGATAATTCTGATAAAGCAACTAAAAGGCCACCAAGTAAAGTTAGCCATTTGAATGTCAAGATCTGCACACTGCATTCATTTGCTCACAATGTAAGTTTTGAGCAGACAGTACACCACATCTTGGCCAAAACATGAAAAAAAAAGCCCTCTAAAATGAGTCTGAAACTGATAGCTTGCAAACAAACAAGTTTGGTGGTTGATTGGGTGAAGCCTTGATCTCACTGAAAGCATCAACAGTCTCAACCTGATTTCATAGTGAATGGATTGCCTCTGCCTTTGCTGACCATCCTCTTGTGCTCTGGCATTTTAATGTAATAATATATTTTTTCAATACATTCCATGACCAGTAAAAGTGGAAAACAGGGTATATAGTCTTTAAGCAATTAAAAAAATAGAACAACTGGGGGATTAACAATTGTAGCTGCTTCTCCAACAAGATTCAGTAAGAAGACAACACAACACAAGATGAAAGTACTGATTTACCTGCTCAATTCAATTTTGCACATTGTAGGCTGCAAACATGTTAGCTCTATTGTCATAGTTTTGTCTCCTGCAATTAGCCACATCTACACAGTCTTTTTTAAGCTTCTGTAAAATAAACTTTAGTATTCTCCCATGTTTGGTGTGCAAGAGGGAAGGGGGGTGTCTCAGTGTTATCTACAAAACTCGCAACTACCCTCACTCTGTAACCTCAACATGTAGCTGGGGCCTGGCCTGACGTAAGTGATTGACACATGGAGGGAGGCCTCATTTCTTGAAAGATAGAATTTGGGAGGTGAATTAGGGTGACCAGACAGCAAGTGTGAAAAATTGGGACAGGGGTGGGGGGTAACAGGAGCCTATATAAGAAAAAGACCCAAAAATCGGGACTGTCCCTATAAAATTGGGACATCTGGTCACCCTAAGGTGAACAGATCATTAGGCTAGAAAGACAATGTCTGGACCAGCTAAGATAAGAGGAAGGACACCCAGGGAACCATTTGCTATGAACAAGATACATTAAGCAATTCCAGTAAACCCAGAAATCATTATGGGAACCGTCAGTTCCCCCCCTGAATTTTTCAGGTAAATACAGCAAAGTACCAACAGACACTACAAAATATTGCACGTCTTTCTCCATCTGATCTCCGGTCTGCACAGCTTTGTCAATGCAATGCCAAGCTTTGTGCAGAGATCAGACTCTGGCATCCAGAAGCCCAATAAACCCAAATCAACATCCTTACAAGTTAAGAAAAGCTCAGAAGTGGAAGCAGCAAAACTGTCCACAGATTGTTGGCTTGGAACAGGGTCAAAATTTGCACATTTCAAGAAACTTTCTAGACCACATGCTCATTTCTGATCTTTTCCATGGGCTTGCAGTAGCTTCCACTTTTGAGTGCCACTTCTTGTACTTGTAGGTACTTGTGATGGATTTGTAGGTACTTGTGGTGGATTTCACCCACCAAGTTCTTCATGAACTTGGTGGGAGGGATAGTTCAGTGGTTTGAGCATTGGCCTGCTAAACCCAGGGTTGTGAGTTCAATCCTTGAGGGGGCCACTTAGGGATCTGGGACAAAAATCAGTACTTGGTCCTGCTAGTGAAGGCAGGGGGCTGGACTCTATGACCTTTCAAGGTCCCTTCCAGTTCTAGGAGATGGGATATCTCCATTAATTTAAATGAATGGACCAATTTGGAATGACTGGAGTAGCAGGGAAAAGATCTAACTAATATTTCTGTGAAACTGTGAGAAACCAGGTGAAAGATCATATCATCTCTGTGAAACTCAAAGCTATCTCAGGTGAAGCTGGTGAGCCAGAGTTCAGGAATGCAAATAAGGGCAGTCAAGGTCAAGTGAAGGGAGCAGTTACAGAGAAAACTAGAACCTCATAATACAAGAAAAGAGTGAGATTAAAAAAAGGGGAGGAGGGCTTTCCAGGCCCATAGAGGGCTCAGGCCCAATTCCACTGGAACTGTTTGATTCCTCCCGACCTTTGCATGGTTTTGAGACTTATACCTGCTTAAAAGTGGTTGGGCTAAGGCCTGAGTGCCACCACCAGGGGACAAACTGGAATAGAGGGATAGTATGTCCATTCTCACTACTTCTTTGTCTGTGTTGTTTATTTGTATGCTATTCAGGGTAGGGACCATTTCTTACTCTGTGTTCATACAATACCGCATTGGTGGGTTGTTTGGAGTTTGCAAGACAAATTCATATTAATTATAAGAAAAAAATTCAATTACTTCATTCACTCAAGAATTAATATTGTTGCATACCTTTCAGCTTTATTTTAGCTAATCATTGCAGCATAACTATTCAATAATTTATACTGAACTAAAACTTGTTGATCTCAAACAGTTATCTGATTGTTCAATACTCTGAGGAAAGTGTTGCTAAAGAAACAGATTTCTTCTCAGTGTTCTAAGCCTAACAAGCAGAATAATTATAAATATTAACATTAGAACAACACTTGGCGATTTTACTAGTTTTACTTCTGAAATCTCAAGTTTAACACTAATTTGTTTAATTTTAAATGATATTTCAGCTACAAAAGAAATCTCTTTACAATTTCAAGGTGGCTCTGAAAAATGAGGAAAGCTTAATACAATTGACATCAGGTTTTGTACCTGCTGACAAAGGATATATCTTGCAAAGTTAGAAGTAGTTTGTAACAAATGTAACAAAGCAGTCTCTTTTTCTCCACCCCTCCCCACATATACACATTTTAAGAAAAGAAAAAAAAAACCATAACTGCTGCCAAACTGGTATCAATTTTCAGCAACAGCTCTATTTTCTTCTATAGGTTTAATATTTTTGCATGTATTATTCAGGCATCTTACTTATAGAATCACACTATAAGGCCAGAAGGGACCATTAGATCACCTATGTATATCACAGGCCATTAAATTTTATCTAGACACTAAAAGTTACTCCACTCAATAAAAGCTTGAGTTATTCAACCCAATAATTAACCGGAAAGAACTCAGTATTATTTGTACTGTACATAATTCATTTAAAATGAAATATTATAAAAATAAATTAGGAGATGAGAGAGGTATGATTAGATTGGTCAATTCCTACTGGACTTTTGACCTCTAAATTTACAAATTTTTGCAAAAATTCAAGATCATTATTCTAAAGATAGCTTTAAAATTGAGATCTCTTCTTTCATTGCAAAATACTGAACACAAGCCAACCACACATTCTCATCATATGTCCTAGACAAATCTTCAAGATGACCACGGAAGTTTGCTGGTAAACATTCAGACATTTCAAAATGACTCAGCAGAAGAGCCCTCTCTATTGCCATGCAGAGTCTTAGAACATGCCCATTTGCTCTCTAGATTTGAGGTATCCCATCAGGCTTTACTGAAGTGTTTATATTGATTTCATTAAAATCATCTCATACTGTCAGTCATCCTGGACCAGTGGCGGCGGAAGAGGTGGGGCAGAGGGCCATGGCCCTTCCACTTTTCACCGGGCTGGACCCTGCCCTCTTCCGCGCCCCCCCCCCCCGATCCCCTTCCCATCCAGGCCAGCAGGGAGCCCGGCCAGTTGTGGGAGCGCAGACCTTCCACCTGCTCATGGTGCGGAGGGCCTGAGAGAAGCTCCCAGCCCATGTCACCGCCCCCTGGGCTCCCTGCCCAACCCAGGGCAGGTGGACGTGGAGGGTCCATGCCAGATCCCCACAGCTGTCCATGCAGCTCTCCCTAACCTGGCCCCGGTCAGGGTGGGACGGGGGGGTTCAGAGCTACAGCCCAGCCATGGTAAGAGCCGGGTGGGCAGCTGTGAGGAACCGGGGTGTGGACCCTCCACCTCCCCTGTCCCTTGGGGGGACAGGCTCCACAGCCCCGCTCCAGCTTCTGGCTTGGCCAGAGGCAGGGCCCTCCAGCTCCCTTCCCCCCCTCCCCCACACACTTTTGAGAAGGCTCTGACACCCTTGTCCTGGACCATGTACTTTTCCCTCCTTTCATCTCTTACTGGTACTTTCCAACCTCTTAATGGGCTTTTCGTCTGCAACAACTTTTTGCACTATAGGAAAGGTGACAATAGAGGTTCTTTTTTTCCCCTGACAGAACAACTCTGATGTAATAGTCCCAGAACAGTGCTTCTGTTGAATCATAATTATTAATAGCTAACTCCTTCAATCCTCATTTGAGAGTGGGATTGGCAGTAGTTATAGTCATCTTTTTAGGTCTAGATATTCTGCAGCAGAAATGTTACATATTCTTGAGTTAAATGTCAGTGTTGCTTCCTTTATTTCCAACCTGTAGGGTGATTGAATGAACTAACCCATTTCTGGCTTACAGATGCTGCTTTTTTAGGATAGCATAATACTGTGTGGTTGACAAGAGTTGAAAGCACTGTAAAGATGACCTTGTGGTTAAGACACTGGATTGGGACTTGGAAGATATAAACTGAATTCCCAGTTTTGTCAGTCTCCCTGCATGACCTTTAGCAAGTCACTTAATCTCTGTGCCTCTGTAGAATCATGATACTTCCCTACCTCACAGAGGTGCTGTAAGGACACATCCATTAATGTCTGCAAGGTGCTCAGGTCCTAAGTCGGGGAGGGATAGGCACATCTTGATATTAAACCTATTTCCATAAGTAAGTGTGTCAAAGTGCTGCAGAAATGATAGTTTACAGCCTTACAATTTTTGTAGTTACAGAAATATTCCTTCTAGATTGCAGGCCTCCAAAGATTAACTAATTCACATAAAACCAGTCATGTGCCAAAGAAGGAGTACAAGTAATTGCTGTATGTAACTATGATTACCAGCAAATATATCTAATTATATCTGATCTATTGTAAAGCTCAGTCTAATAGCGACTATTGCTGAAGGTAGGAAATTTAATAAAAGCCTAATACAAAGCAATAAAAATTGAACACAATATAATTGAAATGCCTGATGTCTCATGCAAAACTGAAGAACTCTTTAGATTCAATTTGGATACCTTATATATTTGTGTATAAACTAGTAATTAACAACCAAAGTAGAATGATCTGCAGAGGTACCAGACCAGACTACACCAATCATTCCTTGTGTGAGTGGTGTCTAACACCCAGATGAGTGATGAAGATCCCCACTTACTTACAGCAGAGTTTGTAAATGCCCCCAAGCATTCAGTCCCTGTAGTACTAGTAGCAAAAGTGTCTGCACTGTGCATGATCCCTGGACCTCTTGACTCTCCCCTTACTCATGCCGTGTCTAAAAAAGATGATCAGTGAACCCAGAGATAATCCAAAGTTTAAACTCTGCCTGCTATAACAATAAGTAGCTGCTCTTTTTCACCTGCCCTGAGGGTAGGTATCCTAGACATGGCTTGATCCTGTGGCTCTCCAGGAACCACTCTATATGAATGTATACAAATTACTTGGCTTATAGACAGGTCAAAAGCCACTTCCAGGGGAAACAATGGGAGCACTGGATGGACCTGGGCTTAGCAGGGGCCCAGTACTGCTGATTAACTGTCCAAGAAGCTTATTTCTTTAAACTGCTGTTTAGGTAACCTACTGGTCAGTGTATATGTTACATATCCCCCTCTGTGCTCAATCCACAGAGGCAATAGGTCTTTACACACCCACCTACAGAGCCTTGCTCTTTAGCTCAAGCTGTGGAGCTTCACGGAGTTCCCCAGTCTGACAGCCAAGATAGCAGCTGTCATACTTGTGTAACCTGTGGATGGGCTAGAGTTTACTTACCACCCCTCTCCTAGTGCCTCAACACAACCCCAGCACATGGAGACCCAGAATTCAGTCTGAGTACTTTCAGCAAGGATTGCACAGGGTTAACCTCCACACAGTCAAGTCCAAAAAGAACAAGAATGAAAGTACCAACTTTAAGTGATTGTTTCTTTATCATTATAATTTCTACTAAATACCAAGGCTACTTCATAACCCACATGCATGGTCTTCAGTTATAAATATAACCTAATTAAATCTAAACAAGTTAGTTCACAGTTAGTCACAGAAACACAGTGAAAAGTAATTCAGTTCCAAAAGTTTGAGTTCACCTAAAACTTAGTTTTTATTCATCAACTCTATACAGCCTGCTGAGTCAAAAAGCACTGCAATATCCTCCCACCACTGGTTTGCAGAAATCTCCAAGATTTGCTGTCTCCTCCTCTGCTGGACTGTGGAATCACTGAATAACAAGTCAGCTAACAAATTAACCAACCAATCAGTATTAATTACGTAAATGAATAACCTGTTACACAGAAAGATACAAAACAGAGCATAGCAAAATATAAGTAACTTTTTCCCTATCATCATATTTAAATATGAAGAGAGTTTAACTATACTGGTTAAGATAATTTGACTAAAACAATTTGGCTAGAATCAAATAAGGTTCAGAGTATACAATTAAAATGAAATAAATTAATTTTCCCTCTCAATTTTCCCTTTCTATAAATTATGCTGCCAATGCTTCCCCGCTGCAAATTGCTTCAGAGTTAGGAGCCACATGCTTGCCAGAAATCTGACCAAAACCACGCCTAAATAGCAGGAAAACCCCCACAAAAATACAGAATATAAGCAGGAGGCAGCATTTGAATTTCTGCATCATGGCACTTAGCAGGGTTTGCAAATGCCTATGGCAAATAGCTTAAAAACACACACACAAAACCTACAGCCCTTGAGACAAGCAGAAAAACTGCAGGTGGCGAGTGCCTAAAAATGCCAGCCCGTCTGGCCAAAAGCAAACAAAAAGTCACTTGTTTTTAGTCGACAAGATCACATGTCCTTCTATAAAAGTAGCTGCCCTGACTACTTGCCCTTAATAGGGTTTATTAATCTAGTTACAGAGAGCCAAATGAGCATGTCTGAAACTATCACATCCAGTTCCAGAAACTTCTGGGCATGGAATGCTAATTGTGCATCTGCCTAACAACAAGGACCCAGATACAATTCATTCCTCCCCCTGCTCGTGCTAGATCTCTTCAAGAAATCTCCCTGTTAGTCACGTAGGTTACACTTCAGCATGGAGTGTCAGTCTTCTCTCCTCCAGTGATTCAGGCTGTCAGGAAAGGAGCTCATGGGGGAAACACCTACCTTCATACACACACCACACCACAGGGCCTTCATTAAGTCGTGTAGGGCCAGTGACCAGCTGAGTCCCCACAACACTTTCAGTGGGAGTGGGAGGAAAGGAAGATAAATATCTTCCCCTTGCCTGTGAGAACCAGGAGGAGGTTCCCAGGGAGAACCAACTGCTTCCATCCTCTGTTGGCCTGTGAGAAAATAGGAGAGAAAACATCCCTCACCACCACTACCTTCAGAGTAGAGTGAATGAGTAGCAATGACTGATTGATCATAGTGATGTGAATAGGTGACAGAATACAGCTAAAGTGAGGAGTCATATATATAAATTGGGTTATACTACTAAGGCTTCTTAAAAGGATTACTGTGCCATGGTTGCCATAGCAGAGAAGACTGAAATCTCCATTAGAATACTGTGCTACATGGACTGTGACGAAGACAACCTCATTTAACATCCTGTGATCCCACTGCAGAAGGTTTTCTATATTTCTCCTCTTCCATTATTTGATACAAAATAACAATTGGATGAAAACAGAATATTTTCTTAAAAGTCCATCGGTGCCTGCTTCTTACTCCCATCTGAAGTTATAGTCCCCTGCTTATGATATTATAATCAATTTCCACAGCAACTAATCATGTTATCAAAAACAAAGGATTGTGATTTCAGAAAAGGAATAGGCAGCAAGAGCAAATGACCTCTCAGGGAACATAAACCCTGTTTATATGAACAAAAATCACCACAACCACCACCCACCTTTTTTTTGTAAAAACGAGGGAGGTGCTTCAGAATAAGTTTTGTGAAGTTTCTATGTGGCTTCACCAGGTCTTTAAATAAAAAGGACTTTTGCACTTTGATTTTGACTGAGATGAAACTAGAAAGAGACAAGCTGGCATCTTTAATCATACAAGAGATAGGAAAAGCATTCACGTGTAAAGAAGTGTGTCAGCTAAATGGTAGATCCCCAAGAGATCTACAGGAAGAAGTTAACAAAGTTGATGATCTGACCTGTATTAACTGACTAAGTCAGACAGATGTCAAAGGCTTTATAAACTTATAGTCACTTACAACCTGTTCCTACTGAGCTCTCATAAGTTATTCCTGATAAAGCACAGGAATAGAGCAAGTTGAACTATCCATCACAAATAATGTATTTCTGGTAGAATGCCAGTTTGTGAATCAAACCTGATTTTATTCAAATATATTTGTTATTCTTAAATATTGGTTATAGTTTGAATAGCTGTCAAGTGATAGATTGTTAACATGTCCTCTTTGACTAATAATTTATGTCAGGTGCTTACTCATTTAAATCATGTGATAGTCTACCTGCTCTGTTTGTTTGAATGAAGAGTTTTGGTATTTTTGGTGATTAACTTTGTATTGAGTTTCATAGGCTATGAAAAGCATGAAAAGGTAAATGACTTTCAGCTTATATAGGTTTCCAAATGCTATATGCTTCACAGGAGCTCCAATAGAATTATGGAATTTTACAACTTGTCAAAAAGCTACAAAACCAGATGATACTACACAGACATTACACATTAGCCCCACCCTAACAGTAAGAAAATGGAATAGGGAGAGTAGGGGAAGGAGAGGTTAGGTGGATGCAGGTCTGGCATTCTTTGAGCCATCTCACCATTTTTATTCAAATGTATCAAGAAACAGAATCCAAATTTCTTTGAGTTCATATAATTGCCTTTTATGGCAAGCAGCTATTCTTTCTTTGGCAGCTAACTCAGACAGGCCCAAATACCACTGATTTATTAATGAAGTATATTTAGGAGCTGAATAAGAAATCCCCCACTACAGAATTAACTGTTGACCAGATAATCCAAATTTGTTCTAAAATTTATGAAAGTGAGTTCATGAGTTAGTCTGGATCACAATTTCTACACTTTTCCTAACCACTATCCAAAATTTATTTAATTCAGTAATACCTTAGCCTGTAGCAGATGCAGTTATGCAAGACTGGAATGATAGAAATAAGACATCCTTGTGACTAAGGAAATGTGAACAGAAAAGTAAGCAGGCAGGTGTCTCACTCTCTCTCTCTCACACACACACACATATAGAGCTTTGCTTTGGGCCGTACACATGTCAAAGCTGATCTCCACTTTTGCTCTTTTTTAAATAAAGATTCTACAATTTTTCTTCTGGCAAAGAAATCCTTGAGAGTGGGGGATGGAGAAAACAACACCTTTCTAGCAACTGGAGAGACAGCTCAAAAGCACAAAGGTTCTTCAATCTAGCAGAGAAAGATATAACACAATCCAATGGCTAGAAGTTGAAGCTAGACAAATTCAGACTGGAAATAAGGCGTAAGTTTAAGAAGTCGAGAATAATTAATCATTAGAACAATTTAGCATGGGACATGGTGACTTTTGCTTCACTGACAATTTTAAAGTCAGATTAGATGTTTGTCCAAAAGATATGCTCTAGGAATTTGGGGAAGTAACATGGCCAGTGTTATACAGGTCAGACTACATGAACACAAAGGTCCCTTCTGGCCTTGGAATCTATGAAAGAGGAGTACAGGCTAATGGATTGAATACAAGGGACCTCCTGTGTTATAATTCTAGCAGATTGCAAAGCAGAGTAGCAAATATATTGTGGGATGGTAACTAATGTTATACATTTATTTCATATATTGCACCAATAATGCATCTAGCACTGTTTTTAAGGTGTCAGGTAAGTGACTTAGGAAGCAGACCCCCCCCCCCCCCCAAAAAAAAAAAAAAAGTTATGAGAGAGGAGGAAGCGTCAAAAGACAAAAAGGAGCGAAGAGAAGAAACAGAAATAGAGGTGTGTTGTAAGCCCCTGAGCTGGAATGCATAATGGAAAAAGCAGCTTTTACTCCCTATACAAGAAAAGGAGAAGCTAGCACTGAACCTGGCCCATACTACATCTACTAACACCTGGTACAAGGGTTACAGGTACATTCCATGCAATATACTTACTTTTGTATGTTCAACATCCGAGAATTCTAGGTATTGTAGCATCTTGTGATAACTTGTCAAGACCTAATGAGAATGGATTTAAAAAGCGAATTGTTAGAAAAGCAATGTAGTCTGTACTCTCTGAAGCAGGAAGTAACCACCTGGTAAAATGGTCATGCTCCAAATCCTCATTAGAATTGCAGAAAGGCATCCAGAGCTACATTAGGCAGTGCACCACAGACAAGGACTGTAATGGATCAGCCATCCAAGAGTGTTGTGGTAATTCCCCCTCCCCCAACATTTAAAAAACTAAAATGCCCAGTTGAAGACAAATGAAGGAAGTATAAGCTGTCACTGGCAAATCTTTTTCTTTCTCTGATCTATCTCTGAAATAGAAGGCTTCTCCACTACTGCTTCCAGGGTTTCTATTGTGAACATAGAAAAAGGTGAAGATGGCTTGATATGTATTGTTGAGCAATGTTGACGTCTATGGTTCTAAGACATTTACAGACGTTTATCCAACTTTTTAGAATCTCTTCCTCCTGTATAAATATGGAACTTAGCAAATGTTGCCTGTAGAGATTAAGATTATAATAGTGTGCTGTTTTCCTTGTATTACACTGTAGAATTTACATGGATGGAATAGCTGCCTTTCAGTTGCAGACTGTACTCAATTTCAATGATGGTTTAGGCTTAAGAGCATCATCCCTGAAAAACTGCAAAGGGTGCAGAATGCAGAATCTTGCCTGTAACTGGGGTTACTGAGCACAAGTCACCCCCTGCACTCCACTCACTCCACTGGTTTCATATAGAACATTGCATAGCAATTAGTCTTGATTATTATTACTCAAGACTTTCAGTGATCTGGACCCAAAACAGCTGATCTTCCTCTCCAGGGCTTCTATTGTCCTCATTAGCTCTGTCCTTTAGGAATAATGGAACATTGTGCATTAATGGTAAAATGAACATGTACAGGAGACTGGATCGACCCCATACTATAAAATGAATCACTGCAGGAAAGTAAAATTAGCACAAACTCCACTGCTTTCTGACTTTTCAATGAGGTTTCAATGCCTCACATTTTAAGTGACAACAGTGGGGAACTGCACCATCAGACTCGACAGTAATATTAGAAATAGATTATCTTCCCTTTGTTGATGCTTATTCATGCACCTAAACAACAGATTTGCAACTGAGAATGAAATTACTTCCCATTTTATTACTTTGCTGCTCTTATATTTAAGTAAGTGCAGCTATGCTGCACTTGAACAGCATACTAACCATGGATCATACCATGTTTATCTGTTGATAAACATCAAGGGTGAAATCCTGCTCCCATTGAGGTTAATGGGAAGTTTGCTATCAACTTCAGTGGAGCTAGATTTCACCCCTGGTCTCTGAGTACCAGCAATGGATGTAATGCCAGCCAGATAGTGGGAAGGAAGAGGGGCCATAACCAATACCTTTACCTGAAACATTGTCTCAGTATGACCTAATATTCTTTAGCAATATGTAGATATTGCTAAGTATTTGCTACTCTGCTTGTGAATACAACTACTGAGGATGTTCCTTTTTTCATACCCACTTGCCTGAAAAACTTCAGATGAACTGCAGTGACTGGCTTTACGGTTTATTGACTGAAAGTTGATCCAACACACTAAGATTGTTTCTGTAAATCACTTGGTGCCCTGTAATTCGCTGCCTTTTACAAAGAATGCTAATTAGAATAATGCTTAATGTTAACTCTTTGTATCGAGATCCCTTTCACCCAAGCCCTATTTCAAAATCATTGCTCTGCAACTGCTAATTTCAGTATACTATACAGGTTCACTGAGGCTTATGCAAAAAAAAAAATCTCTTGGTACAAATAAATACAAATACAGCTTTAATGATAATCATTGTTAGAGTTCAGCAGTTGAGACATAAAACTGACAGTTTAATTTTCTACTGTCAAAACAGTGCTACCGTTTTAGTGATGTATTGTAATGGGAATATATTTGAGAGCTTATTTCTTATTTGGTCTCCCATTTATCTGGATAATTTGCCCTGTAAATCTATCTCCAGTTTAGGAGAGACTACAGTGCCCATATTTACCTATTCGTTTATATAATATAATATAATATAATATAATATATAATGCCCTCCAACCTACTAAGGAGGCATTGGTGACAACCCTGGTCGGTGAGAACCAAGCAAAGGGAATGCCCTGACACACATTGCCCTGAACCATCCACTACCAGAAGGAGTCCATGATCACTGGAGGAAGTCAGACCAGTCTGTTCAAGGGACGATGATTCAAATGACAGATCAACTTCAGCCACATTTGAACAGGATGAAGGAGCAATCTGACAAATTGGACTACCTGAGTGCATGCAGCCATATGACCTAGAAACCTCAGGCCTACTCGGGTAGTGGTTTGAGATTGCAGTTCCAGACATAGATGGCAAATGGCATGGAACTGATCTGTCGGCTGAAATGCTCTCAAACTCAAATGCTATCAGAGCCCCAGTGAACTTGATTCTTTGAGTTGGGAACAGTGCTGACTTTCCACTCTTTAGGATGAGACCTAGATGGTTGAGTAAGCATAGTGTAAATTGAATGAGGGACGACTTCTCTGGACTTGCCCCTCAGTAACTGATCTAGATATGGGATTCCCCCTCTTCCTGGGGTATGCTGGGGTATGCTCACTACATGCTTCCTGGGGTATGCTCACTACAATCATGCATTTGGTAAAAACCCAGGGAGCAGAAGACAGATGATAGTGCCGGTGGATTGGGAGCACTGCTATGTGGAAATACAGACAATGACTGAACACTGATGAGAGCATCACACAAGGCAGCCAACTACTCTACTCTAACACAAAACTAAATATAAGGTGCTACTATTATCTAGCGGAAAACAAAAAACTCTCAGACAGTCTGAAAACGTAAGGTGAAAACACCACACTGAGCTCCCACTATAGCTGTGGGTGATGAGAAGGAACTGAGGGGGTTTGGGGTGGCACCACCCATATATATATATATCTATATATATATCTCCATCCAGGAAAGGGGCTAGGACTACAGGTGGCAAGTGCCACCCTTACAGGTACTGCAAGGCAAAGTTCTCCTGCTTCAGTGCCCTGGGCAAGTACACACCTACATGGAATTCATGGTTGCATCTACTCAAAGAAGAATTCTGTGGTAAAGTCTCCGGATTCATGTAACCGGATGTTCCATGTGTTACAAGTCCACCTCGGTGCCTGATTCAAAAGATATAATTTGCTACAGCCCCCATATACAGAAGTTTGTCTCTTTCACTCAAGGTGTAGCAGCAAAGGCTATGAAATACTATGAAATACTTGACTACATAAAGTCAGTCTATTCTCTCCCTCATAACAAAACTAGAACGCTTCTGGGAACAAACGATTTTTCTGTGGAGCAGACAAATTTTATTCCTGAGCCATCAACACTGAAAAAAAAATTGCTTCAAACTTTAATAGAAAACATAAGATGATGAATGGGTAATACCCTTTTTTGCCTGAGAATGTGTTTACAGTAAAAAAAATTGTTGAAAGCATCCTTATTGTCACAAACACAGTGCTTGACCTTATAACTTTCCACTTCGTAACTGCTCCTCGCTTTCTGCTGCTTTAATCTGCCTGCTCCAATCCCGCCTAACGATTCCTTTTCAAATCCTTCCAGCTGAAAGAAAGTGGATGGGTCTCCCTTTAGATCTCATCAGTATCACTCTTATTAAATAGATGGATCACTGTTGAGTGCCACAAGGCACTCTCTTCTACAAAGAAGTTGAACCCACTGCCTCAAGAGCTTTCCTAGCACTAATCAGTAAGTCAGTAGTAAGTTGTATCCCTGTTTCCTGCATGGAATTACAGAGCAACGTACCAAACTAGTGGTACATTTTTATTTAGGTAGAAAACCAGGTTATTGTTGGAATCCATTTGGAAGACATAAAGGGCATCTAGTATTTACCCCTGACTGTCACTGATGGAAAGTGTCAGCCAACTGAGTCAGACAAGTAACAAGTTCCTCCAGTTTCTGAATATCATTCATATTGATTAGCTAGCACTTTTCAACAATAAAAGTCTTAGATCAAGAAGATTTTATGCCTTTGCTGCTCATTCCCTGAGATGCACTTCATTATGGTTCTTTCAATAATGACTAGTGATTTGGGTGGGGTGCCTTTCTATTTTTGGATGTCCTTTCGAGACACCTTAAAGGGGCCAGATTTTCAGGAAGTGCTGAGCACCCTCACCCACTCTGAGAATCTGGCCTCTAACATGTCTCAGGTTGTTAAACTGAAAACTTAAGCAACTAAATGCACTAGTCACTTCCTAAAATTTAAGCCATAATAGTAATTGTTCAAAGCCTTTTCACTAAATTATCCAGTACTACTGAAGGCAGTAAAACCTAGAGGCGAAGCATGAAGTAAAATGGTAGTTGGAATACATAAAACCAGCATCTAACTTTGCCAGTTTTTGTCTCCTGTGATGCTCTATTAAAAAAGGCTTCTGCCTCATTGATTTATCAGCATGTTCAGCTGGTCTTCAAATGTATGCCTGCATCATTCCCTGGTAGCTCAGCTGTCAATTTCTGCGTCCACTGCTCTACCCAGCTCTTTTTTATTGTTATTTTGGTTCCAGTTCCAAAGTTCCCCTCATTTTTCTATATTCTATGCTTAGCAATTGTCCTACTTGCCTCACCAGGAGAACACCAAAGGTTAAATTCCCTGTTCCTGCATTCACAGGCTGTGCTTCTGTTTGCGGACTTCCTCTATCTTGCTTTCATAAGGAAGCCTATTACCATGGTATCTATGCATTTAGTCTCACTCACACACACACACACACACACACACACACACACACACACACACACTATATATATATATATATATAAACACACACACACACACCAAAAATACCAAACAAGTATTACAATACTGTAATCTATTCTTGGCGGCACCTGAGTCCCAGCAGCATTCCAGTCTGGGAATGGATGGCGCAAAGGGCACTCCCACTGCTGTTCCCTTCCTCACATGCATGCCCTGTTCAGGAGCTGGGTGCAGGGTCAGCTCTAGGCACCAGCAAAGCAAGCAGTAGCTTGGGGCGGCAAATTTGCAGGGGCACAAGAATCCAGCATGGGAGCTGAGAACCAACAGGGGGCCCTGGGAGCTGTAGTTCCTTGGTTAGCTCCCTGCCTATGGAGCCAGCCCAAGAGCAGGGAAAGAACTACATTTCCCAGCATTCCCTTGGCCGCAATTAACGGGAAAGGGAGGGGGAAAGATTGGGTGGACTAAATGGATGGTGCACCTCTCTATCTGAAGCCTAGCAAGGGAGGTACGTGGATCCCACTAGAATTTAAAATGAAAAGTAAGGGAGAGGAGGCTCTACTAGGACCTGGGCAGCTTTACAGTACCAGGCACGTAGGAGGATTTACCCTTCTGAGCCATAGAACCAGAAATTGACTTTCTTTTCCAGATTTAGCTAATATTCAGAAAGGGAATCTAGCACCTGCCTTCCAGATTTGAACACCCTCAAAATTCAGGAGTGCTCAAGCTCAATTTGGGCAGCTGTTACTTCATTTCCCCCAAATCAAATATACTGATCCACTGTAACTTGCTGTAGAAAAAGTAGAATAAATTGAGCAAGAAATGCTTCCCAGTGGTTATTAGGACTGGAATTGCTATTTTCAACAGCCATTGCTTTTTTTTTTTTTTTTTTTTTTAGTTTTAGTTTTATTTGTTTAAAAGGAAGACAGGACCTAACCAGATCAGCTACAACATCACCAGCTCATTCACCTGCACATCCACCAATGTTATATATGCCATCATATGCCAGCAATGCCCCTCTGCTATGTACATTGGCCAAACTGGACAGTCACTACGCAAGAGGATAAATGGACACAAGTCAGATATCAGGAATGGAAATATACAAAAACCTGTAGGAGAACACTTCAACCTCCCTGGCCACACAATAGCAGATGTAAAGGTCACCATCTTACAGCAAAAAAACTTCAGTACCAGACTCCAAAGAGAAACTGCTGAACTCCAGTTCATTTGCAAATATGACACCATCAGATCAGGATTAAACAAAGACTGTGAATGGCTATCCAACTACAGAAGCAGTTTCTCCTTCCTTGGTGTTCACACCTCAACTGCTAGCAGAGCACCTCACCCTCCCTGATTGAACTAACCTCGTTATCTCCACACTGATTTATATCTGCCTCTGGAGATTTCCATTACTTGCATCTGAAGAAGTGAGGTTCTTACCCACGAAAGCTTATGCTCCCAATACTTCTGTTAGTCTCAAAGGTGCCACAGGACTGCAGTTAGCCAGAAAGGGGCACTACAGGGTAGTCACACCCTGTGACAAGTGCATTTGATAGAGTGCCATCTGAGAGTTGGATTGCTTTTTGCCTCCACTATTTTAGGTGAAGGAATATATTGGGTGGTATTATTTTGTCAGTTTTCTGATGTGCCCGAATTGTCCTTTTTGCTGGCCCTATAGTGTTGACAGAATACACATTTACAGAGTTCTCTTCTTACCTTCAGTGGATATAACGGTAGAGAGATGATTTTAAAAGTGAGTTCTCTTCCATTCAGTCATTCAACTTGTGCTTAAGAACAAAAATAAATAAATAGAATGCTGCTTGGGTTTTCGTGCTGCACTGCAGTGCTCGATGAAGAATATCCATTTCAAGGCCAGGTAAATATTAAGAAAGAAAATGATTTTGTGAGGCTGTTTCCAGTGGCAGAGGTTTTGCTCTCCCGGTTTGCAGAAATATAATATTTGTTTTATTCATGAGGCCACAGGCAGTATAAGGCACATATTTTACTGTAAAACTTTTATTTTCCAAAGTAAGACTGGCTCCTAGAAAATTTGGATTTCAGTCAATTGTGCAGTAACACTCTTGTATGAGAATCAGTTCAAGAAAATCGGATATTTTATTTTTCAATGATGTGAGCTAATATCATTAAACAGGTAGCACATTTTTATTTCTCCAATAATAAAGTCTTAGAGAAATAGACACCTTTTTAAACATACATTTTGCTTGTGTCTTGCATAATCTTACCATGTTTTCATAGCACAAACAACTGGCCTGATTCTGGTCTCACTCCAGTTTATTGCTGGCGTTACTCCTGACTCTCACTATTGAAAATGAGTTACAGAAGTCCTCAAATCATGATTTAAAGACTTCAAGTTACAGACAATCTGTGATTTACATTAATTTAAATCTGCAAGTCATCTGTGTTCCATGCTGCAGAGGAAGGCTAAATAAATAAATAAATAATCCCAGGGTTTCTGCCAATCTGACCTGGGGGAAAATTCTTTCTTGACCCCAAATACGGCAATCAAAAAAGTTCCTGTGAAATATTTCAGTTTAACAATGGAAATCTGTTTTGTTAAAAAATTTGTAACCAGCTCTAGTTTTGAATTTTGAATTTTTGCCATCTTAGTAGTAAGTAGTAAAGATAAGTGGCCTCTCCATTGCTAGAGTTTTCTTCCCTTTTAATTACAATAGGCATGTTAAGGGAGATGTTGGAGAGTTGACCATTATGATTCAGCCATTGCTCTTGCAATATTTTGGGTCCCTGAGTTAGCGCAGAGCATTGTTCTAACTGCCTGATGCGCATTTTCAGATTAGGAGCATACATACATACAAAGGGAAAGCTTTTCTGCTATTCTGTATCGCTTTGAGATGGATCAACGCAGCAATGGATTTTGGAGGAGGAGAAGGAGGAGGATTGTTTTGTTGACAAGTGTCATTTGAAAATAAAATCAGCAGGTGATGGCTCACTATTTACCCTCAGTGATAAATTTATGGTTATGTATATATTTAGAATGGCACTGAAAGCAATCTTCCTTGCATGATTAAAATTAGAACATGTCACCTCTCTTCATTAGTACTGGTGCAGCAATATTAAGGTCCCAAGTGGGATTTCCAGAATCAGAGCTACAGAAGTTGAGAACAGTGGAAGCATGTTGCTGTAGCTTTTATACCTATTTGTTTTAAGGTATCCTCTTGGAAGCAGAACATTTATTTTAAAACGAGTATAGAAAAAAGATGAATGAAAACACAAACATTTTCTTCATGGAACTCCAGTACTAATTCCCAAGTGAGTGCATTTTCGTTTGAAACAGGCATCAGAAATCAGCCATAGGTCAGACAATTGAGCATGACCAGCAGAAAAAAGGGGATGGCGGGAAGGTGCCCTGACTTGAAAAGAGATACATAAACTGGGACTAATTTATAACTGCTAACTCAGAAAGGCCATTTTACCCTGGGCCTGTGATGGAGTATACAAACAGCACACTGGCCAGGAAATGGTTAATGTGCTATTGTGGGCTCAGTCAGCCCTGGCCATCCACACCTGCAGTAGGTATCAGGCTTGGAAGGAGAGATTAAAACAGGGGTTCTCAAACTGGGGGTTGTGACCCCTCAGGGGGTCGTGAGGTTATTAGCTGGGGGGTCGCAAGCTGTCAGCCTCCACCCCAAACCCCGCTTCACCTCCAGCATTTATAATGGTGTTAAATATAAAATATATTTTTAATTTATAAGGGGGTGGGTCGCACTCAGAGGCTTGCTGTGTGAAAGGGGGAAAGGGGTCACCACTACAACAGTTTGAGAACCACTGGATTAAAAGGACAAAACGTAGCTCAGCTGAGGGCTGACTGGGAGGGAGAGCAGACCTCCAGCTGTAATCTGTGAGAGGAGTCAGGCCGGGGCCAGGAACTGATTAGAGTTGGCTGCCTGCTGTAGGCCTGACATGGGACATGGGACAATGGTTTTGGGTTTACAGCCAGTGATTTGCCTATGGTTGTGCAGACAGGTGGCTGTAGGTGATGTCCCAGCTAAAGGGGTGACAGCCAACTAACCCCCCCCCTTTTTTTTTGCACCCAACTGGGAACACAGCAGTGGTTTTTCATGACCCCAGAAGTGACTGTCACAGGGCATCTTTTCAGTTACTTTTGAAAAGAAAAAAAATGAACCAGTTAAATTTACAGGAATAGAGCTCTCTTGCAAGATTAATAGTGAATTGTAATGCTGAAAAATTACCAAATAGCTGGCTTATTCAATTCTGTTCCAAGTCTGGGCTTGGAAGAAAGCCGTAAGATCTACAGCCATAGAATATTTAAAAAGAAAAATAAACAAGTTGCATTTCATTGGTAGCTTTCAGGTATTCTAATGATCTGAGTGAAGAAGGCAGATTTGTTGGTTTTTAAACTGATCGATTACTTATGTCAAGTGTAATTATACTCAGACAAATAAAGCCATAAAAATTATGACATAGTGTTCCATAAATTCATTCCCCTTTTTAGAGTCAAATTCTGCCTCTCTGCTGCCACAGAAGACTCCAGATACAGTGGGAGCAGTGCAGTTCCAGTATACTAGGTTGTCCAGATAACAAGTGTGAAAAATCAGGACACTTTTTTTTGGGGGGGGGGGGGGGAAGGGAGGGTATAATTGCGTATATAAAACAAAAGCCCCTAATGTCAGGACTGGTCACCCTACAGTATATGGAGGGAAGAGTTAGTGAGCCCATGCAAAGGGGTCATACCTCTGGCATTCTGCAAAACCCATCTTCACAATGGTTGGCTGTGATGTTTTTTAAAATCTGAAGTAGTTACTGAAAGTATTGATTTTAAAAAAAAAGTCTTGTGTAAATGTCTATTATTGCAGTCACTAATTCTGTTCTACAATGGAAAGACTTGGTACAGTAACATTCCAATGATTAGTGGTATTCTGTTCCTCAGTTATAGAGCTTTGGGGAGTCTATGTAACTAAACATAAACTGGATTGTTGAATGATACTTAGGTTGGCAATAGAGTAAATTTCAATAAGAACTGTGTATCATTCATTTCCACCAAGGCCATTTTCTTCCCTGCCCCTTTCCCCTCCCTCTTTTTGCTTGTAGCTGTTAGTTTCTTCCACCTTATGTGCAAGTTGGTTTGTTTTGTGATGTCCCCCTCCACCCCCAAAATCTCTATACAATCATAAATATCGGCATTTAATAAAAATAAATTTCAGCTTCCACAACAAATTGGGGCATGGAATCAACCTTATGGCAACTTAGAATATCCCCAAAATTTTGTGTTTTAGTACAGTGTTTACCTGTACTAAAATTCTCAGTAAAAGCTTTTAGTTTTAAATAATTATTTTTCTGTCAACCGGTGCTACAAACTCCATCCAAGTTCTGAAAATTGACCTATTGTCTTTTTGCCTCTTGTATCTCATTAGTAAATAAGATTTTGCATCTGGAACACAGCTGTCAATTTTATTGATTAATGCATGAAGACTAGAATTCTATTCACTGTTCCATAGCTTTGGTGGCTCTGCGGTGCTAACAGGATTAAGAAATGTGGCTTTGTCAATAAAGTCAGTAAGTGTGACAAAGACATAAAGGAAACAGATGTTTTGCGTGTGAAGCTCTGGGTTTTTTCCCAGTTATTTCCAACAATGATGCTGTAAGCACCGTGGGTTTATTCCATACCTTCATTTGGTCTGACAGGTAAAGTTAAAAACCTTCAGATTTGAAGCAGAAAACAAGTGATTTGGGGGTAATTAGGGAGTAGGAAGGGGCCATCATCAGTTAATGTGAGTGTCAAGTCCTAAAGGGTAACAAACTCAGTCCAAGGCGGTTGGGATGCAGCTGGCCCATATCTAGAATGGGTAGGCAAGGGCATCCATATCTGACTAATTGTTACTATAAAAGAAATAATTTATCAAATATTCCGTAGTTGAAATGTTCTTAGTTCAGTGGGGAAGAGGCTGCTTTGGAGTTAGGAGACAATGTGGCTTAGCAAACATTCCTAATTATTAGGGCTGTCAAAAGATTAATTATGATTAATCATGAGATTAAAAAAATAATCATGATTAATCAGTTTTAATTGCACTGTTAAATAGTGTTCTATTTAAATATTTTTGAATGTTTTCTACATTTTCAAATATATTCATTTCCATTTCAACACAGAATACAAAGTGTACATTGCTCACTTTATATTTTTGATTACAAATATTTGCACTATAAAAGATAAAAGAAATAGTATTTCTCAATTCACTTTCTACAAGAACTGCAGTACAATCTCTTTATCATGAAAGTGAAACTTACAAATGTAGAATTATTTTTTTACGCAACTGCACTTAAAGCCAAAACAATGTAAAACTTTAGAGCTTACAAGTCCACTCAGTCCTACTTTTTATTCAGCCAATCGCTATGACAAACAAGTTTGTTTACATTTATGGGAGATAATGCTGCCCACTTCTAATTTACCATCTCATCTGAAAGTGAAAAAAGAATATAGTTCCAGAGGACATTCTTCCATGCTGATGATGGGTAATAATCCAAAGCAATGTGGACTGATGCACATTCATTTTCATCATTTGAGTCAGATGCCATCGACAGAAAATTGATTTTATTTTTTGGTGGTTCAGATTCTGGGGTTTCTGGATCGGAGTGTTGCTCTTTTAAGACTTCTGACAGTATGTTCCACACCTCGTCCCTCTCAGATTTTGGAAGGCACTCTTAAATCCTTGGTTGAGTGCTGTAGCTATCTTTAGAAATCTCACATTGATACCTTCTTTACGTTTTGTCAAATCTGCAGTGAAAGTGTTCTTAAATCAAACATGTGTTGGGTCATCATCCAAGACTGCCATCACATGAAATATATGGCAGAATGCAGGTAAACCATGGAGCAGGAGACATACAATTCTCTCCCCAAGGAGTTCAGTCACAAATTTAATTAACGCATTGTTTTTTTAACAAGTGTCATCAGCATAGAAGCATGTCCTCTGGAAGCATGAAGGGGCATATGAATGTTTAGCATATCTGGTACGTACATACCTTGCAATGCCAGATACAGAAGTGCCATCTGAACACCTGTTCTTACTTCCAGATAACACTGTAAATAAGAAGCGGGCAGCATTATCTCCTGTAAATGTAAACAAACTTCTTTGTGTTAGCGATTGGCTGAACAAGAAGTAGAACTGAATGGACTTGTAGGCTTTAACATTTTACATTGTTTTGGTTTGAGTGCAGTTATGTAAAAAAATAATTCTACATTTGTAAGTTTCACTTTTACAACAAAGAGATTGCACTACAGTACTTGTATGAGAAAATTGAAAAATACTATTGTTTATCTTTTTTACGGTGCAAATTTTTGTAATAAAAATATAAAGTGTGCACTGTACACTTTGTATTCTGTGTTGTAATTGAAATCAATATATTTGAAAATATAAAAAACATCCAAAAATATGTATAATTTTCTATTGGTACTCTTATTATTTAACAGTGTGATTAAAACAGCAATTAATTGTGATTAATTTTGTAATTGTGTTAATTTGTTTTGAGTTAATCGCTTGAGTTAACTGTGATGGACAACCCTGCTAATTATTTAGAATTATTTTGCTCTCTTTTCCTGCTGGGAATCCACAAGGTTGGGATTTGTGCTGGTTGGCAGAGTCACTCTAATCTATCGGGAGCCAGCATAAAACCGGCATCAGAATCCAGGAGCCCCAACTTGTTCCTTTATGCTCCTTTTCCTTCTCCTCTGGCCACAATTGAAAATTTGGCCCAGTATATGAATCACACATTACAAAACTGGAACCTATTTTAACACCCCATGTTAAGAAAAGGAAATTTTGTTCCTTGACCCTTTTCTTATATAAAAAAGGATTACTTCTTTCCCGTCTCAGAATTGAATGAAATCTGTTCAGTTTATACACACAGTATCCAGCAATGTACCTAAGGAATCTAGATACTTCACATGGACTATGAATACATGGAAGGAAGGATTTTATTAAAATATGATAGGAGTTTAAAGATCCAGGTTAAATCATGTATGTCATATGATTTTTTTAAAGTATATGATTTAAAATATGTCCTCACGGATTCTAATGAATACCTTATTCAGTCTAACAATTAAAAAAAAAAATCTAATTTACTCTTCACGGTTTATGCTGCTTCTTTTTATTTTTTCCCCTCAAAGTTTGGACAAAAGCTAGACTAGTCAGCTTCACTTTCATGTATACTAATTTTATAGGTTATTATTTCTAGTTTCATATATGAGCACAGCACTGCAAAGACTGCGATGCATAAACTGCGAGGGAATATTTTTTCTTTTTTTTTTTTAAATATTAGTTTTCCTGGATTAAAAAAATAACTACATAGAAATATTTCCTTATCATAGATGTTGATTAAGCTTGTGTATAAGTTTAGATTTTTGGCCAAATGTGATCTGAAAGTGTCCCTTAAGGAATTCTGGTTTTCCTTTTAAATTTGAATTTTGGGGCTCAAAGTAAAAAGTTTAAAAACCATCTTTAGAATCATCTATAAACAAGAGAAAATTGAGTAATACCTGATGCAATAAAATACAATTTAAAAAAAAAAGTTTGAAGGAACTCCAGTCAGATATCCATACCTTCAAATAAATCCACCTACAATCATTTTAATTAGACTATCAAATAAAGTTTAATACTCTACCTATTAATATTATCACATCATATATTTAATTAGATGCATTTATTTGAATGTGCAATCAATCATAACCCTGATCTTTGGGGTGGCTTTGAAAAGGGAAATCAAATCCAAAACATTAATGCAATATTATGATTGAGAATTGCATGCTCTAGTGTAAGCAAATTCAGCGTATGGTTTCCAGAGCAACTGTAAGTCAGCCAGCTTGCAATTTATGCATATCCTGTGGGCAAATCCTGTTTCCTGCACACAGCTGGAGTAAATCCTCACAGCTACTCAATGCTTAGTCTTGGAAGGATCAGGTTTTTAAATGTCAGTAAATGTTGATTTCACCATACACACATGAACTGAGGAAAATAATAATTGAAATTTACTGATAGGGAAAGTAAAAAAATGTTAATTGACATTTCCTAGAGTTTAAGGATATTTACTTTGTATATTTTGACACATGATGTTGACAATTTGTGTTTTAATGGCTATAAAGTTTGAACTTTTTGAATCTCAGCATCTACTGTCTTTAAATTATTGTCTGATCCTCCATTGTCTGATTCCCCATAATTTCCCCACAACTGTGAAAATTTAACTTGATAAAAATGGAAAAAATGCTTAAACATAAGTTGTTGATATTATCCATTGAAGTTATAAACATGTCAAATTGAATTCTGCTAAGCCTGCCAATGCTGCAGAATGGTTCGGCAGCTGCTTCTCTAGTATCAAGACTGCAACAGCCATACAGCTGCTGCATTTCCTATAGAGAAAATTCAATCATTGGATCTACATAGTTATGGATTTCCCAGCTATGTCCTATCCGCTCACCAGATCCTCTATGCTACTACCAAAGGGTCTCCACACAGAACTGTGCACATGTGCATGTGCTCCCCAATCCTGCACCAGAAATACATTGGCTGTGTTTGTGGCCTTCTGTGGCTCTTGCTTAGACAGCAGAGCTTAGTCCTAAAACATTAAAATTAGGATAATAATGCAGAGGACCTAACTACAGATGCAGTCCCCCAATTGCTGTGTGCCTTGAAGTCCAATCAAAGGGCATACATGGTCCAAGTACAGAATGACGGCTGGCTTGGGCCCTCAAATAGCTCTGGCATTCATAAGACTGCATGTCTTGACTTCTGTGCATGTAATTTCTCGAACATAACATTGCACTAACATAAGGCCCTGATTCACCATCAAATGAAATAAAAATAAGCTCCTGTCCACTTCACTTGGGCTTTGGATCAATCCCCAGTGGAATACATTCCATCCCCATATACAGTGATTTCCCTACACCCCCCATAGATTTCCCCAACACCCCTCCCCCCCCGTTTTGTGAACTAGTTACATGCCAATTTAGTGACTATTTGGACATTTGAATTGAAATTGAAACATTAATACACACTTTAAAAGCATATACAGTGTATGATAAAATACATGTATCTGAAAAAGTATAATAGATTAGAAAAGTATGAACATAGACTAGCTTCCTTATACAGCTGTTGTTTTTTATGACAATGTCAGTGCATTCATTTTGGTGATGTTGGCCAACCTAATCATTTCAAATGATGATTTGTAAGCAAAGACTAAATGAGCTCTCCCTGACAGCTAGTGATGAGCTGGGGCTGGGAGGAAAGGCTTCAGGACCAGATTGTATTTACATTCACACCTAATCGACCTAGGTATCCAGCAAACAGAGCTGTATTGCCCAAGTGATAGATTTTGGCTGGGATTGGGTCACAAATCACTTGAATGTGGGGGAGCTGGGGGGCGGGGAAGGAAACGAAACTAAATGTTGTTGTTTTTATTGTATGCATAAAGGGCAGTAGAACTGTACTTAGCCTGTGCTGATTGAGGGCATCAAGAGAGAAGGTGGGGACCTGTCCCTCTCCACTGTTAAAAGACAAAAAGAAGAACAGGCGTACTTGTGGCACCTTAGAGACTAACAAATTTATTAGAGCATAAGCTTTCGTGGACTACAGCCCACTTCTTCGGATGCATCCGAAGAAGTGGGCTGTAGTCCACGAAAGCTTATGCTCTAATAAATTTGTTAGTCTCTAAGGTGCCACAAGTACGCCTGTTCTTCTTTTTGTCTTTTAACAGTGGAGAGGGACAGGTCCCCACCTTCTCTCTTGATGCCCTCAATCAGCACAGGCTAAGTACAGTTCTACTGCCCTTTATGCATACAATAAAAACAACAACATTTAGTTTCGTTTCCTNTTTCAGAGTAGCAGCCGTGTTAGTCTGTATCCGCAAAAAGAAGAACAGGCGTACTTGTGGCACCTTAGAGACTAACAAATTTATTAGAGCATAAGCTTTCGTGGACTACAGCCCACTTCTTCGGATGCATCCGAAGAAGTGGGCTGTAGTCCACGAAAGCTTATGCTCTAATAAATTTGTTAGTCTCTAAGGTGCCACAAGTACGCCTGTTCTTCTTTTTGCGGATACAGACTAACACGGCTGCTACTCTGAAACCTGTTAAAAGACAGAACTGATTAGGCTTCATAGATAGTCTTTTGTTCTGTTAAGTGACCACTGCAGCTGAAATCACTGATAATCAGGTTTAAGTGCTTAGTCCTGCTGTGGGGACAGTGTTCCTGTGGGTACCGTGTTTCTGTGTAAGAGACAGCCCAGACTCAGGGCCACCCAGAGGATTCAGAGGGGCCTGGGGGCAAAGCAATTTTGAGGGCCCCTTCCATAAAAAAAAGTTGCAATATTATAGAATACTATATTCTCGTGGGGCCTGGGGCAAATTGCCCACTTGCCCGCCCCTCTGGGTGGCCCTGCCCAGACTGCACTAGCAGCGAGGTTCCCACACTGAGAGCTCAGCTGAAATCACTGAGAGCTGGGTGGAACCTCAAGAGACCAACTCGTAGAGGTCACAGTGGCAAGTGGCAGTGGAAGGTAACTGCGCAGGGCCATTTGCAACAGAGTGGTGGAGTGAACGGTGGCACAACGAACAATAGTGGCCAGAGCGAACAGTGAGCAGCTGGAGGAACGAGCAAGGTGCCTTCTTGCCCCGCACCTGGGAGGTGAATTCATGTGAAAGCACCTCTGAACTCTGAGTCTCCACTGACCAAGGACAACACTGGTGAGTGGGGTGTGGTGGAGGGAAAAGTGAGGGGCACGTTAAATAAACATTTGTTTGTTGGACTATATTGTGACTTTGCTCCAGAATGCTAGATTTGTGACTGGGAATAGAAATTTATATAAATATGTTTCCTAGTAGGCCAAGATTTTTAAAATGCATTATTTGCCAAGGTTGTTATCTCACATCGTTGCTATCTTGAGAGATCATTATGTTGGGGAGTTTCTGTACTAAACATTATTATTATAATTATTTTTTTACATAAGAATGGTCATACTAGGTCAGACCCATGGCCCATATAACCCAGTATTCTGTCTTCTGACAGTGGTCAAGGCTAGGTGCTTCACAGGGAATGAACAGAACAGGGAATCATCAAGTGATCCATCCCGTTGCCCATTCCCAGCTTCTGGCAAACAGGCTAGGGACACTCAGAGCATGGTGTTGCATCCCTCCCCATCCTGGCTAATAGCCACTGATAGACCTATTCTCCAGGAATTTATCTAGTTCTTTTTTTAATCCTGTTATAGTTTTGGTCTTCACAGTATCCCCTGACAAAGAGTTCCACGGGTTGACTTTATGTTGTGTGAAAAAATATTTCCTTTTGTTTTTTTAAAACCTGCTGCCTATTAATTTCATTAGGTGACTGCTAGTTCTTGTGTTAGGTGAAGGAATAAATAACATTTCCTTATTCACTTTCTTCACACCAGTCAAGATTTTATAGACCTCTATCATATCCCCCCCCCCCTTAGTCGTCTCTTTTCTAAGCTGAAAATTCCCAGTCATTTTAGTTTCTCCTCCTGTTTCATACCCCTAATCATTTTAGTTGCCCATCTCTGTACCTTTTCCACTTCCAATATATCCTTTTTGGGATGGGGTGACCAGATCTGCACACAGTATGTACATATACCATGGATTTATATAGAGGCAATATGATCTTTTCTGTCTTATTATCTATCCCTTTCTTAATGATTCCCAACATTCTGTTTGCTTTTTTGACTGCCGCTGCACATTGCGTGGATGTTTTCAGAGAACTATCCACAATGATTCTAAGATCTCTTTCTTGAGTGTTAAGAGCTAATTCAGACTCCTTCATTTTGTATGTATAGTTGAGATTGTTTTCCAATGTGCATTACTTTGCATTTATCAACACTGAATTTCATCTGCCATTTTGTTGCCCAGTCACCCAGTTTTGTGAGATCCCTTTGTAACTCTTTGCAGTCTGCCTGGGATTTAACTCTCTTGAATAGTTTTGTATCATCTGCAAATTTTGCTACCTCACTGTTTACCCATTTTTCCAGATCATTTATGAATATGTTGAACAGTAATGCTCCCAGTACCGACCCCTCAGGGATACCAGTATTTACCATTCTCCATTCTGAAAACTGATAATTTATTCCTACCCTTTGTTTCCCATCTTTTAACCAGATACTGATCCATGAAAGGACTTCCCTCTTATCCCATGATGGATTACTTTTCAAAAGTCAATTTAAATTAAAAACATTTTTTAAAAAAATTATATTTTTTTAGAAATCTAGACCTGTTATGTGTTTCAGTGTTACTTGCATTATCCTTACGTTAAATTTGCATTATCTTAACAAAACATTTACTGTATTCATATATCTTTTATATATCTCATCGGCCCTGACACACACACACCCTGTAAATTCGAATACCCCCCCTAATTTCAATTCCTGGGGAAACCATTGCTCATATATATGCCCAATTCCCATGGAAGCAAATAGGAAGTTAGAACGTCAGAGGTCTGAATTTTGCAAAATATATTTTGGTCTGAACACTGGCTGCTTGAACTGGTCTGCATGGTCAAACCCTGGATTCAATAAAACTATTTTCCATTGCATGTGTTTCCCTATCTTTGAAAATGTAGTTGGTAGAAAAACATAAATATGAAACAGGCCATCTGTAAAAATCAATAAAACATTAATTCATGCATAAAGGAACTACAAACGCTCCAAAAGCAGGGATGAATACTCATGATGGCCATAACACCTATTTAAACAAACAAACAGACTAGACCACACCCCTCCAGCTGCAAACAAAGGGGGCCCTCCATAGCACTGTCCTTCCCACCCATTCCTGGAATCCCACATAGGGCTCTCTACAAGGCCAATATCTGCAGAGGCAGGTATGGGGTAACCAGTGGGCAGGTCTGCATTGGATGAAAGAGAGTTAGAAGTGGAGCTTGTGACACAAACACTGTGGGACTGATTCTCCACTTACACTGGAGGAACTCCGTTGACATCAGTGGTAGTGTTCTCAATTTACATTAGTATAAGTGAGAGGAGAATTTGACCCATTCTCCCCAGGGCAGTGCCATGGAGATGAAGCAAAACCATTATGCATATAGCCTAGAGCGATATTACTTTTCCAGGGAGACCCTCTGTGATGCATCAGTGGAAGCTGTAGATAATGATCAGAGGCAGTATGCTAAGAACCCAAAACCAACATGGAGATATAGGGCCCGTGTGTAGCTGACCCGTGTCTACCACAGGTGCTCCAGGATACAAGAAGTGTAGGGTCTTGCACCCAAAACCCTGATGGAACAAAATGAGGAAACTCAGAGCAAAGTGGCCTTGAGTAATTTTCTAAAGAAAATCTTTTGCCTTCAAAACAAAGACCTTTAAAAATGTCAGTCTAAGAATTTAATATCGACTGTGTTAAACAACTAGCAAATACCAACTCATCCAGGTCATTTTTATTGAAGATGCTAAAAATTTAGATTAAGGCAGTACATCTGTGATATTAGTTTGAACCTATAAACTTGATTGGGTAGTTAGAGAAAATTAATAAAATCTAATTTTAAACAATAGATTTTGTTGAAATCAAAATCATAATCAACAAAAATTTGAAATTATTAACTGTCCCTTAACAAGTAAAATTCTTCAATGGTTAAAAATTATTGAAGGCTGCAGAGAACACATCATCCAGTAAGTTCATCTGCAACAACTTTTATTTACATTTAAGCAATATGTAGATGCTGAAACATCTGTCTCAGCCTAAGCTAAAGTTCCACTGAAGCTAATTTATAATTAATGCATCCCATGTAGAACTGCTCAAATTGCTGCCCACCTGTAGCCAGCACAGAATATTTTACATTAAATGTATTGCACCAATACGTATCTTAATCATAATATTATTGTGGAAACCAAAATATGCATTTTACCACTATGAACAATGATGTATATGAACAGATTAGTTGATCATTTCTCTCGTAATGATCCACATTGTCATTCCAACGTTATACAACCGATAAAGGAAAAAAAAGGGTAGTACATGAAAACAGGCAACATCAAAGCCTTATTTTGTCAATATTTCCTCATTCCCCCCAATCCTTTCTGATGTCACCCCTCCTGTGTCATTTCTTCTGCAATATTGCAAGGTTCCTGAGACGGGATTTGGAACCATGCTTTTATTCTGTCTGTAAAGCTTCATGCATACCTATTGCACTGCCTATAAATGATAATGTTCAGCTGGGGCCAAATCTCAGAGAAGGCGATGGCAAAACTTTTGTTGCTTTCAGTTGATCAGGATTTGACTTATGAGTTTGACCCTGTAAGGTGCTGAGAACAACTAGCTCCCGCTGGTTTCAGCCCCAGTTCAGGAAAGCATCCAAGACGCATTTGGCCCCTCTCAGGATCAGGAACTAAATGCATGTAAGTGCATAACAAATGTATATTATCTACTCTCTGGCATCAGCTGATTATTTTTTCAGAATGAGGAATAAAAAACCTAACTCCACACATCATGTACTGAAAATTGCATAATAAACAGTTGCAAAATGAAACCTTACTTGGTATCATATCTATATTGTTGTAAGAGCCAGATTCTCAGCTGCAGGACTGGCTCTAGGCACCAGCAAACCAAGCACGTTTTTTTCGTTTTTTGTTTTTTTGCTTGGGTGTGGCAATAAACCTAGAGCCAGCCCTGCTCAGCTGGAGTAAATTAATGTAGCTCTGTGGCTTTCAAAGGACTTATGCTGATTTACACCAGCTAAGGATATGGCTCATCATATTTATAGTGTTGTAATGTGTGAAAAAAATCCATAACTTTCCATCCCAGATCTGGATAAAAGCATTGAAGGACTGGATACTACAGCTTATTGCTATGCCAATAATATTTCTATATGGCTAACAGAGAGCCTGCTTCTGCTCTTATTGGAATTGAATGGGATTTTTCTATGGCCTCCACTGGGAACAAGATTGGGCCATTATGTTATTCAATTACTTTAGTACATTAGCAGTTATAATGTAACAAATTTAGCTAATTTATCATTATCAGTAATAAATGCTAAATTCTGCATCCTTGTTTTCCACATTTTTTCTCACTATGAAAAGCTCTGAAAATGGATTCATTTGGGGAAAGGTTTATGGATAACCAGGTGTAATTTTTATTTTTTTCCTAAAGTGGATTGGAAAATTTATTTCAGCACTTTAGAGTTTGATGTGTGAACAAAATTCTTACTCTTGCAAACTGAAAAAAAAGTTACACTTTACTAAGGAAAATTTGCCGCAGCAAAATGCCTGCTGATTCACTGCTGTTCGCCCCATAGTGTTCATTTAGATAAGTGCTGCTATAGTGATTTAGTTCCACCTCGCAAGATAATGTGTCTCGATTTTATTTCTGTTCCTTGCCCAGGCTTGTACTGAAAGATAAATATCTGAAAATCAAAGAAAAATAAGGTATTGACTTGAAAAATTAAGGGCTTGCCTACACAGTGAGTAATGCACTGTACTGGGATGTGTACTAATGTGTTGTACATTAGTCAGTCTGTGTAGACCCTTGCTAGTGCACACTAAAGGTTCCCTGGTGCACTTTAATATACTAATGTTTCAAATGGCACTACATTAAAGCATGCCAGCAGGGTCTACACAGACCAATTAATGCACATATAGTGTGCTTTAGAAAACACTTCCTCATGGAGCACATTACCTCACTGTGTAGACAAGCCCTTAGAGGTACTGGATGAAGTTTTTTGCAAAGAACATTTTTTTTACACCTCCCCCCATTGTCTGATAGAATTAAATTAAAATTAAACTACATAAGCAAATTCAGATACATTTTCTATTTCCCACTAAATGCAAATGAGCCAGAGTTCTTTACCACCAAACTGATTGATCTCAGAGAAAGGTTTGGTCAATTGATCTGAACACAGGTCTGAAAGTCAGGAACTCCTGGTTTCTACGGGTAGCTCTGCAAAAGGCTTCCTCTGTGGTCTTAGAGAAGTCACGTATAATAATGGGACTACTCATGTGGGATCTGGGCTTTAATTATCCTCTGCAGTGAGGTGAGGTTCCACTTTGACAGAAGATTTCAAAGACAGGTAAAAATGAATAGATGTCTACTTGTGGACGATGTCTAAAGCCCTCAACATTCCTGGAAAGCAAACCCAACTCAATGGTTACTTTGATTGCAAGCTCTCTGGGACGGGGCCATCTTTTTGTTGCATATTTGTATAGCACCTAGTACAGTGGGGTCCTGGTTCATGAATGGGAGCAGCATCAAACCCTAAATGCAGCATGGAACCAAAATTGTTTGTTTGATTCCAATTTCTATCTAGCATAATGGGGTTCATTTCTCACCCCGGTGCACCTCCTCATGGTTCACCTGGGGAATAGCTTGCCAGGTGGATGCCCCTTCCGGCGGGGGAGGGGGGGGATTGGATGCCCCTTCCTGCAGTCGCCCAGCCCATTGTCTCAAACTCACTCTCCAGGACTCAGGGTAGTCTTCTTTGTGACTCCACCCTTCAGCCAGGTCACTTTAGTTCTCCCTTTCCGGGGGTCTGTCAGTGTCTCTCTGGACAAACTGTCCCTCTGCCATTCCAAGCAGTCCTCCATTCTAAATCCAAGGCTGTGCCACTTTCCTAGTGCAGGCCCACCCCCTATTCTAGGTCCCAGCTCAAGGATCCTATGTGCCGCAGTTAAAGTCGACTTACTCCCAGAGCTGGTTGCTACTTCCCTGGGCTCTGTCCTCTTTCTAGCCTTTGGCACCTCTGGGTTCCCACCTGTCTGAACTTCCTCCAGTCCCTGTGGCTACTTTCCCCTTTAGCTTTAATCTCTAACAAACCTGCCTCCTGTCAGGGAGTGACTGCAGACATTTCCACCTGCAACCCCCTTCTGTTGTCAGCTTCTTAGCTTTATAGAAGTCCACCTGCTCCTGCTCAGGTGAACTTTATCCTTAATTAAGCAGTATTGACCCCCGGCTCCCCTCCAGGTGCAGTCTATGTGGTTAATTGGCCCATCTAGCCTATCTTAACCCCTTCAGGAATGGTGTGGGGATGAACAACGCATCACACTAGTCAATAAGCTCTCCCTGCATTTGTGGCAAATGGAAAGCCATGGTCTTCACACTAATTGATCTAGTTTGCTTATCTGGTGTCAAAGAGCTGCTGCTCATGTGCTGATCTGGCCTTCGTGTGTATAGTGTTGTAATTTATGAAAAAGTCCATAAACTTCCCAAGAGGTAGAAAAGTGATAGATGGTGAAAAAGATTTTTGAAAGAGTTGTCTACAATAGTCGTGGCTACAGAATTGTTCTAGTCAAATAATAGCAAAGCTGAGGATGAAGTTTCACCTCCTTGCTACCACAATTTACTGAAGGAGTACTGGTTTCAGAGTAGCAGCCGTGTTAGTCTGTATCTGCAAAAAGAACAGGAGTACTTGTGGCACCTTAGAGACTAACAAAAGGAGCACTGTATATTATAAGAACAACAAGAAGTCCAGTGGCACCTTACTAAGGTGCTACCGGACTCCTTGTTGTTTTTGTGGATACAGACTAACATGGCTACCGCCTGATACTGTATATTATAGTCATAGCTCAGTCATGGAAGTTTTACTGATCAGCTCACAAGCAGACTAGAATTAATCTGAAGGCCTCAAAGACAATTGCTTTTCATTTGCCACAAACAAACATAATTTATTGACTAGCTATAAATTGGAGTCAATCAAAAAAGATTTTGGTCACATCCTGCCTTTAGGGTTGATCCTGATCCCATTCAAGACCGTGGAAAAGTTCCCATTAACTTGACTGGACTTACAAACTCCAGTTCACTGGAAAGTTTGCTGGCTGCTTTTGAAGTCAGTTAAAATGAGTTCCCTATCCAAAGACTGGGGTCCTGCAAGATCTAGCTCTGATGTTGTAATAAGTGCTGGAGAAATGCCATTAATAAATCTAATGATGCTGAAGAGGACAGTTTGCTTGGTCATTCTGGTTAAGAAACTCAATGATCAGTCAGCTGTTCAGGAGAACCTTGAAGAAAGGGAAGGAAAGACAAAGAATAAAGGCAAAAGGAACAAAATAGAGGCAAGGAGAAGACAATTAAGAGCCAGAGAAGGAGGAAATACACTGTGTTAATACTGAGCTAGCTGACTAGGAGACCAATAAGTCTTCTCATGAGGCTGGAGATTCACACAGTCTGCCTTATCCACTAACTTAAGTTTACAGTTAGGCAATTTGTTATTAGCATTTTATAAGTTGCAAATGTTAAATAGATATGGGTAATGATCCAGGGACAGTTTTTTTGAAGCTGACAGAGGAGATATGCTGGGAAGGACTATAAGAGTTAATACCCCTAGCTACTCTGTATATAATTAATCAACAGCCTCTCTCTCTCTATATATATATATAGAGAGAGAGGCTGTTGATTAATTATTATTAATTATTGAAATCCTGGTCTTCACTAGCTAAGAATCCCTTCTCATAATTTGTAATTGCTATCTACCTGGCATACATTCTGGATCACTACTCAAAGTGAATGATTCCGCTATTTTATATTTCTTCTCACATTTATCAAAAAGGATTATTTTATCATTCCCCGCACCATTTCATGGAAATAACAAAGCTGTAATTATTCACTGTATCTTGAAAAGTTTGACACTTTTTATAACTACAAGTCAACCAAATTGAATTTCCCTCCAATTTATGTGAAATACAGTAATTCCAGGCCCAGCATAAAATCTTATATGAAATGCTTTGCCCACAGGACACTTTTACAGCTGTGTTAAACCTCTGAAAGACAGTATTAGAGACCTGTAAGTATAAAAGTAGGAACGGCAACATGTTAAGACAGTGCAGATACAGCTACTGTAGATAAAAATTGTAACAAGTGTGCTTTGCAGTAGTCCTTCCAAAGTAAACTTCAATCCACATGTCCAATCAACCTGCACTCACAGCAGGACCTAGGGAGAGGGAGGGAAAGGTGACCTGCATCACTTTTATTCCTATTCCCTGTGACCAGCCAGGAGTTGGTTTTGTTCCAAATGCAAATTAGAGCAGCCAGAGTATTGTATGTCACTGTGTGCTTTCCCCACAAACACAAGAGATGGGTTTATGCAGCCTCTGGAATTATGAGAGACATTATCCTCCACACAGTGGGGTAGTCAGGGCCGCCCAGAGGATTCAGGGGGCCTGGGGCAAAGCAGGGGAGCTGCAGCCCTTGTACTCACCCGGCAGCGGTCTGGGTCTTCGGCAGCATTTCAGCGGAGGGGGGCCCCTTCAATCGCTCCGTGTCTTTGGCGGCACTGAAGGGCCCCCCGCCGCTGAAATGCCGCCGAAGACCCAGACCACCACCGGGCCAGTTACATTGAAATAAGGCAATCTGGGGCTGTTAAAAAGATGATCCAATCTATCACCTCCAGAGAAAAGGAAGAGCCTAAAAGATTTAAAGAAAACTTAGTTTGATAGCATCCTGTCTCGAAAGAACTCACTTATTAATAGCTGGGGTGTAAAATCCTCATTTCTGTATTGTTCTATCACTGTAGTCTCCACTTCCCTATTGTTTGTCTGTATAATCTCTGTCTGGTTCTGTGATTGTTTCTGTCTGCTGTATAATTAATTTTGTTGGGTGTAAACCAATTAAGGTGGTGGTGTAATCATGTTACAATATGTTGGGATTGGTTAGTTAAATTTCAGTAAAATGATTGGTTAAGATATAGCTAAGCAGAACTCAAGTTTTACTATATACAGTAGTCTGCAGTCAATCAGGAAGTAAAAGGTGGGGGCAATGGGGCCCGGGGCAAATTGCTGCACTTGCCCCCCCCTCTGGGCAGCCCTGGGGTAGTGTGACTTCAACTTGCCTGCTTCATCATGAAAATGCGACCCCCAAAAGAAGGAATGAAGCTGACCAAAACTCCCTTTCCAGGGAAGCCTTAGATACTTCACATACCCCAGAAATGTCCAATTTACTTATGGGTAACTAATTATTCTGGGTGTTCCAAATTACACCTATCTGTATCAAGCACAACAATGTTTTTCTTCAAGATTAATTATGCAGAACAAAACCTACCATTAATTAATTTTATTTTGCAGCCACCTCCATAAACTTTGTCTTGACAATTACCATTTCAAAGAAGGAAATTATCTATCATCCACCAACACCAATCAGTATGTTGAACCACATATCAAGGTTAATGGTATAAAGCTAACTAGGGAGATGAAATGTACCTGCCTTGAAAAGGTCTTCCCTAGCAATGATTTAACAGGTGAAAATGTAAAACCACATGTCCCTAAAGCTCCTGTATCTGTGCATTTAGTCATCTACCTAATCATGTGTGGAAGCAACATGGTGTGTGCCTTTGTAATGTACAAAGAACAAACTGTATCATGCAGTGCTAGTTTCCACCTATTCTATTGTTACAGCAGTTATCTGGTGAAGCTGTTACACAATCTTCCAAGTTCATTTTCTGAGGGTGCAAGCAAGTTTTATAACCCCACTTAACCTATTATCCACACTTACACCCCAGAAGCACATGTCTCAAGGTGAGTAAACGAGCTACATTCCTGGAATGCTGAGAAGTATCAAACTTGGCTTTTGCTGCCTTCGACAGCAAAGCTATGTTATGTGGGCAGATTTTTTGGCTTGTTCAGACAGCCAAAGATATAATGTTCTCCTTCTCTTAGAATTGGCAGGACGTTCAACTCCCAAGAGCAAAACCATGCCACTAAGAGGGCAAGAGCAACACCCCAGAGAGCACTGGCAGACAGAGAAGGACCCTGAAGGAACTGCTTGTAGGGATGGACAGGAGAAACCAGAAGCAATTTGAATTCCTCGGGGCATTGGAGGACATGTCTCTTCAGCAGGAGGACACACAGATGAACTGATTCATGGAGATGGAAACACACAATAGGGATGTCACACTGTCCAGAGTGGCTCACTACCATGAGTGCCTACCTCAGGGCAGACTGTCAGAAACAAGGTAGACACCCCAAACTGGTGGGGTGGTCTACAATTATATTTCACAAGTCAACAACAAATGTGAACTCCTGGATCACAGTAACAAACTTACCATGGAGTAACAGAGAGTTCCCTTAGACTCTCCAGTCTATCTTACCCCCCAAACTGGACTTAGAGATAAATGGTCACTTACACCAAAAAAATCACAACACATTCAGGTTGCTTCCAGGCCCAAGAGACCAGCCACTTACCCCAGGTCAGTTGGTACCCTAGAACAGGGATGGGCAAACTACGGCCTATGGGCTGGATCCGGCCCGTGAGCCGTTTTAAGCCAGCCCGCAAGCTTCCGCTGAGGAGTGGGGTCGGGGGCCGCACCAGCGGTTTAGCCCCATTCTGGTTGGGGCGTTGGGTTGGGGGCGCACCACGCGGCTCAGCCCCAGAGCACTGGGTCGGGGTCCACACTACATGGCTCGGACCTGCTCCGGTACTCCAGCCGGGGCGCAGGGTTGGGGGCCGCACCACATGGCTCCCGGAAGCCGCAGCATGGCCCTGCTCTGTCTCTTATGTGCCCCAGTGGCCCCCTCCAGTGCTCCAATGGGAGCTGCAGGGGCGGTGCCTGTGGATGGGGCAGCGTGCAGGGCTGCCTAGCTGTGCCTCCACATAGGAGCCAGAAAAGGGACGAGCCACTGCTTCTGGGAGCCACTTGAGGTAAGCGCCGCTCGGAGCCTGCACCCCTGAGCCACTCCCCAACCCTCTGCCCCAGCCCTGATCCCCCTCCCGCTCTCCAAACCCCTTGATCCCAGCACCCTCCTGCACCCCAAACACCTCATCGCCAGCCCCACCCCAGAGCCCGCACCCCCCAACCAGAGCCCTCCCCCCATCCCACACCCCAACCCAAATTTTACAAGCATTCATGGCCCGTCATACAATTTCTATTCCCCGATGTGGCCCCTGGGCCAAAAAGTTTTCCCACTCCTGCCCTAGACCTTACACCAAAGACAATGCTTGTAGCCAATCCTGTAATAAACTAGCTAAAGAAGAAGTGGGCTGTAGTCCACGAAAGCTTATGCTCTAATAAATTTGTTAGTCTCTAAGGTGCCACAAGTACTCCTGTTCTTCTTTTAGCTAAAGGTTTGTTAACTAGGAAAAAGGAATACGAGTTATTTACAGGATTAAAGCAAACAAACATATATACACAAATGAGTTACCAACTAAATCCTAAGAGTGACAGAGCTGCAGTGATCTGTCAATTCAAAAGTGTCTTTCAGGGCAGACCCAGCAGGCAGCCCTGGGGGAATCTCTGGGTTCAGTTTAGAGTCTCTGGCATTGTCAGAGTTCAACAGCCAAAAAGATGGAAATTTTTCCTGTGATTTTGTTTTATTTCCTTCATTCAGTTTCCAAGTCAACAAGATGAGCTTCCTTGCATGTAGCATTTCCCAGGTGAGTGAGGGCAATTAACCAATCCTTTATATTGCAATGTTCCTTGATGGCCCATTTAACTTTGATAGACCTTCTGGATGGGCAGAGGGAGACAGGGTTATTCCCGTGCCTGTGTTCACAAGTTCAAGAGTAAACATTTTCAAAAAGTTATAAAGCAAAACTTACATATTTTCATATAGCATGGCATACAGACATTGCAAGTGAGTTTAATGCACACAGCAACTTACAAGTATTTCATAAAGTCTAAACACTAAATACGTTCTTATAGGACTAATACCTATTTTGAGCAAAACTAACATGCAGGTGAACTGATCTGGTCTCCAGCTATGAGTTTTAGTTCTTAGCTTATTTCTGCAGCCTTGGCAAGAGCTGGCAACTGGCCTGCCAGCGTCACAAGGGAATAGGAGCATTCACTAACGGAGAGGCTCATTGAACTGGTGGCTGAAAGAGTGGATGTCAGCGTGTTGCTGAGGCCTCAGAACCAGCCCATCAGCTGCTGCCGCCTCCTCCAGCTGCCACCCAGAGTGCTGCTGAGCCAGAGAACCCCCTCGAGGAGAATGCTGAACCAGCAGGAGTAGCGGAACACCACCAAGCACCAGCCACCAAAACCTTTCACGTGAGACGTCCCTGGTTGTCACTAAGAGTCATTTTCTCCCTTCATTCACTCCTTCTCATGAAGACGGGAAGGAGACAGCTGCAAAGACATTAAACTGTACAGACTTTCTTGGTTGTGAGCAGTTACTTTGGTAAAATAGGTTGTTCTGAATTCAAAATCTTTCCATTAAACCTTCTACTTCATCTGTTAATAAATATTTGCTTTGTTTAACTGTGTATTGGTCCTCTTGCTAATGATGAGCTGAAAGTGGTTTTTTGTTCTTGAATGGGCCACAAGCTTCCTACCTCATGTATGGAATTCTATGTAAAAATCTGGCATTGTCATAGTGCAAATACTATAATGTCTCCTCCCACATCCCCTCCACAAGGTTCAGAAATAATTTAAGTCATACGGACACATGGATGGGGAAAGGGCAGTGTATGCGTCATGTGCATTAAAAAGTACTGCTATTTTTCTATGTAGCAGATGTCTAAAACACAAAATGTTTGATCTCTTAATGGTTTGATTGTTGAAAATCAAAACCAAAGAACAACAACAAAGAAAGAGGGAACATACTGGCACTTCCCTCTCAGAACCATCACCCCATTCCAAAACCTTAAGCAGTTTCAACCAATGTAGGGACTGGTGCTCTGTAATAGCTCTTAATTGCACCTAGCACAGCTGACAAGTCAAAAAATACAATGGCTGCAATACTCCCCCACAAAAAACAAACCATCATAAGCTCATTAAATAAATGTAAGTGCTCCAGATAAAAGATGTTTCTAAAGAAGCATGAACAGTGAGGGCAAAAACATTGCATGCTGACCACATAACAACTCATCAGTCTCCTTCGACAGCACAAACCCAGCCCCTGCTGATAACCCAATGGAGATGCCCTGATATAATGGTCATTAATGTCAGCCATGTCATACTAGCAAACAGTTCATTACCTTTGGCTACGGGGAAACATAATATGCAGTCCATAATATGTACTGGTATTCCCTCATGTGCATTTCCAGCAGTTTTACACCATATGAAGGTGTCCCTCAGCACAGGGAGATGTCATCCTCTACCTCCCTGCTGTTCCAAGGTGTGTGCCCATATGGCATCCCTGATTTCCCTAGTTTGTAAACCAGACTGTCCTGAACCCACTCAGGATGGAAATACTCCTCTTCACCCTCACAAATACTCTGTACTGTGCAGCAGGTGACAGATGGGTGCATAGGCAGAGCCAACAAGCTTTCAGCATACCAAGTGTACACCCCATGACCAGTGTTCCCTCTAATTTTTTCCACCCATGTGCAGAATGAATTTTGTTATGTGCACCATATCGAGGTATGTGCGGATGTGCACCACCAGCAGAAACAAAAAAAAAATTGAGATATAATATATATTTTTAGAAAATTACCATAAGGATACTTAGTCCAGCCAGGACAGGTAAGGCATTTTAGAACTCAGTACTCAAAGAATTAAATTTAAGTGTAAGAAAGATATAAAAATTATGAAATGCATAGACCAGTCAAAAATCTAAAATAACACCCTTTGAAAGAAGTATCAAGTAACAACAACAACAACAGTATGTGTTGGGAGGTGTGTGAAAGACAGAGTGTGTGTGTGTGTGTATGTATGTGAGTGAGAGAGAGATACTGCCCCTTTAAGTATGCTGCCCTTTTAAGTAGATTGGCACTCAGCAGTCTGAAGCCTGCTTGTTCAGACACAGCAACAGTTGCCAGCAAGTTCTCTCCATCCTGAGCCCTGTCCATCCCCCCGCTCTCTGGAGATGAGGTACAGGGGTGGGGGGAGGGCAACACCCTGACATCAGTGCACCCCTCCCCACTCTGCACAGCAAGCAGGAGGTTCCTGGGAGCAGCTGGCCAGGGGCTCCAAGGTAGAGGGCAGGAGCAGTGCGGCTGTTGGGGGAGCGACACCTGAAGTGTGTGGCACTTGATAGCTTGCTGGGTGGCTGTGCAGCTTAGAGGGAACTTAGTCCATGACCATTCTACAGCTACTTAGCTAGTAAATGAAGTCTGTTTTTCTAAAGTCATTGATGTGGGGTATGGTTTTGTGAGCCAAGACAGGAGCAGATATGTGGGATCCCCAACATAACAGTTGGCACAGAAACTCAGTACAGAACCATTTGTGGGAAATAAAGTCCCTTCTTCATCCTTAAAGTACAATCTTGATCTCCTCAGCCCCCTGTTATAATGAAACTTTTTGGTATTTCCCACAATCATAATCACCGCCTGCGTGATCTACTACACCTGGCAGAACAATTGAATAGTAACCTGTTTGGCTTACATCCTGACTTGACCCTTTTGCTGGGCAAAATATTGGTATATGAGTGCCATCGATAGCCCCTGCACAGTTTAGAAACCACATCTTTTGAAATCCAGCTATTATTTCTAGTTCTTTCCTTATTACTAGTATTCTATTATTATTTCTTCTTATCTCCACCCTTGGGGAAATCACAGTGTTAATTGCCTCACAAAACTGCACAGCCACAACCCTGACAGTGGACTTTCCAACCACAAAGTGGTTTGCCACAGCCCTATCTATAGCTGTCTGGTGTAGCCAGCTTCAACAGGGCAATAGCAACCCACTTCTAAACCAGTATGGCTTCCCTGAATTGAGTGCTGTGGCACTGGATGATTGGTACAAGCTCGTCACACAACTCCATGAAGATCTGTTTCTTCATTTGGAAGTTCTGAACCCTCTAGTCACCCCAAGTTTCCAAAATGATGTGATCCCATCACACCACGCTGGTTCTCCTGCACCAGAAGTAATGGCCAACCAAAAAGCATACCATGACAATACTGGCATACACCAGATCTGTACAGTATGAGTTAATTAATTGTCATTGAACCTCATGATCAATGTATCAAAAAGTTCTGCCCAAACTCCATCCAGAATGCCTATATGCCTACTGCACTGCATAATCATTTGTCTCACAACAAATAGCAGGGGTAAAACTAGATCATCATCCATTCCAATTGCTCCGTGTCTTCCACCCCGTTTTGCAGGGAATAACTGTGCGGGACAACGTGATCAGGAACTGCCATCAGCAAATGTTTGAAGGCAGGGGACAGTACCGACAACACACAGCAAAGTGGTCGCTGTTGTGCTCAGAACCCTGGGATATCACCCCTGAAATGGAAATGTTAATGTCACATAACTGCGGCAGTGTGGACACGGGTATACACAGAATTATATGTCGAATACTGGGGGCAGGTACAGGAAGCACATGAGAGCATTTACATGATTCATTACTCAGGTATGTGCACAAATGTAACGCTGTGTTATTGTTGGATCTGGGTCTTACAAGGTTCTGGGGAGAAAAGTAGCTGTGTGAGCCATGGGAGAGTTTGCTCTCTGCCTTGGACTCTGATTAGCATCAATTCTTGAGGCAGCGTCACGCACCATAAATTGCGCATTGATGTTGGGCTGAGATTCCTAGAAAGAGGAATTGTGCTGCATGCTGTTCGATCATTGCATTGCAGTATTGATATATGCGTGTAAATACAGCAAGTTACAGAGAGTATGAACAGACTCTACATCAGTGATTCCTCCTCCTCCACTGGAAAGCCAACTTGCAAGTCCCTGTACATCACTACTACTCATCAGAGGAGCTATATAGATGTCAGAACAGGATACTGGTGTTAGACAAGGGAAACATTATGCTGAGGAACAGACATTAAAATTAGTTGTTACAAATCTAATCTGAACAATTAAAAAATCCTTATACATATATATACACACACACACACACACATGAGATCTCACCAATGGATATGAAATATAAGCTATCCAACACTCTAATGGAGAATACTAGTCTAGCAGACCGGCAATGTTAATGCAGATGCATCTTGAACTGGTCATGATCTCCAAAGGGATGAGAAAGGTAAAGCAAAGCAATTGAACTGAGGTGAACAAGCTGGTGGGAAATATATGAGAAAAGGACAAATGAAATGTTGTAAAGTTACCACAAAAGCTCCCTTCATGTACAAATTCTGTGCTCGTTTACACCCATGTCCAGGATTAAACTGAGGCCAGAATAGGACAGTTAGGACTTTGTAATTTTGATACTGAGGACTGGGAATCTATAGCTGCCAACTGATCTAATAGTTTCTGAATGCAAATGAGAGTGTGAAGCTGTCTGAAAACCTCATCAAAGAAGGAACAACATTTCTGTGTTACAGAGGCAGAACATGCAAATCAGCTTCTGCAGCCATGATTGGACTTATAGTTACAGAACCTACTTTGTTAGACCATGACAATAATCACCCTCATCAAGAACAGTCATCTTGTCTTACCTGCTAGAGATCTGGTTTGGGGTTCCCATGAAATTCTTCAAGTATCGAGGGGAACACTGTTGAGTTGATTCACTCATCCTTTCCCTGAGTACATATACTTATATAAGCAAAACATGTGGGCACAGGGAATTTTTGGTCCTCAGAAGTGAAAAAAATGACAGTGACAGAAATCAGAGGGAGAAATGACATTAGTTTATATAATCTACTCTCTGCCATTACAGGACTGTGCAAATAAAGATATGAGGAGACTACACTGAGACAGGAAAGTATTACTGGGATATTGCTCTAAACACCTTTTCACAAAAGTCTGTGGAATTATTTAATTTAATTTGAATTCCAGTTATTTTATTAAAATCTGTGCATTCTATTTACAAATACTGTACACTACAAAGAGTGGTCACCACTAAAATTCAGAATTGCCCATAGCTGCCGCCACAGCAGAACATGAAATACCATTGTTTCCCCCATAGTAGTAAATAATTGAGAACTGCATGGCATCTGTTTCCAAATACTGATTTTTTAAATGGCAGTCACTCAGTGAATATTCGCTCTCATATCCTGCTGTGCAAGTCTTTATGTTTACATTTGTTCACTGGCCTTTTGTAAGACACAATTCCATAATAATGAATAATGTGCCGGTTTTACTGATCTTCGCAAAAGGAGTTCTGAGGATCTGCCATCTCCTAGAGCACTCAGCAGACCAGTGAACAGACAAATATTCAATACCTGGTGAAAGCAGAAGAGCATAACGTAAAATCAGAGCTGTGTATCACTGATTTCTCATTTTAAATGCCTATTACTCAGGTAAGGCTTATAATAAAGGAGATTCTGCTCATTAGAGACATTCAGAGGAAAGACAGAGAGTTGTTCTAATTATGCAGCATATATGAAAAGCTCCTGGATGCATATCCAAGTCCAGACTGAAGCAATGAAAATGAGGATAGTTGCTAGGCTCCTTTGAGGCACAGGATCAGGTAAAATTGTGCTGATCAATCACATTAGAGGATTTCTTATCTCAAAATTCTCCCACACAGCTTCCCATTTCAGTACCTGATGCTTTGAAAAAAAAGATGTGCAATGCCAAATTCTGGAGTAAAAAAACCCAATTAAACCTTTCTGTTCAGTTCTGAGCTGTGGAATTGTTTTATAAAATGTAAGGAGAAAGTGTAACATTTCAGATATTGAAAAGGTTTTTTTTAAAGAAATAAATATCAAACAACATAGACTAAAAAAAATCTGCTTGTTAAATTAAATTCGTATTTTTGGATATGAGGGCTGAGAGATTAATATTGGAAAATGAAACTTACTGTAGACTGAAACATCTCTAGGCAGCCACCGTGTGAGCTTCCTTAAAGTTACAGAAATATTCTTTACCCTCACATATCATTTCTAGACCTCTTCCTGCCTCCTCTTCCCCTCCAAATAGATTCTGCCTTTATACTATAACAGCTCACATCAGAGTGTATAACCAACCCTACAAAATTAGACTGAATTATTTATGTCACCTTTTTATGACTAGATGCTGTAATCCACCTGGGATTTAGCACCAATCAACATAAAACATTTACTGAGTGTGTTTTACGTTGGAATAACAGCTCTGTCCATCCAAAAAACAATCACCACACTTGCAGGGCACAGGAAACTCTGCAGATCTTAGTCAGCCACAAGAGCTTCACCACTAACCTATGACGGTGTTAAGCACCCATCTATTGTATGGCAGCTGCTTCACAAGGGTGGAGTCTAATGCATCCTCTAAGGGAGGCAGGTTCTTATCTGGGATGTTAGCCAGAGAAGACTTTTAAAGGAGCCATACCACAAAGCAAACCCTCCCTGGCTTGCAATTCATTTCTAGAGGTTAGCCAATCAGATGAGCATAGAGGCTAGGTGGTTCTGACGATGACCCCTAATGACTACCATTCAAATAATATTCACCAATATTGTTGAAAATAAATCCCACTGATTTGCATCACTAATATTTGCAACCTCCTTTCTCTTTTGTTTATTTGTCAACATTTGGGTGGGCAAGTTTTTATTTGTAAGAATGTTTGCAGAAAGCAAAAGCATTGCAAATACTATTGTGAACAGATATTTTCAAGAATATGTGCACTGAAAGTTCCCTTTTTTATTGTTTAGGCAATAGACTGAACAGTTATCAAAGATAATTTGAGAACAGAAAAAGGAGATTGTCTTGCTTATGAAGGGTAGGTCAGCAAATCAGGGAATAGAAACAGAACTATTTCATTTAGACGATCAGTTATTTAGTGTGCACAGAAAGTGATTAACATTGAATACTCTGACCAGTTTGTGAACAAACCTCAGTTTAAAATTTGCCACTGCAGACAATTCAAGCAATTGTGAATAATGAATAGAACTATAAAGACCACCTCTCTGTGGGTAATTCACAGAAAAAGGATAAACTATTCGCAATGAATATTTTGACAAATTTTCCTTCTAAATACCAGTCTCAGTATCTGGCAGGGCTAAGACACGTCTGTCTTATTATATAGGCAAAAGTAGCAAATTATTTCCAACTTAAGATCATATAGGAATTCCTATGGGCTGCAACATCACAAATGAACACAGGAAAAATCAATGGACCAATGGCAAAGGAAGTTGTAGAATGTGGGACATGGAGAGTTAATTTATTATGTGCATTCTTCTCCCTCTAGGTGGCTCCAAACCTCTCTGACATGCATCTTGAGGGTTTACAGAGATTTGGATATTTGTGGGAGGTGACCCTTCTCCTTGGCTCCCTCAGCCTGCTTTGAAGTGAACAGAAATTAACTGTCCAGAGAGGCCTTTAATAATTGTTCTAACTGAACCTGAAGATGCAAAATACCTAGTACTTAGAGAGAACACAAAGAAACAACCCAAAGTTTCAAGGTATTAATGACAGTGATGTGCAATTTTTTTTCAGAGCAGAAGATTTCTTACAAGATGTCTCTCTGAGATAGATTGGTCTGAAGTGCCAGTCTTGAAACATGGGAGATCAAAGGGCAGGAAGGGTGGTTGCTTTATCCAACCCTCTCTCTCTCACTATGGGAAATAATCTTGATTTAGTAATTAGAATGGAACTGTAGCTGTATTGTACACTATACAGTTTGTCTCCTTTTGAAGAAAATGATACTGTAAAGGTTATGAAGAAATCTTTCAGAACAAAGACAGATCATGAAAAAGTCCATTACAATAAAAACCATATCTAGAAAGTAATTATAGTATATATAAAATATGTATTATACATCAGTTAGAGATGTATTTGGCTACTCCACAATGAAGCCATTACATGTATTGTTGTTGCCATAGTTACAGTGGCCTTTGGGGCATATTGTGTATCACTTTTGTCTTGCACTTTATTTACTAGGAAAAGCAGCAATTTCATCTATTATTTACATCATTCCCTGTTTCATTCACCACTTCTCTTTTTTACCCTTCCCTGTATTCACTTCTCTTTTTCCAACCCTCTTTGAAGATGGCTTGTACAATATCAAATGAAACAAACAGGAAAATATCTAAACAATTTTCCTGATAGTATTCTGGTGTCAAGTGTAAAGCTTTTGGTGATTTTTAATATATAAATGAACTTCAGATTGTGGCTTCCTTGCCAATTACCCATCCCAGTAAGATGAAGTGTGCTCATTTTCATTGTGATTGTAGAATTATTTCTCGTGAAAAAAACATTAACTGGAACTCAAAAGTAATATCATGCAATATAGGAGTATTTATAGTATCTGGTGACCCAACTTTATCTTGATGAAAATCTCATTACAAATCTCAAGGACTCATGCTAGTGTGAATTGTGATTTACTGAACATAATGAGATTGCTCTGTTCCTGTATTCATGAAGGTAAAGGACAAGGGGAGAGAGAGAAAGTGCCTCTGTTAATTTCTTTTTCTTTTTTAGCCTGGAAATTATACTTACAAGGAAAGTAACTGATTGTACAGCGTGTTCACTACAAAATAAAAGCCAAGTAATTGGTTATATATAATACTCTACATATCAAGCACAGAATTTCAACCCTATTGCCTTCTACAGACTGATCAAAGAAACAAAACTGATGTGGGCATGGGGATGCATCTCATGAATTGTGCTATCCTGAGGTGGGGGAGGAGGGGCATTGGTATAACACAAAGTTCAGGCTCTGTGAGATCCGCATAGAGAAACCTTTGGCCACTGTTCTAAACTTAACAGTTGAACAGTGAAAGTCTATGGAGGGGCCATAGCAAAAGCTTTGGAAATCTTATTTTGTTTTTTTAATAGAGGGGCAGTGAAGCCTACAGCTGAATATCATTTCAGCAGCTCACTATGGCATTCCTCATTCAGCCAGATGACAGTCCTCATTTGTTAGACTGAATGCATCTCTGCCTGGACAGAGAGTTTTTCTGAGTTTGACAGTCTTATCTATGAATAAATTGCTTTGCTCTGATCATTCTTATTTTAAGGAAAAGTGCATGTTTCAAACAAAAGCTATGCAAGTATCTGAAAAACATCTCAAATAATTCGTCATAGGTTCCAACTGGCCAGGAAAGTCTGGACACCAAAAGTGGATGGTTTTCTTGTCTGACAAAGTAACAAGTTGACATGGACACAGGTTACTGCATTCTAGCCCAATTTATTGACACATATGTAATCAATCTGCCAAGGAATGCTCCCCCTGGCTCTGCCCAGACCCTGTCCCCACTCCACCCCTTCCCCAAGGCCCCACTCCACTTCTTTCTATCCCCACCACACATCTTCCCGCCCCCATCCAACCTCTTCCCTACCCAGTTCTGCCCCGTCCCCTGAGTGTTCTGTGCCCTCATTCCTCCTCCCTCTCCGCCAGTGCCTCCTGATGCTGCAAAACAGCTGATCCGCGGCAGGCGGTACGCACTGGGAGGGAGCGGGAGGAGCTGATTGGTGGGGCCTTCCAGTGGGCAGGAGGCCCTGGGGGAGGGGGAGGTTTTGATAGGGGGGCTGCCGGTTGGTGCTCAGCACCCACCATTTTTTCCCGTGGGTGCTCCTGGAACACCCACGGAGTTGGCACTTATGTATGTAATGACACACCAACACATTATAGAGCAGAAAAACAAAAATGCAGTGTATAACTCTCATTCGCAGGGTAGATACACCCGTTATGAGGTGTCAGGTCATGTGCAATCAACAAGGGGTTATGGCTCAAGTGGCTAGAGTAAATACTGTTGTCCTAACCTATAAAGTAAAGCGATATGGCCTGGTGTCCTGCAGAAAGGGTTAACAGCCATTGTACATCCATCTAACCCAGTATTAAGATGAGTAATAAGTCATACAAATGTATGTATGCCGACCCCAAATAGGGAATTGGCAAGAAAGAAGAAGAAATCTATCAACCGTGAGGTAAAGATGCTGGGTAGGGGTTGATTCTGAGAGGTGTGGAGGATTTGGAACTCCTACTGGAGTGGTCTTCTGATTAAAACTCCATTAATAATTGTGGGTGTTCAGCACATCCCAAGATTAGGCCATAAATCAGACAAAAAAAATTCTTGCAGTTGAAAACATAAAACATAAAACTATAATGCCCTGTCTAGACAGAGTGAAAAATAATAATATGCTGTCAGTTAAACCACTGTTTTGTATTGTTCAAACATGTTCTTAATTAATATTATTTCTCTTGTGCTCAGTTGTCTTCAGAAAAGTTATAGTTAATTTCCAAACATTATTAAAGGGTTATAACAGTCCACACAGCAGTCTTACACAGTGATTTTCTGAATATTTGTCATGTGGGATCTAGGTTTAGATATTGGAAATCCTATACCTCTTGCTAGTGCATAGCAACCCTTCAAGTCTGTTGATTAGTAGGAGGTAAACTTAGATCACGGAGACAGTCATGACTGAGTCTTACTGTCTCATCTCTCAAAATGTAATGAGTCATAGGAATTCACTATTGCATGAATAGTTGGTATGATAAGGAAAAAGTGTCTCAAAGTACAATGCTTACGTGCTATAAAACTGTTATAAAATAGGATTACAGTATTTCATCCAGGTCTTGAATATAATTCAAATGGGATATAATTATCATCACTCCCTTTATAAACATACACATTGTATCATGTACAGCTTCTGGATCCCCAAAACAACCTTACTGAGAACTTCAGTACCCATACATGGAGAAAGCTGGACATACTGAATGCTGGATTAGAGGATATTCCAGGTATACTAATATCTTCTATTACATGTACATTTTGGAAGTATCATTTACACCATATCAGGTGCAAGTAGTTTTACTTTCTTCAGAATCAAAGAGTAAAAATATCTTCTTTCTCAATGGAATTGTCTTACACCAGTATATTGACACTTTAGCAGGTTAAGTGATGATATACTGGTACCATTACAATGTAAGTGCCAAACATTGGCAAAAGATTAGGTTCTAGTATGAAGAAAACAATTAACAATGTTCCGATTTAAGTCTGTCCATCTGTCTTAACTCACCATGTTGTATGGTTATTCTAACAGTTATGATACATACTCTAGAGACACTCATTGGGCTTCATTATGCCTGGGGAATGACACTTCACCTGGCATAATCAAGGGCAAAAGGTCCTCAGTAGTGGAAAGCTCAGTAGTGGGCAATCTGGGAAGCTACTCTTTGTCCCAACAGCAGCAGCTCACATAAAGACCTGCATTGCTAATGCTGACTGGCCACCTCCTAGCAGATCGGGGTGTTCAGTTTGTACACTGCAGTGCCACTGGGAGTGACTAGCTTCTTCTGTCTAAGACCGTAGCAATATAAAGACATACCAACATAATGTAAAGGTTCAATGACAACATTTGTCTTGATTTGAATTAGAGCTAAACTCTTGCCTCCCCTATTGACTTCTGGGTGCTCAGAAAGTCAAGCCATTTTAACTCTAAATTCCATTGCTTGAGTCATTTTGTTATCTTCATAATGTTATTGGCATTTCTGTAAGAATGTTTTGCTCTTGGCAAAATGACCTACTTACAAACTGCTTTCACAGTTGATGTTCTTTTGGCTTCTCTTTCATTTAATTGTGTTAGGTTTTTAAATTTATATATATATATTTATAAATAGTTTGTCATCATGTAGGCAAGTCTTATTTAATCATGATTCTGCAAGGGAGTTCACTTGAATGGGAATTAACTTTTTTTTGAGTAGTGCTATATTTTATTTTATTTGACAGTTGCTGTCAGAAAACAATTAATTTAGTATATAGAGGTACCTCTTTTTTGTGTTTTTAATGCTTTCATATTGTAAACTTAAGGTTTTGGAGGCCTTGGTTGATAAGTACATTTCTCACTTCTTTTTTCATGCTCATCTTTCAATTTATCAGGTTCTTTTGACTACTTTGTTATTAATGTAAAGTGAAAATTATAAGTAAAAAGTTAAATAGAAAAAAAGACAGATACAGTGCAGATATATACACATGTACCTATAAAACCTAGATTAATTATAATAGTTCTATGACTGATTGTTGTGTTGAATTGGCTGGTAATTAATCATCATACAACATTTATCTCATAAAACACAGAAACAAAATCAAACATTACTGATGTGACAGAGGAAATATTAGGAACATTCCCACACAACGTATATATGGGGGAGAATGATTACTAGATTAATAGATTTGAGGCCAGAAGATTATCTAGTCTGACCTCTTGTATAACTATATCATTTCAAAACAGCCACAAGCCTACTGTTACCTTTTACCAAGAAAAGACCAACTAGTCATCACTAGATAAATATAAATTCTCCTTGAATTCAGGGCTTCGTAAAACTGTCCTGACTTCCTCCTATGTGTTTCATCTATGCACATCTTATTAAAAAGTTACTACATTTGCCCCAAAATATGAAGTCTGTTGAATTTTACAAACGATGCTCTCTCAGATTTGGTGGTTTCTAACCTTACATTGCACCACTGTGTTACATCTGAGCCGGCACACTTCCCCACAGAATGAGCATCTTTGCAGCTATTGCAACACTCAGAAACCATCTTCCTTCGGGATTTATTTAATCCGTCTGACTGGTATCATGACGTATCACTGACTCAAAGTTTATGTTGAAAATCATATTGCAGAGCTAGACTGATACTAATACCTTCCCTTTGAAAGCAATAACCATTAATCAGGCCCCTAGCATGGGATAGCTAGTGTATTTCTAACAAACAGCTAGAATAGGAACAATTATTTTTGGCAGTTAAGTGTAGGGTCCAATACTGTATTATACTGTGTTTAAGGTCAAGTGAAATAAGAAAATCTAAGTATGTTATTTAAAAAAAAAAATCACACTCCATTCAGGTGATGGGACTTCCTTCTGGATATTTTCTCTGGCTGATAAGCAATCTTTTGCTATTAGAGATACAGGCAAAATTCAACCCTTGTGATGTTTTAAAATTCATCAGTTCAATTAAAGAAAGAGGGAAAATACCATAGGGTGAAATCCTGGTCCCACTGAAGTCAATGGCAAAACTCCCATTGACTTCAATGGGACCAGGATTTCACCCCATTCTTTTCATTGCTTCTTTCATTTAAGTTTTCCACAGACATGTTTGCAAAAAGAAGAACAGGAGTACTTGTGGCACCTTAGAGACTAACAAATTTATTAGAGCATAAGCTTTCGTGGACTACAGCCCACTTCTTCGGATGTTTGTTAGTCTCTAAGGTGCCACAAGTACTCCTGTTCTTCTTTTTGCGGATACAGACTAACACGGCTGCTACTCTGAAACAGACATGTTTGCATCTTTATTATTCGTTGATAATTTGTTGTGCACTTACAGTGTGTGTCTAGTGCTGTACATAATTAGGAGACAAATGGTCTGTCCTCAAAGTGTTAAAAAAATTAAATAGACAAAACATACAAGAAGATAGAGCACCTCATGAGCAGAGTATCATCTTTTAAGTCTCTTAACTCCTTTATCTAGCCACTTGAGCCATACAAAGTTAAGTTTCCCTAGCTTATGTGCTTAATATAACTATAAGGCGTCTAGTATATGCCAGTATGGATGTACTTTTAACGTTTCTGATATTACCCTCCACATGACCTGACTGTTCCATAGCAGAGGATTAGTCTCATCTTTACTATTAAAAAAAAAGTTAAAATGGAATTTAATGGAGCAGATGCTGCATCACTTGCTTTGGTCTTTGCCCTGTTATACATCCTCATTTTATCTTGTCCACTCAGCATTAACACGCACTGCCTAAAAGAGAACACAATTCTATGAAGACCTAAATAGGGTTGACTGACTCTTTGTCTTTAGGAGCCTTGATTTTTTGTATTGAAAATGCAGCTCTCTTTAGATATTTTGTCTAATTCCTTTACCAAAATCACTTTGAAGGGTCTCTAATAAGGACTGTTTTTCACCATGTCAGTGAGATGCAGAGTAGTCCACATATCCGGGTTCAATAGTTTGTACTATCATGGCACAACCGAAAATGCTAGGATGGGAATACATTGCTTAGACAAAATCTGAAAAGTGGTAAAGCCTTACTTCACCTAACTGATCTTAAAAACAGAAAATAATGAATATGAATCATTCATGCTCAGCAGGTTAGACATTGATTTCGGGCTTCTGTAGGACAAGAGTTATTTCATCAGTATAAATCTACAATTTCTGATAGAACTGATTCATATTAACTCTTTGTATATCAGGTTACTCTAATTTTGATCACCATAGGTTCCATCACGAACACAACAAAAGAGACGGAAGACAACTCTGATGCATTTAATCCTAGACAGATTCAATTTCTCAGAGGATATTCCATTAGCCACAAATATATCAGTCCACCAGTCATGAATATACCAGTGATTCTGTGTAAAGTAACATTATCCATGCTTTGAATTTTTCCAAGTTTAAATGTAGGCAGTAACTGTAAAACCCACACCAATTCAGCAAACACCTTCACTGCATCCAGGGGGAAGGCAACATCTTGCAGATCGTAGAATCAGCTTTACTGTTACTAATTTAAAATGCCTTATAATATCTGCAGGTGGTCTATTTAAAAACAAAGAAAAGAAATGTAGACTGACTGGATGAAAGACAAGTCTCTAGACATATTGCTAATATCTTCTCAAGCATCTTGCAGAGTTGATCAGTAAGTGATGTAGAACCAGAATTTTTTTTCTGAGCTATAGAAATTTATGCTGAATGCATGGTTTCCGGGTAACACCCTCTCTCTTTAAATGCATTTAACATATTTAGTAGTAATTCTATTAATCATCTGATAACCCATATTTAGAGGATAAAACAGCAGGCCAGAGCTCTTACTCATTGGAAATCATCTTACGGCATTTTTTCTTATTGTGATTAGTGCTTCCATTAGAAGTACTTTATATTACTAAAAAAAAAAAACAGGAGTACTTGTGGCACCTTAGAGACTAACAAATTTATTAGAGCATAAGCTTTCGTGGACTACAACCCACTTCTTCGGATGCATACAGAGAAGAAGAAGTGGGCTGTAGTCCACGAAAGCTTATGCTCTAATACATTTGTTAGTCTCTAAGAAGCAACAGAGGGTCCTTTGCTTTTTACAGATTCAGACTAACACGGCTACCCCTCTGATACTTAGTCTCTAAGGTGCCACAAGTACTCCTGTTCTTTTTGCGGATACAGACTAACACGGCTGCTACTCTGAAACCTGTCTTTATATTACTATAGGCCTCGGCAAATCCCTTAGAAATTTTAAATCACTGTTTTATGCATGTTTTTCTTCATAATATCCTTAAAATAGCTGGCTAGTTTGCTTGGTGTTATTATTATGGACTCCTTTTCCCATTCCGAATAACAGGAATATTATTTACCTGCCTTCTTCAACTTGTATCCTAATACATTTTCTCTCTCACTCGAAACTCAAAGCAGTTCTCTCAGACTTATTGGTGTATAACCAACTTTTCTACTCATTAGGGGCTAGACTGAGCTGTTAGACTCAGTCCACAGTAAGGGGCAGTTCTGTGTCCCAGGAAGGAATTGCGGACACTGAGCCATATTTCCACACCTGCCCTTCTCTTGCTTTGAGAGGGAAAGGTGTGTTGGGAAAAATGAGTTACTCTGGACCTTAAAACAGTGCCATTTACTTCTTTCCCATGAGCCTAGTCTGCTACTTTAGCCAGTGAGTTGGCAGGACATAGACAAGGCTCTGCCAACTCTCTAACCCCTTGCTTGCAGTGGGGAATGTCTGGAGATCAGGGGTTGTGCTCTGCATGAGCCCTGAAATGAAGATGGAATAAAGGCCTTATTCCCCTGCTCATCCAAGTAAGACAAAGACACAATCTAGCTCCACATTATTAAACTCAAATCTAAAATGAAACTCCAGTTTCTAGATAAAAGTAGTCCAAAAATAAAATAGAAATTGTAGTATTTTCTTATATTAAAAACAGAAAAAAATACAAAAGCATCACATCACATACCCCCCCCCCCCCCCTTCCACAGACATACAAAGCTCAGCGGTGAAAAAAGATCCATCCCTTTCAGGAACAGAACTGAAGTCTGATATTCGAACCTATCATAAGTGAAAGTCAGAGGTTTGGGACTCACCATTTTGTGTGTGGGAAGAAATTAGGAAAGCCCATGAATCTATTTGTGAAACTGGGAAGAATGTGGAAGAGGATTACACAATGCTCTTCCTGACCTGTAAGGCTACTATCCATTCCTTCTTTAAATCTCTCCTCAAGACCTACTGAGTGCATGCAGGACCAACTAATAATGGATAGGTTGAGAGCAGGTATTAAATACACTCAGTTGATGTGCATTTATTAAACCAAAAACTAAAACACTCCTGTGAATATAAAATTCACTGGCCCAGAGCCCCACTGAAATCATTAAGTCTCGGTGCAGGTGGAGGGATGTTCTTGGGCAGATCCGATTGCAGGATCACAGCCTATGAATGTAGGATCAGAACCAATGATTGTATTCCCCAATGCTTTTGGATCTTCTTTATCCTCTTAGGTTGTGCGCTCTTTGAGGCAGGGACTGCATCTCCCTGTATGTGTGGGCAGTGCTTGTGGGCAATTTGTTGTTATAAATAAAACTGAGTACATACTGTATAGATACTAGTGCCCAAGAGAATGGCACAGATTCCATGCAAGCCATGTTCCCATAAATTTTCATTTACACAGCAAACCAGAAGGCCCTCTCAATGGACCTGTTGTGCAAATCATTGCTACCCAATCACTTTTTAGGCAGGAATTACCTTTGGCTAGAAAATTCAAGTTTTTCAGGAAAGGTCAGTGGGAGGGGGGAGGGGGAATATTCCTGACATGACATCCTGCTGATCCACATAAACAGTCTAACACAGCAGTACCAGCAGAGAAAAAAAAACCTGACAGGCTTAGCACAAAGTTCATACCACAAATCAAATTTTCACAACACACTGTATATCAAGGTCCAGTGGAGGATAAATAAAAATATACCAAGATGATTCACCTCCCTTAGTCAGGAGGAGCAAGGGCAATTCCCCTAATTGGTTCAGCACAGGCTCCTACCTACATTCTGAAAGGATGGATCAGACTTTTGCTTATACCCTATATAGCCCATGAGTCATAAAAATTACATAGCTCTTTCTAAAAGATCAGTTTCATGCTGCAGATAAAATCAACAAGAAATGTACTCGTTGTGAACAATCAAGAGATATCTTTCTTAACAAACATATACAAGACAGAGGAGGGCTGGAGAGTCTGATGTATAGCACCAGGGGGATACACTTCTTGTGTGACTGCCCTTCAAGTACGTTCCCAACTCATGTTCCTTTATTTTCTTCTTTATGGGGTTTGGATGATTAGGATAAAACTGAATCCTGCAGCAAACTATCCCCAGAATTACTAAGTAGCTTCTTCAAGATAGTGGGAGATGAGCAAGTATTTGATGGCGGTAATGTGCCATCTCCTCCAGAGGAGAGGGAAGAAAGGGAAAGCACAACAGGCCGAGTTATCACTTACCAGATGGAAGAAAGGGAGATACAGCAAGCAGCAGCCACTTGGACACTTTGGAACTGCAGCAGTTTTGCTCTTCCAAATTTAAAGGGCCAGCCCCAGGAAGACCTGCTGGGCATAATGATTGTATAAAAAGTAGGGATAGTTAGTGGGAACCTACTCATCATCAAGGAAAGTACTTCTGGAGAAGGGGCTGGTTCTGTGTGTTATATACCACCACTATATCACAATAAAGTCTTGTATTAGTCACATGACCCTGCGATTTCCTGGCTAGAAACAATCAGATAGATTTAAAACACAAGAAGCCAGATTACAGCTGTCTGAAGTCAATTATTTAGAAATCTCTGTGAACCATCAATACTCAGATTATTTGGAATAAACATTATCCTACATACATACTTACATAAAACCTAGTTCATTTTTGAGAAACGTTATTGTTTTCATTTCCACAAATAAAAGTTTAATGTAAACTACAAAGACTTTTGCTTCTCTTTCAAACAACCTCTTCCCCATATGCTTAAATTGTTGGTTGATCAGTGTGATAACATCCAGCCTTTTGTTAATTTGGTCATTCCCATAAACCACCATGGCCAAAATCTTTAGGCTTGGGATCCTAAAGCTAGAGGTCTAAATCCATATATAGGCACCTAAACAAATGTGGGCTAATTTTCAGAATAGCCGAGCACCCACCAATCTCCTTGAAGTCAATGGGAGCTTCAGGTACTCAGCAACTTTGAAAATCAGGACACTTATTTTAATGTTTAAAAATGGATTTGAGATTTTTACATTAGAACATCCAGGTTAAGGTGTTTAGGTGCCTCGCTTCTATTGAAATCAATGAGAGTTAGACAACTAAATACCTATAAGGATCTGGGTCCAAGTCACTAAGGGTTAGATCCACAAAGGGATTTTGGTGCCTAACAGCTTCTTTAGGCAGCTATGTCCAAAATTTAGACTCTTAAACCGCCCTACACAGCTGCCATCTAATCCTGGAGGTGCCTAATTCCCTGGGTGACTATGTTTCTGCTGGGTCAAATCCCTTAAGTATCTAAAAATCTGCTAGGCACCTCATTCCTGATACCCAGCTCATGCCTAAGTGTCAGCAGGATCCTTATAGTAGAGGTTGCCTCACCTATCTCATCTGAAAGGCCTGATCCTACATGCATGCTGTGAGCGTGCCTAGTGAACCTGGTCTCACACAGAACACAGGTGTAGTGTTGCCACTTGTACTCAGAACAGTCACACAGGAGGTGAAAGACCAAGGCTTAAATCCACCCTGTATAGAGCAAGGATTTGTTCCCTGCTGTCCCATCTCACAGAGGCATGCCTAGCTGCTGTGCTATAGGGTGTCCTGGGATGGGGCACTCTCAATAGCTCCTGTTGAAGCTGTTTAACGTTGTGTGAAATATCTAATAGTCATTAAGCTGGAAAAAAAAAAAAAGAGCATGGAACTGACTCCATAGCCCAGTGGGTAGGGCACTCACCTGGGTGAGGGGAGACCTAAGTTCCACATCCAATGACTATTTAATGACTGGGGCCAGATCCTCAAAGGTATTAAACTGTCTAACCCTTGCAGAAATGAATGGGACTTAGGAGCCTAAAAACCTTTGAGGATGTGGGCCTGGGCGTCCAGCTCAGGGCTATGGTTTCCACTAGATGGCAGGGCATCTAAACATTAGTGCTGAGCCTAAGTCCCCTTTGTGGGTCTAACCCTAAGTTTCTATACACCTCAAACGTGTGTGGATCCCACAGATATGCAATATTTGCTGGTGAAGCCTAGACACTAAGTAGTGAAAGGGCCTATTATGTCATCTAATCCTTTTCTCTTTCAGTACAGGATTGTTCGCTATTTTTTTTCTAGTGAAATTCAGCGGTCTATTTCTAACAAAGGGAAACTTACCAGGAAGAATACACTGTTTCTGTTTTCCAGATTTGGCTTTAACTCTAATGTAGGATGCCGAAACGTCTATGGTTTTGATGCTGACCAATCAACCCAAAAAAGCACAAAGAAGTAGAAAAGCAAATGAATAGCAAAATACACTGGAATAATGGTGCCTCATCAATACACTTCAGCAGCAGCACATAACCCATAGCATAGCAAGCAAGATGACCAGGAGACGATGTGGGAATCTCTTGAGGAAGCGATAGACTCTTTGAGAAAAGTGAAGGATCTGAGAGGGAAGGTGTCTCAGAAGGTGTGAGGCAATTCAAGGATGCTCTAGGGAGAGGTATGGTCTCACTGGCAGTAAGGATGATGCACTAAGGATTTTTAGAGAGAGGAATGAGAGTCTGAATGTTAAGAAATCACAACACTGCAGTTGGGAGTGTGCTTCTTAGTGTAGGTAGACAGATACGCATTAGCTATGCTTGAGCTAGTGTGCTAAAAATAGCAATGTGGCTCACAATAGCTGCCCAAGTATATGTTCAGGTACTTGAATGTCTAGCCAAAGCTGCCACATAGGTCATACTGCTATTTTTTAGCATGCTACCTAGAACAGAGCTAGCCCATGCTCATCTATGCATGCTGGAAAGCATGCTCCCAACTGCAGACATAACCCCTGAAGTAGCAAAAGAGGATAGCACCATAAACCACACTATGTGTTCCCTCTTTTAAATAGATTCTTTCGTGTAATTATAGAATAAGTTCTCCAGAACTGGGCAAAGCATTTAAAGTTCTGATAGTCAACAAAACAGGCATGTCAATGTTTTATCATTATTTCTTACAGTACCTAAAAGTGTGTAAATTGCCTTATAATACAGATAGAAAGTAGAACTGTCCAAAAAATGCAGACTGTTTTTTTGGAAAATGTGTTCAAAAAATGTTCAGGGAACTTGCGTTGAATCATTGCCTTGTTTGAAAACTCCTGACCAGTCAATAAGCTGGTTGAAAAGCAGGAAAAAAAAAAGTTTGCAAAATTTTGAGAAATTTCAAACAGCTCTAATGAAAAGGCAAGATCTCTGTCCCATGCCTAAAACTTGCTGATGCAGCCATATAGACCCTACTATCTGTGTAGAGCCCACTGAGTTCAAAGGTATGATGAGCTAATTACAGACATGATGTAACAAGAAGGTAATCATTGTTCAATGTGTGGCCCTAGGCCTATTAACTGTATAACTCCAGTCAAACTCTGCTATGGAGACAGATTTATTAATTTCCTCATGGATTTTTCTGTTGAGCTTATCTCTACAATATTTGAATGCTACACAAACAATAATTTTATCTTCACAGCACCCTTTTGAGGTGAAGGGGTGGTATTATCCTGTTATTTAAGATTGAGAGCTGAGGCAAACAGAGATTAAGATCAAAATAATCCTCTATATTTATGCACCTAATTGGAGACTCTTTAGGACCTGACTTTTCAGCACATTTATAATTATATAGCATTTTTTATGTTCAAGCGCAGCTAACATTGACTCCAGTTGCAGCTCGGAGTGCTTAACACTTCTGCAAATCAGACCACATGGTATCAAATTGAGTGCCAAAAAAACAAGGAATACACAATTAGTTACCCAAAAGTTGGATTTAAGTCACTTGCCTAGCATCACATAGAAACTCTATGGCAGAGGCATAGAGGCAGGGGTAGACTCCAGTTCTCCAGGGTAGAATTCAAGTATCTTAACCATGAAGCCCTCCTTCCTCTTCCTGAAATCCCCAATTCCCTCATTCACTTCAGACCTTCTAACTTCTGCAACAAATGAAGCAGGGGTCTTACAGAAAACAGCCTCGTTACTTCACCTGATTCATCCCCAAAGCAGGACCATCCTGTGCACTAAATGAAGGAGAGATCATGTGGAAAAAATAGTATGTGATCATGTAAGTAAAAACTGTATCATAATGCATACACTTATAGGGGGAGAATTCAGATAGTACAGGCAAATTTAATTCTGGCACTTCCTAATTTTTAACTACTTGACTTTGCAACCTTAATATAGTTTTGTGTGAGTGTGTATGTGTGTGTGTATCTATAGATATATAGTCTTGTGCAGAGTATGGTTTGGGGAATTGTACTCGGTATGTTTACATAATAAGACTTCATGCCACTTCTGTATGCTTTCCAGTTTGTCGGTTATGGTTTCCTTGCAGACTAATGATGACAGAAATTCTGTATATCTATTTGTTAGCCTCATTACTCAATGGGTCTTGAAACATAGAAAATGCATTAGTATTTGCAGAAGAAAAAACTTGCTGCTTGGAGACCTTAAACTGAGATTTTCCCTCCACAATCTCAGAAGAAAACACTCTGCTGAAAACAAATGACCTTTCATAATTCAAGCAAGGTTTAAATTTGATAGTTGCTTCTCTTAATATTAGAAAGGTCAAAGGAGTCTTTGTGAATTCCTGTACTGCCTGCCTAAAGAAAGAAATATGTCATATGCTGGAGTTTCCATTTCAGTGAAATATACTATATAATATTTATATGGTTATAAAATTAAGATGGTCAGAAGCCATTTTAAGGACTATGTTTCATCTTTTGTATCGTAGTCAGTCCCATACATCAAGAACGTTTTGTTCAGAGGAAGCCTTTCAACCTGTGAATATTTTAAGCAGCAATCCACAGGCTCTTTCAACACTTACAGTTACTTAATAATAATTCAACATTTTCTAGTTGTAATTTAAGATCAGACCTTGTGGGTCCAAAGTTGGCTCTCCTTCTACTTATCAGTTGTTTAAAAATGAAGGGTTTTCTAAGATCACCCAGGAGCAAAATGGCAGCATAAAAGGTGTGTCTCTCTCTCTCACTTCCTGTGTATCTAGCTCCTTCATGTCTTACACCGTTAGGCTGCCTTTGGTCTTACTTAATCTCTTATTTCTAAGCATAGTTGGCAACCTGCTCAGGCCCAAATGTGGCATACAGTATTGACAAGGATCCTGAATGAGCACCATAGTACTGGAAGGGCCCTTCTAGATCACTGAGTCCAGACCCTGCTATCACAGCCACCCGCATTATATAATCCTATTCATAAATGCATAAAGCTGCATCTTAAAACTAATTAGGTTGTTTGCTTCATTAGAAGGTTGTCCCAGAACCACACTACTCCAATGGTTAGAAACCTTCTTCTAATTTCCAGACTTAATTTATTCATTGCCAGTTTACCTCCATTTGTTCTTATACCAACATAGTCCTCTAGCTTAACTAGCTCTTCTCCCTCCCTTATGTTTACCCCGATGTATTTCTTGTAAAACAGGCTCTTTATTCCCTTATTCATCTTAATAGCCCTTCTTTGCAGTTGTTTCAGTCCGAATTCATCTTTCCTGAACATGCAGGAAAATTAGAGTGCTGTGAAATGCCTTTATTTATTGTAAATAACTTTCTATAACCTCGGTTGCATTATTCTTTTTTTCCAATGTAAAAAAAATGTCGACAAAAATTAGGGGGTTACAAAATTTGTGTGGAACATTTACATTTGGGGCTAAAATGGGTGATGTCCCTCAAAATAAGGGACGTTCGAGAGGTGTGATTCTGGGAGCCTGCAATATTGCTATTACATTTCAGATTAGCAGTTAGCAACAAGATCACAAGTGTATCCAACGATTTTAGTTTCTTGTTCATTTATTGTGTGATGTTACAATTAACTAACATATTATGTCATAAATAATCATTGTAAGTTACATGGGGTAAAATTGTAGGTTTATAGAAGTATAAGATTGATTAAGAGTTGAAAGGGATAATTATGTAGTAGGTATATAAGTTAGTGGGGCTGAAACAGCCAGCACTAAGAGTTTAAATGATTGTGCTTTATTTGTAAAGCCACCAAAACAGACATTTAGCAACTGAGCAAACAATCCCAATATCAGAACATCTCCATCAAAACCCCATTAGCATAACTCAACTGCAATCCAACCCAGTGGCCAAAAGGCATCTTGATTAGCAAGTGAAGCCAAATAGCTGGCTGACTTATAAACAAGACATCCTCTATAGCTTGACAGCATCTACTTCCACCAGCTGAGACCAAAGCTGCAGGCTGTTTCCACTTTTAATGCTGTTCCTTTAAACCATCAATTCTGAATGTAATACAAAAAGATATAGTGTTAGAACTAGGATATTCACAATGGCTTAATGTAGAAGAGAGAAATGATAAAGTAGCAGAGAGTGTGACGTATAACAAAGTGGTAGAATGTGTCTGTTTCCACCAATGCTCAGCTCTCTGAATTGGTGGACAGTTATAGGGAGCAACAAATATTCATGTTTGGTTTTAATACTGGTCGAGATTTTTTTAAAAATGAAAGGGATCAAATCTGGCTTCCCCTGTGGACAGGGTGGCTTAGAGGGCACAGAGAGCCCTTCTTGAATCTCAGAATCTTATTGCTTGTGCTCAGTGAATGTAGGGATTAGAAGCATTAGCTCTGACCCCAGAGCTAGAGAACCCAAAGGGAATAGATATAGTTATGGCCTTCCCATCTTCTGCCTCTACCCCCAAACACAATTTGTTGCACACTGGGGAGTGTATGTTTTACACAGCTAGCAGATGTCTGTCCTTCACAGACATAATGACTCTGGGAACTGACACAGTTAAAGTGCTTCTTTATCTCACCCCAGTGGCTTTAAAAGCCACACTAGAGCCCTAGGTCTGTGAAAGTCTAGCCTTCAGGAAATTACTAAAACAAAAATGTTTGCTTTTACTTGAAGCAAGGAACTGATTTCTGCACATGCATTCATATACCAGAAACTGAACGTGATAATGAAAATAATAAAACAGGTATCCTGATATGCAGTATAGGCCATATTCTGGTCCTGGTTAAGATGACACAAATTTTGAATTCAGCTATTCACGTAGAGTTACTCCAGTTGTATACTGGCATAATGGAGAGCAGAATACAACCCTTTGAAAACTGACTTGAAACACATTAAGTATTGGCCCACCTTAGTTTTCTGAAGTTATCAAATGTTTTCTAATGCCCTAACTCATCTAACATCCTCATACCAAAATTTTCAAACATAGATGCCTAAAGTTGGATATTTACATTCATATTTATGCACTTACATAAGTGGCATCATATTCAGAAATTTTATGTCAATGGGTTCAGATACTCAGGATATCTAAAAATTAGGCCACTTATTTAGATTCCTGAATGTACATTTGGGTTTCTAACTTTAGGTAATCAAGTCCCCAACCCTACCAACACTTATATAACTTTACTAGTGCAAGCAGTCCCAGATTCTTGTAGTGTATCAGAAATAGGAAGCCTGTGAAAGAATCAGTGGACCCACTGGATCACGAGGGGTTAAAGGGAGCATTTGAGGAAAGCAAACACATTGCTGAGACATTAAATGATTTTTTTGCTGTCAAGGATGTTGTGGAGATACCAGAAAACAGCAGGTCTGGGACAGCTAACAAAGAGAAATATTCTGAAAGACTGAGTTTTCAGAAGAAGAATTGCTGGAGCAAAACTGATATTTTAAAACACAGTAAACGTCCAGGCCCAGATGCTCCAATCAAGAAGTTTGAAGCAGCTTAAGTGTGAAGTGGCTGAGCTGCTAAATAACATATGAAATATCTCATTAAAAACTGCTAATATTCCGGAGGCTTCGGGGGTAGCAAATGTTGTATTTATATTATTTAAAAGCTCTAGGTGTCATCTGGGGAATTGTATACCAGTAAGCCCTATAGCTGTACCTGGCAAATTGGCTGAAATGAAAATTAAAACCATAACAATACACCTGGATGATTATGATATGATAGGATCTACTCAGTATGGTTTCTGCAGAAGAAAATTATATCCCATTAGTCTCTTAGAATTCTTTGAACATGACAGTAAAGTAGTCAATAAAGGAGAATCCATTAACAATTTATTTAGATTTCTAAAAGGCCTTTCACAAGGTACCACGTAAGATGCTACTAAAGAAGCTAAATAATCATAGGGTGAGAAGCAAAGTATGGATCAAATTTTTCAGAAAGCAAAGAGTAGGATTAAATGTTCAATTTTCATCATGAGAAAGGTTAACGGTGAAGTACCTCAATGTTCTGTACTAGATCTAATGTAGTTTAATATATTTATTAATGCTCTGAAAAGGGTGGTGAGTAGTGAAGTAGCAAAATTTGCAGATGGCGCAATGTTAGTTAGGTTAGTCAGAACTAGAGGGGACTATGAGGAACTTCAGAGTGAAACTTAAACAAGCTAGATGAATGGACAACACAATGGCAAATGTAATTCAGTGTCAACAAATGCAGAGTAATACACAAAGGAGGGAAGAAACTGCAATACTTGTACACTTTACAGGGCTCAAAATTAATTATCAACACAAGAAAAGGACCTAGATGTCAGTGCAGACAGCAAAGTGAAGATTTCTGCTGAATGTTCAACTCCCAGTCATGAAGCAAACAAGACGTGTTACATTCTGGGGTGCAATCCAGACTAGTGAAGAGCTGTGTCACCTTTTACCCAGTAACCCTGAGTGCCTCACAATGCCTTGCCACTGTGGCTCTCTGCCTGGGATGCCCACAGCCAGCAACAAGCATGCACTCTATCTCTTTGTATCAGGCAGACACGGTCCAATGTTCTGAATCCTGGAGTCTGCCTGCAATATCTCAGACTTTAAAATACAAAATGATTAAGTATTTCCTCATATAGTGTTCATCCAGACATTTTACAATATCAATCACCAGTGTGTCATTAGCTTTCAGAAAGAAATCTCAGTATACACTATTTATAATACAATAATATTGTATATAATACACTCAATTGATTCAATTGCTTATCACTTGAGGTTCAGACCTCTGTTTTTATAGACCAGTCAACTTTGAAATGGATTCTTCTGAGGGCTACTGTCACAGTAAAGTTTTTTTCATCTGTGAGGGAGGTGACATGGAGGTGGTGAAGGAAGTTCCATGCTGTTTCTTCCCCCACTTGTGTTTGCTGAAATGCAAATTGTTCTGTTTCCTGCCATCTCCTCCCCATGCTGTCTTGATGGCCCTGTTTACCTCAGTTTACATATAAGCAGTAAAGGCACATTCCTTTGTTCAGGACAGATCTATTTAACAACTCCCCCTGACATACCTGGTTTACACACACTTTAGTCATAATTTCAGCAAATATTCATAACTCTTAGTACACCTTGTGTACATGCATCATGCCAGAATATTAATGATCAGTGAATTTATTAGTTTTGAAATGATACCACTCAAAGCATATTTTGTACAAAGTTTATCACACTAGTATGTAAGGTGTGAATACTGGTGTGCTTAGTGATGCTGACAGACCAGGTGCCAGCTCATGCGAAGGCCCCTAGGCCTCCCTGAACACTGACTACTGAAGAGCTGGAAACTAGTCTGGCTAAAGTGACCATATTTCCCAAAGGGACACCCCCAGCCACTTGCCCAAGGGCCCTCCCCTCGTGACCATTGCCCACTGCTGGAGCCCTTCAGGCCCCACTCAGGAGGCTGTTGCCTGTTGCTGGAACGCTGCCTCCCACCTCAGTCCTACCTCCCCCTCTGCAGGGTGCTGGCATCTCCACTCACCACCACACACACACACACACACACACACACACACACACACACACACACACACACACACACACACACGTTCCTCCACACCACACTCCACTTTTTTTGACAAAAATGGGCATTTGTCCCGTTTCCTCTTGCTAACTGATCAAGTCAGCAAGAGCAAACAGGACAAATGTCTCCTTTTGGAAAAAAAGTTAGGACAGCCAGGTCAGGGCTTAAAAAAGGGATTGTCCCAGCTAAAATGGGACGTATCATCACCCTAAGTCTGGCTCATCTGTGTGTTAGTATTGTTAAAATAGGTATTAGGTTTATTTTAAAAAATTGTTTAGTGTTTAGACTTTATTAAATGTTTTTGAGTTGCCGCATGTATTAATCTCACTTACAATATCTGTATCCCATATTATAAGATAATATTTAAATGTTTGCTATGAAACTGTAAACCACCAGCCAGGAGAGCAGCATGACCAAGGGTGAAATACCAAGATGCAGTGTTATCTCCTGCCCAACAAAGAAGGCCCATAGACACCAGACAAACTACTGTGGAACATCAAAAGACAAAACACTTCACTGATTGCCTCCCCCCAATACACACATGAAGAGGAGACATGCGCGTGGACTCATTGCATCAGCTTGAACTCTGGGAAGAGAATAAAAATCCCTAACAATGAGAAACTCTCTTTATGCTGCTTTGGACTCTAAGGAGCAAAGATTATTAAGTGTAAGCACAAGATCCCCAGTACTTGGTTTGGGTTAGCCTTCAAGGACCTAAAGAGCTTGCTTATTATAGAAGCTTCTACCACCTTTTGAAACCTAAGAATGTAACTCATTTGTGTGGGTATGTTAATTTTCTTTTACCTTGTCAATAACTCTCTTCCTTCTTTTTCTTAGTTAATAAATCTTTACTTAGTTTATTAGAGGATTGGCTACAAGTGTTGTCTTTGGTGTAGATCTAAAGTGCAATTGCTCTGGGGTAAGTGATCAGTCCTTTTGGATTGGGAGTAACCTGAATATTGTTGTGATTTTTGGTGCAAGGGATCATCTTTCACAAAAGGCAGGGTTACCTGGGTGGCAAGAAGAGGACTGTCTGTGACTCCTTGTTAAGGCTGTTATAGTGTTTGAGGAGTTCACACTTGATAATTGGTTGGTGAAATCTAAGAACTGTATAGAACTCACACCCAATGTGCGGTATGTGCCCTGCTTCTTAAAAATCTGCCCTGAGAGTGGTACTCATGCTTTGGAGCCACTGCAGGACAGCTGGACACCTCACAAGGCATATTTTGTACAAAGTTTATTACAATAGTGTGTAGGTTGTGAATACAGGCATGCTCAGTGTGATGGGGTGTGAGGATGCATAAGGAAGGAGTGTGACGGGTTTCCCCTGGGTGCCACCTGGAACTGAAGTACCAGTGATCCCTCTGACCCACCCAGCCTGGGCTCCCTCTCACACTGTGCTGCTGTGACAAGCTGCAGACCCACTCCCAGTCCTACACTTGCACCAGCAAACATACAGGTAGGGACACACCCAGCTGCAGTTACATGCAGGCTCTCTGACTAGCCACTGCATGAACCAACAATAGAGAGGCTACAGTCAAAATAACCACCAGCTTTCCAGATTCATTCCCCACCCCCACTGGAGTATAAACCCAAAATTATACCATCCTGAGCTGCACAGGGAACTGTACAGTGTAAGTTCATAGAGTTCACCCCTCCCTCAATGTGGAGAGGAAATGCAACAGCCCCTTGAGCTAAGATTCCCAAGCACTTCACTCTAAATTTACTGGTTTAGGTTAAAACATAAAAATAAGTTTACTAACAACAAAAGATAGATTTTAAGTGAAAGCAAACAGATCAAAGCAGATTACCTAGTAGATAAACAAAAACACAAACTAAATTTAACATACTAGAAAGGATTTGAATTAACAATCTATCGCTCACCCCGACTTATGATACAATCAGGCTGGCAGATTCCCAAGGTACGAGCTGCACAGATTTTTCGTACACAGACTAGAAATCCCTTTAGCCTGGATTCAGCACTTCCCCCAGTTCAGTCTTTGTTCCTCGGGTGTTTTCAGGAGTCCTCTTGTGTGTGGAGTGAAGAACAACCAATGATGTCACTCCCTGTCTTATATAGCTTTAGCAAATGGTGGGAACCTTTCTTCCCAAACTCAATTGTGGAAAAACACTGACATCCCAAGATGGAGTCCAGAGTCATGTGGCCTGGTCACATGCCCTTGCATACCTTGCTGAGTCAGAGCAGCCATTACTTACAGGCTGTCTGGAACATTCACAGGAAGATTAAGTTCTTCCAGGGTCCATTGTCTTTGCTGGTGGGCCATCAGCACTGTCTGGCTTCTTCATTGTTGTACCAGAAAGGCTAGTTGTGGATGTCACTTAGTAAGCATGACTGAAATGCAGATACATAGTCAATATTCCTAACTTTAGATACAAAAATGATACATGCATACAAATAGGATAATCATATTCAGAAAATCATAACTTTTCCAATGACACCTCACATGACTCATCTTGTACAAAATGCATCATAATTATGCCTTAATCATATCATAATAATATCACTGTGAAGAATATGGGGTGCAGTGTCACAACAGGATGGTGAATAATACAGATAACATTATAATGCTTTTATATGCATCAGTGGTGTGGCCTCATCTGTAATACTGCATAACCCCATCTCAAAAAGGATATTGTAGAACTAAAGGGGGTTCAGAGAAGGGCGACTAGAATAATTAGGGGCAGTAAAACTCTTATATGAAGACTGAAAAAACTGCAGTTGTTTACCTCAGATAGGAGACAAATGGGGGGGGGGGACTTGATGAAAGTATATAAAACAATGAATGGTTTAGAGAAGGGAGATAAGGAACTTTTCTTTTTCCTGTCTCATAACACAAGAAGGGGACGTTCAAGAAAATTAAAAGGCAGGAAATTCAACTGATAAAGATAAATACTTTTTCACATCATGCATAATTAAACTGTGGAACTCATTTTCACATGAAATCATTATAGCCAAGAATTTAACAAGATTCAAAAAGGGATTGGGTAGTTATCAAGAATATCCAGAGTTATCATAATTATGACAAAACAAGTTTGGAAGGGATATTAAACCTTATGCTTCAAGGCTTAAGCCAATCCCTAACTATTGGAGAACAAGATGAGATTTACTCCATAACTGTAATTTGAGGTTCTTACACCTTCCTCTGAATAGCCTCGTCTAGATAAACGAAAGGTCAGATCCAGTATGGCAATTTTCATATTCTATTAGACACAATGGGACCGTTCCCATGAATAAAGTTACTTAGGATTGTTCTCAGAATTGGGTGCCAAGTTGTGAAATTTTGGCTAAGATGCACAAAATATTTAGTAGTATATTTTTTCACATCTTCAGAGATCTTGCTCTAAAGAACAATATAAGATGCATGGACATTAAAGATATATAAGCTACTTTTCAACCCATACCCACTAGAACATTCTAAAACAGCCTGCAATGTAATTTTAAGCACCATCAGTCAAGATTAAAAAACAAAAGGATATCTCTTAAACTCTAACCAGAAAGCTGCTAGACAGTCTGCTGGGACTGATGCCCTGAACAACTGCACATGATAATCAAAAAGGATATGTTGGCTGCCTGCATTCATGTCTATGTTTTCAGATGGCATTCAGCCTGTTGAAGCACATATTGGTCAGACATGTTGATTAAGGAATGGATGCCAAACCATGATGGGTTTAGATGGGCAGCTTTGATAAATAACATTGCTGATGCCATATTATTTGCAGGAAGTCCTCTGTATGTTCCAAAAGTTTATAACCAATTAATTCTGAAGAGTGAAGGGAAAAGAAGGCAAGGTGCATCATGTTGCTTACCAGTGACTGCATGGAAAGCCCATTAAGATATCTTGCAGTCTTATTGGGTCCAAATTCGATTCCATACTTTCCTTATTCTCCGAGAGACATGTATGTTTCCACAAAAGGACAAAGCTTTTCTCTAGAGTACCCATCCCCTGTATCAGTATCAACATTCTCTTAGTGTGTTCTCCAGAGGTGAAAGTAAGCCAGTACGGTCCAGTACGGCGTACTGGCAAGAATCGGTACACCATGCTGGACTGGACAGGCTTCTCTGGCGGTGATTTAAAGGGCCCAGGGCTCCAGCCACTGCAGGGAGCCCCGGGCCCTTTAAAGCACCGCCCAAGCCCCGCTGCCGGGGTGCCCGGTGCTCCTGCCACTGCAGGGGGCGGAGCTCCGGGCCCTTTAAATCTCTGCCTGAGCCCGGCTGCCAGAGCTCCAGCAGTGATTTAAAGGGCTCGGGGCACCCCGCAGCGGCGGGAGCCCCGGGCCCTTTAAATCACTGCCAGAGTCCTGCCACCGCTACCCCAATGGCGGCAGGATTCCAGAGGCGATTTAAAGGGCCTGGGGCTCCCCACAGTGGTAGCAGCACCAGGCCCTTTAAATCCCCACTTGAGCCGGGCTCCGGTGGCAATTTAAAGGACCCAGGTCTCCCTACAGTGGCCGGAGCACTGGGCACTTTAATTCACCCCTGAGCCCCAGGCTCCCAGCCGCCTCTGCAGCTGGTAGTTCTGGGGTAATTTAAAGGCCCTGGGGCTCTCAGCCACAGCTGGAGCCCCAGGGCCTTTAAAGTTGAGGCCACGCCTCTTCCAGTTGAGGCCACGCCTCTTCTGGTTGAGGCCACGCCCCACCCAGGACTCCGGCCTACCGGTAAATCCTTTAAGTTACTTTCACCCCTGGTGTTCTCAGCTTGGCCAGAGTTATGCCATTATTGTGGGTGAACTTCAATATGTCGCTAAGGGGAACTCTTTACTCCCATTCTTCCCTGCATCTTCAGGGGGGCAGGGGAGAGGAGAGGAAGACAAAGAAACTGGCCCAATCTACCTCTTTTCCTGTTTGGTGGGCCTGTTGTTATTCTTTCTCCTCCCTCTTCCCTTTTTGTTCGTTAGGCAAGCAGGACCAGAAAATGTCCCTCCAGTGCTGCTGCTTATAGGCCATTTAAGAAGATTGTTGAAAGAATACTATCAAAGGAAATAATGCGAGAGGGAAGCTTAGGAGCATGGAGAGCTGAATGTGGTCTCACCCTGGAGAAGAACAGTTTGAAGAAGGATGGGGGTTGAATAGAGGGGAAATCAGCAGTAAGAGGACAGGGAAACAGGTAAATCCAATTTCAGTTATTCAGATTAAAATAGATTTCTACTACATTTTAATTAATTGGCTTTTCACCATTTGGAACTAATTTAGTTGCATTTAATTTAGTGGGCTTTTTATAGAGAATTTATATTTTTATGTATAAAATATTGGAAGTCAATCTATTAACTGGAATGAAAATATCATCATCTTATATTATATCACATTCTTTTCAGGATACTTGCATCATTTTCCCAACCCTGTTACTGTCTCCACTCTTATTTTAGTATCACTTAATCTTCACGTCACTGACATATTTCTCTCCACTTCCTCTGCCAGACTTCCAGTGATTCACCTTCTCCTAACAGCTGGGTGGAGGCTGAGATGCCTCCTTCTGGATCTTGGCCTCAAAGACAGACTAAAACCTGCTGTTCTTTGGCTCATTCAAACTTCTCAACTGCCACTTTGGGTTGTGGTTGATGCTCTCCTCTCCCACCAACTCCTGACTACTACTGTGCATTCCTTTTCTTGGCCCCCTCCCTGACAGCACAGAAAATACTCCATCTTTTTCTTTCCACTTCCCAACCCACAAAGAACTTTCAAAGTGGTCATGGAAACCCTCCCACTGCACATAAACTCAGAAATGTTTACTCATGCCACTGTTTGCCACACTTTTGTTTGCTGCAAACACTCTTCAGGACAAGGCATCACTCAGACCACTGTTCATGAACAAGTCAATACAGCTTTGATTCTACACCTTTGAAGTCATGGGAGTTTCACTATAGGTTTCAATAGAAGTAGGGTCAACCCCTGAAAGCCAGATCCAATACCCATTACAGTCAAAGGGAGTATCCACTGATTTCAATTGGCTTTGGATCAGGCCCTAATATGAGCCATGAATACCAATGATACAAATTGCATTTTATTCACTGGAATATTCATAATTTTTTTTTTGCTTTATTCTTCCTGTTCTAGACACAAAAAAACATGGATCCCCATGTAGCCAACACTAGTTCAGTAGTTTAGAAACAATACTTAAAGCCCTTGATGTATAGCTTTCTATTAATGGTTTTGTTGTGTAAGGCTAATTTTATCATTATAAATAGTGATTTTACCAAGGAACTAAGGAAAATTGACATAAACTAGTTATTAAATACTGCCTTTGAAAGAGAATTTACTATAATGAGGCTTTATTTTATTGGATGTGGCCAGTACTGTTGACTCTTGATTATTTTAGTTTTTTTGGGCTACGATGTATCTTGTATTTTTTTAAATGACCTAATTTCTCTGTTTGATGAGGAAACATTTAGTGATCCAGTAATGCAGATAAGTAATAGGACTGCTATAAGCAGTGGGATGTAAGCAATAGTTTAAAGCACGTGTTTTGCTGGATTGAGGGCAAAGTGAATTAAGATGGCTTTACTGTAGACTCATAATTGTGCTATTTCTATAACTATGAGTTACTTTGTCCTGTTTCTGGTGAGATAAATACTTTACTTTATGAAGGTAGATTTGGTTTTTAAAGAGCACTGCAATTAACATGTTTGATCATTGATTTGTTTGCCTCAAAGCCTTTATGTACTGACATCCGACGTCTGTCTGAGAGACATGCTTGTCGTAGTGTATGATTCATGTAGTTCTGCTTTGCATTTAATTGCTGACACATCATAATCAAAATCAGAGACAAAACTTTAATTAGTTCAAACAATACTGGCACTAAAAGAAAATAATTATTCTAAGACTAGTGCACGCTGTGGAGTACAGCATTTCATCAGTGTAACTCACAATAATTTGACTGATAGACCTGAGAACTTCTTTACAGTCTGAATTTTGCTGGAATAGCTAATAGGTAGACTTGTCAGTATTCTCCAGTAGTCCTGCTGTTATTACAAGAGTAGAAAGCACCTTAGAGCTATGTAGTCTGCTTATAAACTGTATATTATTAGCAGTGACAGACTCTCTCACTCCCTTAGGGATTTGTTGTCAGGCTGAGTTGGGCTCAGAAACTGGCATATTGTTACTGTATTATGGCTCCAGCTGATTTGCCTTCTGGACACAATAATTTGAACCTATAGTTCTGTTTTGATTTGTTGTGGCTTTGCACAAAATGGGCCAAATTAGACCTGCAAGTGGGCAAAACCCTACCAAAGTCACAGTGCTTAAACCTAAAGTCAACAGGAGGAGAGCACCCTGCTACAACACATCTGAATTTGTCTCAGTAGCTTTTCTCTCGTTACTGACACAACCATGGAGTTAATAGATTTATGATTTAATGCTATTTAATGGAGGAACCTTGTGGTTTGTCTTAAAGTGAAATTGGAGTTAGGCTACTGCAAAAACTAAAGTGCATAGATTTGCTTACAGTAAAGGGAGAATTAATAATGATGAATAGAAATTAATATGTAAGTATTAGCGAATGTATATTATGAAATCTTTCCTTTGTTAGTACATAGGATTTTTTAAATCGGCTTGTGGGGAAAGAATTGAACTGACAGATGGATGAATATCCGTGCATGGTGGTTAGCACTGGGGTGCTTGTTTCAGGTTTTAAAGTGATAACTTATATTTATTTATTTATTCATCCTGATTAGAAAAAGGGAGACTTGGGGAATTAAATTGGTAATTTTAAATTCAGCACCAGATAAATTGCTTGAACAATATTGTCTCAGACAGCCTAGCAGTACCTGGAGGTAGACAACAGCCTTGTAAAAATAAATCTTGTCGAACAAACAATTTCATTAATATATTAACAAGCTGTGTGGATAAAAGACAGTGGACACTGTGTACTTGACTTTAGCCAGGCATTTGGGAAAGTTCCACAAAAGAGTTTCATGGGGAAAGAAGAGGAATGTGAAGTAGATTGTACTTCTGTAAGGTGGTGTAATGGGGTTCAACTCACCACTGCAGTGCCTCCTACTGGCCGTCCTGGGAATTAGCTCGGTTCGCCGGTGTGCCTTCATCTAGTGGCATCTTGCTGCCGTTGCTTCTGCCATCAGGACCGTGTCACTTTCAGGACCACAGTGTCCTCTTCTAAACACAGCCCTGTGGCTATGCCCCACTCGATTCTCTCTCACCCTTCTGGGGGTGTGGGGAGAGCAGTCCTTTGTCCAGCCACTTGCCTCCATGGCAGGCTGCAGTCCAGGGTCTAGCCACATGCATCAGTAGCAAACTGCAGTCCCTACTCTAGTGACTCCCTTCAGTGGCAAGTGGGACCAAAGGTTGGGGGGAAGACCTGGGCCCACCCGCTACTCCGGGTCCTGGCCCAAGGACCCTCTAGCCAGCAGCCGCGCTGCATCACCTCCAACCCCCACCTTCTGTTTCCCTAGGCCACTTCCCCACAGCCCTAGTACTTTCTCCTCCCTTGTATCAGGGCCTCTGTCTGGCAGCAGTCAGCCAGGAGCTCACTCATGCTCCCCTGACCCCACCCAACACTTCTCAGACCCTGGTGGTGTCTCATTTCCCCACTTCAGGGCAGCCAATCCTCCCTCCTCAAACTCCAGGGAGTGACTGAAGCTGCTCTGTTCAGCAGCCCTTCTTATATGGCCCAGCCTGGCCCTGATTGTCTGTCTTTCTAAACCTTCTCCCAACAAGCTGTCTCTACAAGCCCTTTCCTAATTGTCCGGCTCCTGCGCAGTCTCCCTGGGGCTGCTTTAATCCCTCTTCTGCCAGTGTGGGGCAGATGCCCCACCACACACCCTCCCTCTTAAGACGTGGGGGGGTCTCTACCTTCCCAGCTTCCCCCACAGCAGGGCCCGCAAGCTGTCCTCTCCTGCCTCAGGCTCTCTACCAAGAGGAGCAACCTGCTTCCTTATTCCAGGGTCTGGGTCCCCACTGTAGTTTGTCCTACTCCTGTGTGGATTCCCTTGTTTGTCTAGGTCTCTTCTGTTCCAGTCTTCCTATCCATCACCTCCCTACCTCCCCTTGCTGAGTGTGGGAGATGGCTTTCTGCCAGGTCCTCAGTCCTCACTGCTGCCTCGCTCTGGGCAGTCTCCGACCAAGCCTGGCTCTCAGGCATCCCCCTCCTTCTCTTCAGGAGGCAATACCTTTTTATATGGCCCTCCTTATGGCACTGGAAGCCCTTCCTTTGCCTCCCTGTGGCCAAGGCCCTCCTATAGTCCTTCTCTGGCTCAGCCCTGTACTCTGGGCTAGCCTGGTCCCTGCATTTATAGGTCGGGCACTCCCTCTTCAGGTGCCCCTGTTGCCCCCCATTGCCTCCCTGTTCTCTTCACAGGGGAGATTCTCCTGGGCTCTTTCTCCCTTCCATTCTCCAGATGAGGCCTCTGTTCCTCTCTCCGGTAGGGGCACTCCCTCTTAAAGTGTCCCTGCCACCCACAGGCGAAACATTCTCCCAGCCTCCTGGTCCTGGTGCCTGAATTCCCCTCTTGCTTCCTGCGATTCTTATGGTCTCCCGCCTCCCCGCAGAGACTTAAACAGGTACAGCTGCTGCTTTGCTAGTCCGGGCACACAGGTCTGCAGGTACTTCTGTGCCTCCCATTGTCTCTGCTGGGCTGTGAGCACCTGCTGTGGCAGGATCTGAAGCTGCCCTTCATGCTTGTCAGCCCCTTTCCGCAGGGGCACCAACTTTGGAGTCCAGTTCGGGAAGGCCCCAGAGCCCTCCACAAAGGCAGCCTTTAACTTCATTTTCTCCACTTTACGTGTCCCTTAGTCCCCATGATCCTCTATCTTCCCCTTGTATCAGGGGCTGCTTTAACCCCTCTTCTGCCGGTGTGGGGTAGACGCCACACTACAGATGGACACCAAACAAAACACAAACACTAACAATCCTCAATGTAGAGATCAATTATTAATAGTTCAGTGTTGGAAGCAGACATTTAACATTGAGAGGGATATAAGGAAAGGTAATCAAAGGCTTACAAACAAAGGAAAGCCAAAAATGTCCTGCAGAATGTATAGTACATAAGTGATGACAAAATTGTTAAATTATCCCCTCCCTAAAATATGCATTTTATTTTGTAAATAGTCTAAATACAGATATACTGAACATAGGAGAGTGAAAATTTTTGAAAATTTCTGTTGAAATGGAGCAAATTCACACATAATAGTTGCAGGTCTCAGAAGGCAAGACCTAACTCACTACCCACCGTGCTGTTCAGATTAATCTTTCATCATTTCCATGTCTCAGTTTTACCATCTGTAAAATGAACCTAGTAATAACACTTAGCAGTTACAAAACATTTTTTCATCTATACATCTCAAAGTGCTTGACAAAAGGGCAAGTATTCACTTTTCAAACAGGATAAAACCTAAATGAACAGATCTGAAGCATTTTTCAGAGACTCTGTGGTCTATTAGATAAGATATTAGAGGGTTCTGTCCCATCAGAGATCTGGGTTTTGTTCCCAACTCTGACACAAAGGGTGAAATCCTGGCCCCATCAAAGTTAAAAGGATTTTGTTATTGACTTCCGTTGATTTAGGAAAAACAACGAGGAGTCCTTGTGGCACCTTAGAGACTAACAAATTTATTTGGGCATAAGCTTTTGTGGACTATAACCCACTTCATCAGATGCATTGAGTGGAAAATACAGTAAGCAGGAATAAATACACAGAACATGAAAAGATGGGAGTTGCCTTACCGTGTGCGGGGGTCAGTGCTAACGAGGCAAATTCAATTAGGGTAGATGTGGTCCATTTCCAACAGTTGACAAGAAGGTCTGAGTAGCAACAGAGGGAAAATTATTTTTTGTAGAGACCCAGTCACTCCCAGTCTTTATTCAGGCCTAATTTGATGGTGTCAAGGTTGCAAATTATTTCCAGTTCTTCAGTTTCTCGTTGAAGTGCATTTTTGAAGTTTTTGTTGTTGAAGAATTGCCACTTTTAGGTCTGTTATTGAGTGTCCAGGAAGATTGAAGTGCTCTCATACTGGTCTTTGAATGTTACAATTCTTGATGTCTGATTTGTGTCCATTTATTCTTTTGCATAGAGACTGTCTGGTTTGGCCAATGTACATGGCAGATGGACGCTGCTGGCACAGGATGGCATATATCACATTGGTAGATGTGCAGGTGAACGAGCCTCTGATAGTGTGGCTGATGTGATTAGGTTCTATGATGGTATCCCCTGAATAGATATGTGGACAGAGTTGGCAACGGGCTTTGTTGCAAGGATAGGTTCCTGGATTAGTGTTTCTGTTGTGAGGTGTGTAGTTGCTGATGAGTATTTGCTTCAGGTTGGGGGGTTGTCTGTAAGCAAGGACTGGCCTGTCTCCCAAGGTCTGTAAGAGTGAGGGATCATCCTTCAGGATAGGTTGTAGATCCTTGATGATGTGCTGGAGAGGTTTTAGTTGGGGGCTGTAGGTGATGGTTTGTGGCATTCTGTTACTTTCTTTGTTGGACCTGTCCTGTAGTAGGTGACCTCTGGTTATCCTTCTGGCTCTGTCAATCTGTTTTTTCACTTCCCCAGGTGGGTATTGTAGTTTTAAGAATGCTTGATAGAGAGAGATCCTGTAGGGTGTTTGTCTCTGTCTGAGGGATTGGAGCAAATGTGGTTGTATCTTAGGGCTTGGCAGTAGACAATGGATCGTGTGATGTGATCTGGAAGAAAGTTGGAGGTATGTAGTAAGTATAATGCTCAGTAGGTTTCTGGGGTATAGGGTGGTGTTTACGTGACCATCGCTTATTTGCACAGTAGTGTCCAGGAAGTGGATCTCTTATGTGGACTGGTCCAGGCTCTCTGTACTTCAGCAAAATTTGTGCTGGGGAGTTGATCTGAGATGTCATTAAACAAAAAAGGTATGAAGCACAGATAAAAATTAAGGGTCAGGTTGTGCGATTCTTATTAATACTGATGAGCACATAATCCAACAAGTAAACCAACTGAAGCAATAAGAACTATTTATATGAATAAATACTTATGTACACGGATAAGGGCTATACAATCTAGCTCTAAAATATGAAAACAGACGGAACAGAATCCATGAGCCTGTGGAAGAAAACAAAGTTCTCACTCTGAGTTTAAAGCAACAAGCCAGAGGCAGCTTTATTACGAGCAATTGCAATTGGTCAGGAGAGTACACACGGGCAGGGATTCCCCTACCTAGGCAGGTCTCCGCCAGATAAACAATTAGGGCAAGCATTTATACCTTTTGTTACATACAGTAATGATCAACAGCTGCATTTTGTTTATACTTATTCCTTCCTGATATCTTACTTTTCTCAGCAATTTTCTGCTGCAGTCTGTGTTCCATTCTTATCTAACACAAGGTCAAAATAACCTCTCATTGTTTTTTTCCCCACTCGCCCAGGCCCTGCATTAAAGCCTCGTGTTATTAAATAAGAAGAGTTAGCCTGACTCTTGCTCTTCCTGGAAAACTAAGATGTCTGCGCTTTTCCCAACTTCCACACTCCCCCCTTTTGTGCTTCCAGCACAACTATCAATCTTAAACCTCCATGTTCATCAAACCTTGTATTTCTAATTCTAGATCAAATGGTTCAGCCTCATGGGTTTTGGTTGGATGTAATGACAATGCATGGTTAATTTGAACATGAAAGGTATTATTACATCCTTTACAACAACAATAACATAATCCTAAACTAAACAACAATACTAAAAGCATTAACATTCCCATTGTAATAATATAATGGGGTTGTTGTATAGCCTTAGTCACAAAACACAATAATCATAATTAGTACATGAAGTAGACACTCTATAGGCTGTATGAAAGGCATACTTTTCAATTTGATATATATTTTGGAGCATATGAATTTCCCCTTGTAATTCAGAGATTTTCTGGACCTCTGGTAGGAGTAAAAGCAAATTCTGGAATCGATCAGGTGCTAAGGCAGTTCAATTAAAGGGTATCTGGAACCTAAGGGCTGATTGTAGAATTCTATCCGCAGGCCAATAAATGATATTATTGCCTGCAGCAGTGGTGAGATTAAAATGTATGTCCTGCAAAGTGGTGACCTTAACATACACACAGCTGTTATTTGCTTGGAAAAGCAGGTGTCCTGTCAGGGTAGTTCCTTGTCCCATACCTTCCCAACAGACGTTGTCATAAACAGTGACAACTTCCCCGGGCTTCAGTTTACGTACACACTGAAGCTGTGGAGGTTCTAACGGCCAAAGTGTCCATTGACTCTCTATCCCTATCCAAATGTCAGTTGTTACTCCAAGAGCACTGACTATAAATCGATTAGGCATACCAGGTGGTTTAATTTCGCAAATATCACGGTGAATTATCCAATCCCACATGCATCCTCCCCACAGACCTGGCAGGATTCGGTATGTGGGAGCCCACACCCCTCCTACTGGCCCGTATGCTTGGAAAGAACACTGTGAGCATCTGCACTTCCATCCTGAACTTTGGTGGTTTCGGCAGCGCAAGTGTTCCTTCTTCTCTCTTGGAACAATCGTGGTTTAGCATTGTACAGGGGAGAGGTTACTAGCACATCACCCTGTAATGATTTGTGTCTTTCAGCAAAATCCAAAAAGGAAAACACCACCTATTGTAGTCCCTTGGAGCCTAATAGGATTTTTATTAAGTAGCATTGTATATTTGCATTTTCCTCACCCTTTTACAAGATACATGTTCTTTTCCATGATATTCCTTTCATATATTTTGGGTGGTTAAATTCCAATAGACACCCCATATGTTTTCTAATCTGACTAAAATGTTCATAGCCAAATGATTTTAAATTAAATAGTATCTTTTCCTGGATTTATTTACAGACATTTCTTTGGAAAAAGGCCCATTTTCCCTTCAGAATGGCTGCAAAGAAACCAAGAATTCTTTTTCTTTAGCATTTTTACAAAATCCAACTGATAATTCCCTCCAGCAACTACAGAGTTAACTTCTTACTTTTTTCCCTTAAATCACTTGCTTATTTTCCCAAAACAACACCCCAATCAACTCAGATTTTACCATTCAAATTATTGTTCCAGGGTTTAAATTCCCCATGCCTATACTTACTGCTTTCCCCTAGTCCTGCCACCATGCCCTTCAGGGTTTCCAACCGATTTTCCATTTTTTTCTTCTCTGCCTGCCTGTCTGCTTGTCTGGGCCCGATCCTTTTTTCTTGCTGCACCATCCCTTTCCATGGGCACAGGCTTTGTTCCACTACCAATTTAGCAAGGAGGGTGGTCTTCTCAACTAACCCCCTCTCTTCCTGGTCTGTTCTTAAACATTCTCACTCACAAGGCTACCTGAGTCCTCCCCCATGAGGCTTACCACCTGGACAGAACGCACAGCCAATTGGCGTTTTAACTGTTCAATTTTCTCTAGCTGTAAGGTACACATCTCTTCCTTTTCCCCAATTCCTCTTATTGCCTGGTCCTGCTAGACTGAGGGTAGACCCACCTGCAACCTTTTTTTCTCTTTTTTTTTCATACTCACAAACACACTGCTTGGGCTGGCCAAGCCTGGGGGTAGGAGAGACAGGGAGAGAGAGGTAAGTGGACGGGAGGTTATCCTGTGCACAGGTTGTCCAGAGGTTTGCTGCAAAAAATCTCCAACTTGCTTCCACTCTTGGGTTTTTTCCCCGGGGTCTCTTGGGCAACCCTTTCAGAGACTTTTGCTCAGTATTCAGGCCAACTACCTGTGGCTTCTTCAGCGTCCCCAAACCACACCGGCTCGCAAAGGCAGACTGTTGGGTCTCACTGGGCGGCTAACCTTTGCAAATGTAATCTCGGTCCTGTAACTTGTGTTGCCTTTGTTTTGCCTCTGTCTATATTTTTCACAGCCAGATGGGTTTTTTGGTGCTTGGCATGCAGAGCAAGGCAGACTGCGTTGATTCTTGACCTTGAACGCAGAGCAGCTTTCTCTTTATCTCTAGGCCAAGCTGAATTTTCAAATTAACCCGTTCCTTTCCCTCCTCCCTTTCAGCCTTAACTAATTGGCGATATAAAGGAGCCGAGGGGGTTGATGAAGTGGTTTGGGTAGGGAGGCATCCAGATGCTTTACATTTCGTTTTTAAATCCTGCACTTGAGTCTTTAATTTTTCCTGGGACTCCTTCAGATTCCACACTTGAGACTCATAGAGTCTCGTTGTAGTTTCCTCCCACCAATAGACAAATTGCTCCCACTGTTTCTCAGAGGCTTTTGGTGATGTAAGGATTCCTCTGAGGTATATGATTTTATCCAGATTGAAGGTACCTTCTAGTGGGAATTGTTTGGATGGATTATCATGCATGTAAAAATTCCAATTTTCTAAATAACTGCAGGTCCTAGGGCCAGAGTGCACATACATGAGTATGCAGGGGTGCCCTTCGGAGGTGTGGGGGGAATTTTAGACTGTCCCCCACCTATATTCCAATCACACAGGGGAGTGCCCTGTCTGCTAGGTCAGTGGCTCATAAGCTAGAGAAAATTCTCACTCTCTCACATCCCAGGGAAAGGGTCCACTGGGTCATGGGTTCCACCGACTAGCAGTTTAAGTCTGGACCTGGTCAGCGACTCGTGAATAAGGAAAAATTCCTATCCGCTGGGTCACAAGGTTCGGCTGACCCCCCCCCCTGCTTTCAGAACTCCTGCATGGGGTAGCCCTGGGGTGGCTGGAGTCAGCTTAAGTCTTAGACCTGGTCAGCGGCTCATACCCCCCCCCTTCATTCATTCATACACACACATTCATTCCCCATATCTAGATGCATCTCATTTAACAACAACCTTAATTCTTTATGTCCAGACTCAATACAACCTTTCCCTTATATGAGGCGGCAAAAACCCCTCAGCAATGGCGCATTAACCTTATTGAGGGCAAAACTATTCCTCAGAACCACAATAATTAGCCTTATTTGAGGGCGGCAAAAACTATTCCTCAGAAATGCAATAACTAACCTTACTTGAGGGTGGCAACAATTCCTCAGAACTGCTCTGCATCTGATCTTGTTGCAAAATCAATAAGTTCAGATGGCGTAAGCCCCAAAGGGACAAACGGCCCCACAGGCAGTCCTCCTGCGATACCCCAATAGATATTTCAAAAGGTCTCTTACCTTTATTATGGCGCCATGGGTTGCAGGGAAACAGTCCGTAGTAGTTGTCGCTGTCCCAGCTGGGCGTTGCCATCCGAGTCACGGCACCAAAATTGTGGAAGAAAACAAAGTTCTCACTCTGAGTTTAAAGCAACAAGCCAGAGGCAGCTTTATTACGAGCAATTGCAATGGGTTGGGAGAGTACACACGGGCAGGGATTCCACTACCTAGGCAGGTCTCCGCCAGATAAACAATTAGGGCAAGCATTTATACCTTTTGTTACATACAGTAATGATCAACAGCTGCATTTTGTTTATACATATTCCTTCCTGATATCTTACTTTTCTCAGCAATTTTCTGCTACAGTCTGCATTCTATTCTTATCTAACACAAGGTTAAAATAACCTCTCACCGTTTTTTTCCCCACTCGCCCAGGCCCTGCATTAAAGTCTCGCATTATTAAATAAGAAGAGTTAGCCTGACTCTTGCTCTTCCTGGAAGACTAAGATGTCTGCGCTTTCCCCAACTTCCACAAGCCCTAGTCTTCCAGATCTGTACACATTTCTTCTATGGTAACAGTATATTTTTGTCATAGAAGTGGGAGACCAGGACTTGGTCAAATCAAAATCCATTTCCTGCAGAACAAGGGAAGGTACTGCTCCTGTTTCTATGCTAAATTGAACCCATCAGCACACTGCTACTTGGTCTGTAGGGTTGTTAAAAAAAGTCACTAGAATTTTTTTTCTAATGGGAAAAGTTAGCTTTTGGCATTTTCTTCTCATTCAAAAAAAGATTGCACTATTTTTGCTGTAGCTTTATTTTTTTAAGTTGCCTTTGGGCAGAAATCAAGCACAGAACATTTTCACCTAAAAGGCGAAAGTTTTCGAAACTGATGAGTGACTAGAACAGGGAATTATAACAGAAACTATTATTCAATCTTAACAGTAGCAGCTCAATACCAGAACCCATCTATAAAAATGGATTTTAGATTGCCTTTTTATATTTTAATTCAATTTATTCAAATGTGTTTTGAGAATTGATCTTTCTGTTTGTGATTTGGTCATTAATTTGAAAATTATTTCCAAACTATGAAAAAATTATAACACTCCATCCGGCCAGTTTAAAAAATCATCATCCAGGGTTCTTAATATTATTTTATGATTTACAGTGAAGCAAGAATGTAATGTAGACTGATATTAAACGTTTAGCCCAGGACTCTGCATGGTCGGAGTTCTGCCTGTGCAAATCCAGTTGGGGGCTAAATCATTGCATTAGAAATTCTGAGCCTGTCTTGGGTCATCTAGCACTATGAATATTTCAGCTCAAAACTAAGTTAAGGTCAAAAGTGGAAGGCAAACATTTTTTTCTTCTCCTGGCCAGAATAAAGGTTATTTTGAAGTTGTAGTTAACTGTCATATTTGCCTGAAATTAATTTGATCTCCAGCTATTCAGAAGATGGTTTGTACAATATTACAGTAATATCACATTCCAAAAGCAATATATTCATCTACATGGACAAAAAGGTTAATGAATGGTTTAGCATTTGTGATTTAGCCTTTATCTGCAGCCTTTTAAATATTACAATTTTTTAAAGTCATAACACTCAGCAAGACATACATTATAAAATTTTAATGTATAATGTCATCTTCAGACTATGGGCCAGACTCTCTAGTTTCGGCTGCTCACTTTTATCACTCAGTTTTTATCACTGAATCCTTGAGGTGGCCATTTAGGGAATTGGGGCAAAAATCTGTTTGGGGATCGGTCCTGCTTTGAGCAGGGGGTTGGACTAGATGACCTCCTGAGGTCCCTTCCAACCCTGATATTCTATGATTCTATGATAGCTGGCAAGTGGAGACTTCCCTTTCTATCTCTGGAAGGAAAAAAAAGAGGGCATGTTGCCGGCAGAGAGAATGGGGTGTGATGGTACAGATCTCCATTACACCTCTCCTCAACTGGTGTAAAGCTCCTTGTAGACACTTATGCCAGTGGCGTGAAATAGAGCAGGCCCATGATTGCTCTAACTTCCACCAGATGTGGTGGACACTGGATCAAAGAGCTGTAATCAGCTCCCGGCATCCCACCTCTCCCTGGCACCCAAGATCTGCTTGGGCAGAGTGAAGAATCCAGCTCTATATTTTTGTAAAGCTCCTTCACAAACATAACATTGCATTTATTGTGTTTGAAATATAAAATAGTGAAGTATTTCAAATGCCTTTGTCACTGATCAGACAGCCCTGACTCCATGCAGGGAAATGATATGCACTTATTACTAAAAGTCAACTTTATTTTTTTAATAGCTTTCTTCTTTCAGTTCACTGTCTAAGAAAATATTGAATAGGTCTCTAAGCGTCAACCTTTTCAACAGGAGTAAAGCACAGACATAAATAACAGGCATTGACTTGGTGAATTTTAATCATAAGAGTGACACTTGAAAAAAGAGCAGAATAATTTTGCATATGAAAATTATTTTGCAACAGAAGAATTTAAATAATAGAAGATCTCTGACTGGCACTACTTAGTAATAATAATAATAATAATAATACAAATTGTATTTCACAAGGTTACATCATGCATTTGATTCTAGGTGTTCCAGTGCTGCCCACATATAATCTGTGGTCTGTCATGATTCCCTTGTATTTCGAAACTGAGTGTGTACAGCAGAGATACCTAAACTCTTGGTCATTTTAATTAGACTGGGCACTAAGGGCATTCAACTTAATGATTATAACTAATAGCACAGACCATCATTTGTCAACCTATACAATAAAGGAGGCATTAGAATGTGACTATCAAATTCAATTTCACTTGTGTCCTCAGCAGGATTCAAACATGGGTCTCCACAGATGAAGGAATGGAGCAAGCCCTGTAGTTCTTAGCTTTCTCTTTATAGAATGTTAACTCAGAATAAGATGCAGTAATGAATGGTGCTAGGATTTTGGACAAAAATAGCACCACTAATGTGTTACCACTGTAAGGAATGTATGGACAAGAAAAAGTATCTTGTCCCACAAATCTTGGGAGAGAATATCTGGTCTGGGCAATTCCCAGAGGAGAAGCCTAGAAGCAGCTAACCTGGAGAGCAGATTTGAGCTGGTCTTCTTGTTGTTTTCTTTGTTGATAAAGTGAAATCATGAGGCAAGAGGTATATTTTGACTTTACACACTATGTCGACTGCGCTTGGAGGTCAGTCACCTGCTCAGAATGATTAAATGAGAGAATTTTGTAAATCATGGTTTGTAAAATAAATGTTTTTCTTAAGAGCGGGGTGGATTTTGTAAAAAATGCCTAGCCAGCTCTGAATAAAGATAGCTCAATATTGGCAGTGTTGCACATATGAGAACTGAAATGTAACGGAAAGGGTAGAAAGTTAGGGGAAGAAGAAGGGGAGAGTAAGAAATAGAAGGATCTTCTCTCTGTCATTCTATCCAAGACTTCACATGTCAGTTATTTAGCTAGGAATTAGACAGGCTTGGGAGCTAGGAGTCGGGAGATGACAACTGGCTGGGATGTCTAGGTTGCAAAATTTTCTTCGTGTCTGTGTTATGGATCTGTGCAGATCAGAAGGAGGGTTGAAGAGCAGGATGAGCAGACTGAAGAAGGATTGAAGAAAGCTAAAAAGAAATGATTGGGATGTAAGCGAATGACATATGTCATTAATTAGGTAGGCCTGGTTCCAGAGTGTAATCACTTGAAAAACGTTTTCATTTGAAAAATTAACGGCGATGATGTGCCTAAATTCTGTAGCTGATAAACATGAAGCAAAATGCTATGAATTCTGATCTTTTGCTACACATTTGCAGGTAATTACTGTTACCCATTAGGGGGTAGATTTTCAAAGCTTTGCATAGAAATTTAGCTATGTGACTCCATTTAAAGTCAATGAGAATTGCTCAACTTAATCCCTGAGCGCTGCTTTGAAAATATACCCGCTAGCTGTCTGGAAGGTTGAAAGCTATGATTTTTCATCCCTGTCTTTGAAAAGGCTTGCAGTGCTTTAAGTGACTTTTTTTTTCAGGATTTATCCTCAAAATACCTTATTTGTTACAGAATATTTTCTTTCTTAACCTATATCCTCCAAAGCCCAGCATTTTTATTTCTGCATTTTATTTCAACATTTTTATTCTTTGCAGTTATGGTCAAACACAGTTTTGCCCCTATTTTCTCTCTATACATATGGGTATTAGTTATGCTTTGCTGCAAGGCAAGTGTCTTAACTTAGTCATGAAATTATTGTCCCTACTGTTATTAGAATAGTACTGCTCACACAGTTGAATTGAAAATGCTCCGTCCAAATTTTCATTATGAATCACGCCAAAAAATGAACAGATACAAAAGAAATCAAATTATCCTAACTATATAAATTCCACAATAACATACAGAAAATATGGGATTCATACAATATATACAACCATAATTAATGCCCACTTTACTCTACCTCAGTCAGACTTCTAATGAATAAGATCACATTTTTCCTCAAACATACCATATTTATCATATACACAAGAATTATGTTACTTCCTAGTATACTCCCTGTGCATTTGAAACCAGTATCGGAAATAAACAGTACTAATTACCCTGCTTTAAATTTTGTTTCGCTGGTTATTTTCTTGATAAAACCCTATCATCACATTGAGAGCACTAACAAAAAGGGAATCTATATAATATGACATGTTTCAATATTGACAAGTATTAGTTAGGAAATGGATACATTTATTCAGGCAGATACTCTCACTATTATAAATAGTAATGCAAAAGTTTTTGAACATCTGTTTGATTCCATAAAGCTGTAATTTAAACTCTCTTAATATGACAACCCAGGATATTTCACCTTATCATTTTAAGAGGGCTTTTTGAGCCACTAATTACAGTTACCCTCCTTTTGCTTGGAGTCTGAATCCCAGTCTGACATGACTTATTTTTATACAGGGTCATGTTCATATCTAATTCTGGCTTTGTTTTACGTCCTGAGTAATGTGAGCCTATCAAATTTTAATCATTATTCTTTATTTCTTTAAATTCCTAGGAGAATAATTAAGGCAGAATATCATGTTATCTAAATAAAAGGAGAGAGAAAGGGAGAGAGCATGAATCATTCCTCTCAATTCTGTCATGGGAATCTAGGGCAACACTGATAAAAATCACAGAAATGAAGGCTAAAACCAGGACTCGAAAAAGAAAAAAAAGCACTGCAGTCTTCAGTACAAGTGGTTGTGAATCTTAAAAACCATTTGAAAGCAGTCTCAGGTACTACTTTCAAAATCTGAGCTTAATGATCAAAGACAAGTGCAAAGATGAGGAGTATTTCTGTTAGAAAGATGGGAATATTTTAGATCAGTGCTTCACCAACCTTTCCATAGTGAGGAATGCATCTTAGTGACATCACTGGGGTACCTGAGGGTAACATTTTCAAGAGCACCTAAGCCACTTAGCAACCAAAGTCCCATCTTCAAAAGTGACTTTTAGACCGTCAGGAATCTAAATTTAATTAAAAGTCAATGGAACACAACTTTCTAAGTGCCTAAGTCTCTTTTGACAATAGGACTTAGGCTCCTAAATCACCTAGATATTTGAACATTTTGCTGTGAGTGCCTCATAATCTTCTAATGTGTTTCCCATCACAAACCTCTCTGTCATACAGAAATCCCTCTGAAGGACAGAGATAAATGACCGAGAGACTAAGATAAGTCACACACAAAAAAAAGATAGATTCACAAAGAAACTTGCTGCCACGCCTAACTTTAGGCCCCCATTGGGATTCACAAAGTTTGAGTTCGGTGCCTACGCTCCCTATACAACGAATGGGCAGGTAGGTGCCTTAGAATGTATTCACAAAAAACAGAACACGAGGCAGCTCACGAATGAGAGGTGACCAGGTGAGGGATGTGTCCTAAGTCCAACCCCTCTCAGGGAGATTGGCACCTAAGTCTGGGCAGTAAGGAAACACCTCCCTCTGCTTGGGTCTCTTGGCTACAAACCCTCTCTAAGCATTAGGTGCCTACATCATTTTTGCAAGAAGGCAGGAAAGAGGACCTCCCTCATGACTTTTAGTCTAGTGGTTGGGATACTGATGTGAGCTGTGGGAGACCCCCAGTTCAAGTCCCACCTCCACAAGAGAGGGGATTTGAATAGGGCTCTCCTACCTCTCAGCTGAGTTGGGGCTTCTTCAGGCCTGGTCTACACTACACAGTTAGGTAAATGTAGGACAGCTCACACTGATCTGGCATAGCACTGTGGTGCACGTATTCAATGGTAGAAACATAGGCACCTAGGGAACGTTTACTGCAAAAATTAGGTGCCAAGTGAGTTTAGGCACCTACAGGGTTTGGTAGCAGCTGAGTGGGTGTTTTATGAATCTCAAGTAGGACCTGATTCTGAGATCTAGATATCTAAAGGGACAGTTAGGTGCCTAAATTATTTTGTGAATCTAACCTACAGAGACTAAGGGACAGTTTTTAATGGTATTTAGATGCCTACAGATATCTAGTGGGGTTTTCAAAAACACCGTGGAGTTAAGCACCTACTGGCTTTTTGAAAATCCCAGTAAGTGCCTGCCTGCATTTTTAGGTGCCTAAATAGTTTTAAAGATCTTTAAAAGTATCCTGCCCAAGATCACACAGAAAGCCCATGATAGAGCAAAGACTTGACCTATGGTTTCCTAAGTTTCAGGTAAGTTCCCCCAATTGCACAACCACCCTCCCTCTCATCTTCTAACTATTGTCAAGAACACACAAAATATATAGATTGGTGTCCTTTCCAATATTTTGTACAAATCCAAATAAACAAATACATATATTTAAAAATATATGTAGGCTACAGAAGGCCAAGTTACCATCAAAAAGTTCCAAATATGAAGGGCCCAAGGACTGCTTCATGGATATGCAATATGCACTTGGTCTCTTAGAATGCAGTTCTGCCACCTTTACTGATGGAGTGCAGTATTCTTCAGTGGGATAAAAGGTGGCAGGATTGGGCCAACGATGAATGAGGAGAGGATTTGCAAACATAGCTGAATGAATATCTGTGAAATATATTTTCACTTTTCAAATTTTCCCCCAAAATATATAGAATTTATTTGCTAAAAGCTCCAAATGTTCCTTGATTGCGGTTTGATTTGAAAAATTCCTAAAAACTTTTTCTTGTAAACACCTTTTTAAAACTTTCATTGAACCCTTATCCTATAGTTAGGGTAAATGAAACATTTTAGCCTCCAGCCTGCACTCTGCAGGAAAATAAAGGTTGAAATAACATTTAAAAAAATAATACAGCAGTGGGTAGCATGGATCTGAGTAAAATTGGAATCTACATCACCCTTACTTACTATTTGATTGAATCATTACCTTGGTGTGTCAATGACTAGCATGAGCACCACTATAGCAACACACAGATGGCAAGAGACAGAGACGTGTTAAATCCATATCTCTCAGGTTTACAAAGGTTAGGCTTTAGCTATTTATTCTTCTTCTGTTTAAAGGGTTCCAGTCATTCAAACAGAAACAATCCTATGTGAAATAGATGACTATTCGTGCATGACACACATCAAATAGCTAAGGCAAACAATTTGTGAAACCTGCATATGATGAAAATTGTTCATATAAACTATTCAGTGAGTACATGTTCATAATAAATGTTTGTAGAATTCCAAATCAGTTCTTAAATTATTTGCAAACAGAAGAAAGGGTAAGATTAATCAGACAGTTTATTTGCAACTAATACTTTGACAAAATATGGTTTGTGGCTATGTCCTTTATTCAGTAAAACATTTCCATATGTGCTTAAAATTAAGCACATGTTTAAGTCCCACTAACTTCAAAGTTAACTACATACTTAGTGTTATTTTGGATGGCAAAAATACCACTTGCATTCCTTTTGTAATAACAAAAATGTCAATTGCATCTGCCACGTCTGACTGGTTTCTGACTACATGTTAGAAAAACATGGTAGCCTCAACTCTTGTGGAAATAATGGAGCTGGCCACTTTTTCTGTCATCCATCAGAGGAAGTTAGATTACCTGACTCACCATAGAAACCTGAGAGGTAGTTGAGATAATCCATCAAGTTTCATCATACAGAATTCAAGGCAAAGATAGTAGCATGGCTATACAGCGGGAGCCCAAAAAGAACAGGAGAAAAACAGGGCCAGGACCTCAGCTGGTGTAAATCATCTCTGACAATGAAAGCAATGTGGCTACACTGATTTGCATAAGCTGAGAATCTGAGCCACTGTCTCCAGTGTTTAGTCATTCTGCATTGGTTGTCTTGGAAATAGTAAAAAAGAAACTGTGTCCACACATGTATGATTGACAAGAGCAAAATTATCAGAGGGCCATGCACTGTCACCATTTAAAGCCATTCTCAGTAATAGTGATTTTAAAAAAAGATGTGGGCAAAGTTTGAATAGCTGTGGGCCTGGCTCTATGCGATAAAAAGGTACATGTTATTGTGCACCTACATTTGCACACAGAATTAACTAAATTATATGCACAAATCATCATCTAGATAAACATTTACAATTACCATAATTATCTGAATAATTGCAGTAACAATGCAGGTAATATAGGCATGCAATTATAAATGTGCATTTTTGCATCTGGCGAGGGGTCTGTACACAATGAAAAGGATCTGGAGAACATTCCCCACAAGTTTATTTCAAGGACACATTTTTAAGCTACTTGATGACATAGCCCCAGGTTTACCAGTACAATTTCAGTAAAATCATTACTTCTCAACAGAACAATGGACAATTCATATTTTTAAAAAGTTACTATTATGTTTTATTAGACATTCTGGTCACATTTTAGATGATCTTCTATTTTTCCTTTCTCAGAACACTTTTTTTACATTTTAGGAAGCGTATCATGGTCTTCTTGGCAATATTAGCTATATTTTTACGAGTGGTACTCACAGTATTTAATTTACATTGATATTTTCTGTTTGTAAAACTTCAAGAGAGTCACTGAACTTTGTTGTTAATGATGGGGGTCTATCTAGGGATCATGTAAGGTAGAAGTGTCCTTTTCAATGTAATTTCAAAATCTTTCATGTCAGTTAATACCAAATCAACATTTACTTGACTCTGACAATTTTATATTATTGTTTTCTGCATAAGGTCTCTATGATGGTGTAGTCTGCCCCTTACGGGCAGTACTATCTACTGGTCAGTCATCCCACCTCCTGGCCTGGCTCTTTAAGAGTTGAAAGGTCCAATCATAGATACAAGGACCTGGGAGCCATGTGGAGAGAAGTAGCAGTCCTGGGAATAAGTAGTGCTTGGGAGGAAACCTTGGTACTATTTTTCTAAGGACGCAGAGCTAGGTTCCTCTCTCTTCCAACCAATTGCGGATAAGCTGGGAGTAGGGGACAAGCATAAATGCTGCCTCCTCCTTCCTAGCAGGGCAAATCCTGTGCAGATACTGAAGAGAGTAAGAAGGCTCCTACAGGGCCGTGAGTTAGCAGGTAGTAGAAGACTTCCAAACCTTCTGAGCCTGAGGACTAAGTGGGGCCAGCTGAGGGGGATAAGTTACAACCCAGCTCCCTGTGCAGAGCTGGAAATTCCTGGTAAAGAGAGAGAGAAAGTAATTGCTTGTATTACCCAGTTCCGGGAGGAGGGTTAGGACTCCTGCCATAAGGAGAGACATAAAGACTGTGAGGAGTGGGACCAGAGTTTACAGGGCAGATTTCAGAGGAACCCTGAAATCCAGAAGCACCTTTTTGTTCCTTTGGGACTCTTTGTTATTGCCCCCCTGGTATGAAGTTTTGTAATAAATAAGTCCTAAGGAGGGTATTATTGAGTCAAGTATCAAAAGGGTCTGAAGTGAAGGCTTCCTGAGAGGGTAAACTGAGGCAGGGAATATGTGCAGTGTCCCATTTACTCAATAAGGGGTGCTACAAGGCAGGTATGCCTTCGAACAGTCTCACTGGGGGATGCAGTTTTCTCTACATAAGATGATCCTCTTGCTTAGTGGCTACATACTGACAGTAAAGCAGATCTCATTACGGTGATGTATCCGATATGGAAATAACAGGAAAATGATTGAGCAACTGTGGTAATAAAATTTTATCTTCACTTTGGGGTTCATGTTGGTCCAGATCTTCAGCTGGTGTAAATCAGCATAGCTTCTATGCCTAAATAACATACTATTACTTAACTAATACCTTATACATCCTAAATAGTTTGGCCTAAATATAAACACGTTAATACACACATATCTAGAGATATATTGCTTGCACTGATGCTGATCAAACTGCAGTCCAGAATTTGCCCTGAGATGCATGGACACTGCTCTGATTGTCTTCAATGGGATTGGGACCAGTGAATCTGAAAGTCCACAAATAATAAAAAATGAGTGGAATAGTACAATTTTTAGCTTTGTGAGTTTGAAAAGGACATCTAGAATAACTAATGGCAGAGCAAAGGGATATCATATCAAAGGAGAGCTAAGTAAACATAGAGACAGAACAAAGATTAGCTGGCTCTAGGGGCAAACAGCATAAAATATTCTCATTAAGTGTGAATAGGTTCAATAGAGCAATATGCACAATCTCACTAATTATTTGTACTTAAAGGTAAGGTTTTTTGTTTTGTTTTGTTTTTTGCTATCCCCTAGAACAGTATTATTTTAATAAATTGGGGGGGAGGGATTCCCACCCACCCAATTAAGTTTTTCCAGGGGGAAGTCCCACCCACCCAATTAAGTTCTTCCATATTGGAAACTCCTTGTTGGGGGAAACACCCTGGGTCTTCAATACTTCTCACAAGTGCAATCCTCTAGGATAGGAGTGGGACCTCTGGGACTACCTTCAAACATGCTTTAGAGAAGAGATGTATTCTTCAGGAGAAGAGCTGATCTAAAAGAAAGTGACAGACCGTGTGCCTTTAGGGGAAGGGTGGATTTCAGCACCTTCACCACCATCAGGAGGAATCCTGAGGGAGGAGGTTCCTGAAGTATTTTTTTTTCCCTTCCTCTCTTTCAAGGATTGGTCTCCACACCTCCCCAGGACATAATGGAGAGACACAGGGCCAGAACACCCACATTTTTACCTCCTAGCACTGATAAGAGATGATAGATTTCATATAACCTGGCAAGTTTTTAAATAGCTGCAGTTGCTTCAAAAAATCAAGAGCACTCCAGCAGTTTAATGAAACCAGCAATTTTCCCATCAGATTCATGAAACTATTAATTTCATTTATCTTGTGCTATATCTATATATAAATAACAATATAGCATTTGTCAAAGTAGCCCCAGTATATATCTTACCATGTTATTAATTCAATTTTCAATAATGAACTGAACCTGTGTGTGCTCCTTTAATGCCTGACCTAAATGAGATTGATTCATTTCAGATTAAATCAGGTTAGTCAGCATGTAACCAGTCCCATTTTTATTTCTGTCTGTTTAGTGAAATGGTGTTATAGAGTGCGCCACTGAAAAGCAGTATATTATGGGACAGTTAAAAAGCACTTCATTATCATATGATTATTCGTCTATTGCTTGAGAATCAGGCTGGCACACTGTAATGATATAATAAAACTTGGTGACTTATAATATACCAAAAAACTTAAATCTTTTTTGCTTCTAGGAAACAAAATGGTTGTCCCGTATCTTGTACATTTATTCACTTCAAAAATTGATGGCTGCAGCAGAAGCAAACCTGGAAGATTTATCTCAAAGGACATCCCCTCATAGGAACATGAACAAAGTACACTGTGTTAAGAATGACAGCATGATGCTGCCTGAGTGATGCCCTGAAGTAGTAACAAGACAGTTGTCCCTACACACCAGGAAAGTTCATGATGGGTAAGTCAGGGTCATCTTTTGAAGTGACCCTCGAGTTCTGAGGGGCGATTCTTCTGTTGTACCAATCTTTTTCTGTAGCCCATCAAAACAGTAGAACTGCGTACTCCTGGAGGACTTTGCTGTGTCTTTCATGATTAATAAAGGTCTGTGTTGTAACTTATCCCCAGACACTGCCTATGATTTAGGACAGTCTTGGGCAAACAGGATTATCAATTACAATGATGTAGCATTGTAGGGTGCTAGAAATAACTTTGGTGTATTCTAGGTAAAAGTCTCATTTAATTTGCTTGGCTTGAACATGCTATGAAGTAAGAGCTACATTCTGCCTAGCTCTTCTGTGGGTATATAGTGCATGGGAAGGAGCTTTCCCTACTTCAGTTCTGTGTCTTAAGTAAGGGCAAGGCAGAATAGCAGCTGCTGCTCAGGGGGAGCACAAGTCTAATCCACCTTATTCTGATGGGGGGTCACGGTGCCCAAGTTCCAGAGCTCATTGGCCATATGGGTAGGAATAAGCTTCACCCTACAGACAGGGTGGGCATGCACACTCAGAAGCTCCATTAGGCTTTCTGCCACTCTAAGTTCCTCCCTCTGAGTCCCTCTGGGGTAGCATAAAGGATACATTGGAGCCCTAAGATAAAAGTAACCATAGATTCATAGATTCTAGGACTGGAAGAGACCTCGAGAGGTCATCGAGTCCAGTCCCCTGCCCGCATGGCAGGACCAAATACTGTCTAGACCATCCCTGATAGACATTTATCTAACCTACTCTTAAATATCTCCAGAGATGGAGATTCCACAACCTCCCTAGGCAATTTATTCCCGTGTTTAACCACCCTGACAGTTAGGAACTTTTTCCTAATGTCCAACCTAGACCTCCCTTGCTGCAGTTTAAGCCCATTGCTTCTTGTTCTATCCTTACAGGCTAAGGTGAACAAGTTTTCTCCCTCCTCCTTCTGACACCCTTTTAGATACCTGAAAACTGCTATCATGTCCCCTCTCAGTCTTCTCTTTTCCAAACTAAACAAACCCAATTCTTTCAGCCTTCCTTCAGAGGTCATGTTCTCAAGACCTTTAATCATTCTTGTTGCTCTTCTCTGGACCCTCTCCAATTTCTCCACATCTTTCTTGAAATGCGGTGCCCAGAACTGGACACAATACTCCAGCTGAGGCCTAACCAGAGCAGAGTAGAGCGGAAGAATGACTTCTCGTGTCTTGCTCACAACACACCTGTTAATACATCCCAGAATCATGTTTGCTTTTTTTGCAACAGCATCACACTGTTGATTCATATTTAGCTTGTGGTCCACTATAACCCCTAGATCCCTTTCTGCCATACTCCTTCCTAGACAATCTCTTCCCATTCTGTATGTGTGAAACTGATTTTTTCTTCCTAAGTGGAGCACTTTGCATTTGTCTTTGTTAAACTTCATCCTGTTTAACTCAGACCATTTCTCCAATTTGTCCAGATCATTTTGAATTATGACCCTGTCCTGCAAAGCAGTTGCAATCCCTCCCAGTTTGGTATCATCTGCAAACTTAATAAGCGTACTTTCTATGCCAATATCTAAGTCGTTGATGAAGATATTGAACAGAGCCGGTCCCAAAACAGACCCCTGCGGAGCCCCACTTGTTATGCCTTTCCAGCAGGATTGGGAACCATTAATAACAACTCTCTGAGTACGGTTATCCAGCCAGTTATGCACCCACCTTATAGTAGCCCCATCTAAATTGTATTTGCCTAGTTTATCGATAAGAATATCGTGTGAGACCGTATCAAATGCCTGACTAAAGTCTAGGTATACCACATCCACCGCTTCTCCCTCATCCACAAGACTCGTTATCCTATCAAAGAAAGCTATCAGATTGGTTTGACATGATTTGTTCTTTACAAATCCATGCTGGCTATTCCCTATCACCTTACCACCTTCCAAGTGTTTGCAGATGATTTCCTTAATTAGTTGCTCCATTATCTTCCCTGGCACAGAAGTTAAACTAACTGGTCTGTAGTTTCCTGGGTTGTTTTTATTTCCCTTTTTATAGATGGGCACTATATTTGCCCTTTTCCAGTCTTCTGGAATCTCTCCCGTCTCCCATGATTTTCCAAAGATAATAGCTAGAGGCTCAGATACCTCCTCTATTAGCTCCTTGAGTATTCTAGGATGGATTTCATCAGGCCCTGGTGACTTGCAGGCATCTAACTTTTCTAAGTGATTTTTAACTTGTTCTTTTTTTATTTTATCTGCTAAACCTACCCCTTTCCCATTAGCATTCACTATGTTAGGCATTCCTTCAGACTTCTCGGTGAAGATCGAAACAAAGAAGTCATTAAGCATCTCTGCCATTTCCAAGTTTCCTGTTACTGTTTCTCCCTCTTCACTGAGCAGTGGGCCTACCCTATCTTTGGTCTTCCTCTTGCTTCTAATGTATTGCTAAAAAGTCTTCTTGTTTCCCTTTATTCCTGTAGCTTGTTTGAGCTCATTTTGTGCCTTTGCCTTTCTAATCTTGCCCCTGCATTCCTGTGTTGTTTGCCTATATTCATCCTTTGTAATCTGTCCTAGTTTCCATTTTTTATATGACTCCTTTTTATTTTTTAGATCATGCAAGATCTCGTGGTTAAGCCAAGGTGGCCTTTTGCCACATTTTCTATCTTTCCTACCCAGTGGAATAGCTTGCTTTTGGGCCCTTAATAGTGTCCCTTTGAAAAACTGCCAACTCAGTCGTTTTTCCCCTCAGTCTTAATTCCCATGGGACCTTACCTATCAGCTCTCTGAGCTTACCAAAATCCGCCTTCCTGAAATCCATTGTCTCTATTTTGCTGTTCTCCCGTCTACCCTTTCTTAGAATTGCAGACTCTATGATTTCATGATCACTTTCACCCAAGCTGCCTTCTACTTTCAAATTCTCAACGAGTTCCTCCCTATTTGTTAATATCAAGTCTAGAACAGCTTCCCCCCCCAGTAGCTTTTTCAACCTTCTGAAATAAAAAGTTGTCTGCAATGCAGTCCAAGAATTTGCTGGATCATCTGCGCCCCGCTGTGTTATTTTCCCAACATATATTTGGATAGTTGAAGTCCCCCATCACCACTAAATCTTGGGCTTTGGATGATTTTGTTAGTTGTTTAAAAAAAGCCTCATCCACCTCATCCACCTGGTTAGGTGGCCTGTAGTAGACTCCTAGCATGACATCTCCCTTGTTTTTTACCCCTTTTAGCCTAACCCAGAGACTCTCAACACTTCCGTCTCCTATGTCCATCTCCACCTCAGTCCAAGTGTGTACATTTTTAATATATAAGGCAACACCTCCTCCCTTTTTCCCCTGTCTATCCTTCCTGAGCAAGCTGTACCCATCCACACCAACATTCCAATCATGTGTATTATCCCACCAAGTTTCAATGATGCCAACAATATCATAGTTGTATTTATTTATTAGCACTTCCAGTTCTTCCTGCTTATTATCCATACTTCTTGCATTTGTATATAGGCATCTAAGATACTGGTTTGATCTTGCCTCCCAGTTTTGTCCTGACCCTCCTTTCTCTCTGCCAATATAGCCCAGACTCCCTCTCGTTTCCGCCCCATCTCCCAGATCTCCATGTTTCCCACTTACCTGTGGGCTTTGCTCACCTGGCCCCGTCCAACCTAGTTTAAAGCCCTCCTCACTAGGTTAGCCAGTCTGTGTCCAAATAGGGTCTTTCCCCTCCTCGAAAGGTGAACGCCATCTCTGCCTAGCAGTCCTGCCTTGAATAGCATCCCGTGGTCGAGGAAGCCAAAGCCCTCCTGGCGACACCATCTTCGCAGCCAAGCATTCACCTCCATGATGCATCTGTCTCTGCCCGGGCCCCTACCTTTGACAGGAAGAATCAAAGAGAATACCACCTGCGCTCCAAACTCCTTCACCAGTACTCCCAGAGCCCTGTAGTCACTCTTGATCTGCTCAGTGTCACACCGCGCAGTATCATTTGTGCCCACATGGATGAGTAGCATGGGGTAGTAGTCAGAGGGCTGGATAATTCTCGACAATGCCTCCGTAACATTTCAGATATGGGCTCCCGGCAGGCAGCATACCTCCCGAGATGAAATGTCAGGGCGACAGATGGGCACCTCCGTCCCCCTCAGCAGAGAGTCTCCGACCACCACTACCCTACATTTCCTATTCGCAGTGGTGGCAACAGACCTCCCAGCCTTAGGGGTACGAGGCTTCTCCTCCTTTACTGTAGGGGGTGATTCCTTCTTTCCTGTATCAAGAAAAGCATAACGGTTACCTATTACTATGGTGGGAGGGTTTGGAGCAGGGGTGGAGCACTGCCTGCTGCCAGAAGTAACCAGCTGCCAGTGTCCACCCTGAGCCATCTCCTCCTCCACCAGTGGTGTATCAGCAGTCCGGTGTACTGGGACAGCTACCTCAGCTGTCTCCACATGGACACTGTCCAGGAATTGCTCGTGGATTCGGATGCTGCTTAAACTAGCCACCTCCTCCTGTAGCTCTCCCACCTGCTGCCTGAGAGATTCCACCAGCAGGCACCTTTCACATTGGATGGTCCCCCCAGCCTGGATATCAGTAAGTGGAAATTGCAAGTTACAGTCTCTGCAAAACCACACCAGGATCTGGGTAGAAGCATCCATGCTCAGGCGCTCTGTCTGGCTACAGACACAGGTGGAGGAGACAGAAGCAGTGCTGGCACAGGTGTTGCCGGCCTTCCTAACCATCGTAAGCCTCCCTCTGTCAAACTCCCTCTCAAACTCCCGTCTGCAGCCCCCTGTCCGCTGAAAGGGTTGTTTAAGCAAGAAGTTTTGAATGTAGTTGGTTTATAGGTTTTAAGGGGAATAAAGGGAAAACAGATAGAACCGGCAAGGGACCCTCGCCCTCTTCCCAACTCCCTTGCGAAACTCCCTGTTAGCAGCCCCTGGTCGCTTGTGCACTGCTTTATAAAGCCCTAGCCTGTATGAATGCCCCGCCCACTGATTAAGGCTCAGCCACTTACCAGAGGCTTCTAGCTTTCAAACCTTCCTTTGAAGCTCACAGCTTCCAACTGCCAGCCACAGCACACGGTCCTTCAAACAACCAAACAAACAAACAGACTGACAAACACAAGCTCAGCACACAGCAAGTAACCCCCAAACACAAACAAACACACACTACAGACAGTCACTTACCCCAAAAGGGTACTGTATTGCTCCTCCTTCACCTGGAGAACTCCCTTGCGAAACTCCCTGTTAGCAGCCCCTGGTCGCTTGTGCGCTGCTTTATAAAGCCCTGGTCTGTATGAATGCCCCACCCACTGATTAAGGCTCATCAGATTTGCCTTTATATATACACTTTCTTCAGAAATCCTCTCTGAGTTCACATGGACAGAACTACACTGCTTGAAGAAAGCTGTCCTATTTCTGACTTCCCACAAGATTACAACCACTGTCACTCACCATAGGACATATCGCCCCACCTCCATCACAGCTTGGCACATTTGTCTGTCTACTGCATTCCTGTCTTGCTGTCATCTCTGGGCTACGAGCCAGGAAAAGGGCAAAGGTTTAGCATGCTGTCTTAATGACTAGCGGCATACTGAACTATTGTATCATCCAAAGACAGCAGAAACCTCTAGTATTAACCATGGCTATACTCATTTTCCTTCCAAATACTACAATTTTAGTTATTTACCTAATAAATAAAATATTACAACTTCTATTAAACCTCTGGAGAGAACTTCTTTTCAAGGTACCTCACAGGCACAAGTCTTCATAGTTCCCAAAGGCTGTTTCTCTAGGAAGTCCCTTCCCTTTCTTTCTTTCCTTTGTTCATTTTATTTTTCTTTGTGTTTTTTATTACATGCTCTTCTCTGAACAATTTGATTCAAGTAAAAAAAAACAGTTGTTTTGACACTGTTGCTTGAAGGTTAATTTATCTGAAAGAATAGTTTTGCAGTCAAGTTTTATATGGGTGAGTGAAAGCCTCCTTAGCTCTGTTCTATTTTTATGGCAGAGCTCTGGTTTAGGGATTTTCTGACCCTTGCAAAGAAAAAGGTGCCCGGGTGGTGTTGGCCCAAAATATCCTTTTTCTGCAAAAAAAAAAAAAAAACCCACAGCAAACTTTTCTGGATTCTTTGTGTTTCCTGTCTGGTATCTATCCCTCATCCCTTCCTTTACGTCCAGAGTGAGCAAAGTGTTAGCAGATGTCTAAGCTTCAAGGCACTCACATTCCCTTGGATAAAAGCTACCGTCAATAGGAAATCCTGAGGAGGATGTTGCTGCTTTCATTTAAAAAGCAATCAGACTACATGAGTGTCATTATTTGCAACAGAGCTGGTTGATGGTTTGTAGGGAACATCAAGTCCTACTCTGAGGTACCAAATATATCCAACCATTCTCAGAATACAAGAACTGACTGTAGGCATGCCAAACTGAGAAAGTGGGAGCTGTCATATTCAGGTGCTGTCACAGAAAGACAGCCTCAAGGAGGCACAATGGTCTTTTTAGGAAAATGACTATTAGTATTAGCCAGGCAACCTCACTGTAGGGAGCCAGGGTGGCTTCCCTCCGAACCTGAGGGTAAAGTGCCTGTCCCTCAGCCTGAGTGGGCGGGGCCAGCCCAAGCTCGCTCCACCCCCCGGAAGGGGAGGGGTGGAACAGGAAGTATAAAGGGCGGGGCCCTTAGCTCAGTTAGGGCAGCACCAGGGAGGGAGGCAGACACAGACCGTGGGCTGCTCCCTTCAGAGCCTGCTGCCACACCAGGGGAGGCCCTGGGCCAGTGGAGACCTCACCTGGAGGACGGACTGGGGCTGCCAGGACTGCCCGCTGCCGAGTACCCAGAGGAACTGGAGGAGTCGGAGGGGGAGCGGGAGCTGCCAGCAGCCGAGTACCCAGAGGAGCTGGAGGAGCCTGAACCTGAGGGGGAGCCGGAGCTGCCAGCAGCGGACTACCCCGACGCACTCACGGGACCAGAGGGATTCGGGGAAAGCTGTCGGGTAGGAAGTAGCCCAGGGACAGAGCTGCACAGTCGTGAGTCTATGTAGCGGGACGACCCCGCTGACCCAGTGGTGGGACCCTCCTTCTGCCACTGTCAGGGCCCTGGGCTGGAGCGCAGTGGTGTAGGGTGGGCCTGCGCTCCCCTACCCGGCAGAGCCACGCCGGGACCTTTGCCGGCGCTCCCCTGCCTGAGGGGCGCGCTGCTGACCTTTGCCGGCGCTCCCCTGCCTGAGGGGCGCGCTGCTGACCTTAGCCGGCGCTCCCCTGCCTGAGGGGCGCGCTACAGACTCTGGCTGGCGGCCGCCCCGCCGCTAATACCCCGCTGACGGAGGCGTGACCCAGGCTGGCCAGTGACCTCATAGCTCCCCACCGCCCCCTAGCGGGTAGGTGGGCCAACGCCGATCACACTCACATATAGAATAACACTTTATTGGTCCTGTATTTCCAGGAATGATGTAAAACATCTCAGTATTCACCCAGTATGGAAACAGTACAGTTACCACAATCACCCTTATACTATCTCCACAGGCCTCCATAACCCACTACATTTAAAGTTCTTGCTCATTGCTGAACCATGGCAGCTCATAGATATAAGGAGATTTGTCTTTGTGTACTCTCACAGGGCACTAGTGATTGTGTGTAGTTTACCTTCTGAGCGCGCTGTGTTGTTCTTGGTTTTATGTTAGATAATCTTCAAGCAGTTTTTTTGCAATGCAAACATCCACATTTGTTCTTCGGGTGTTTTTATTTGCCTTTTTCTGTTTCATTATCTGAGCCTCAGGTATCTCCTTTGAGAGTCATGATGAAGCTCATAATATGTCTGTGTTGTGTGATTTACTATTAAAGATGGCACAGTCTACAGCAAGATTTTATACTGTCAAATTCCAACCCCCCTGAAAAAAAAATCCGATATAAACTTTTCTCCAAGGTTGAAATAATATTTAACACTTGAAATAACTCAGCACTGAAAGTTCATGTAGTGTATAAATGATGCTAGGCACAACAGTGAATTTACTGAAAAGAGGTGAATACATTGGAATATTTAAAAAAAAAAAAAGCCAGATTCTGCCCATCTTAGTCATGTTGAGTCATACCTTAGTCTATGAGCTGCCCTATTGAAATAAGTGGTATAGTTATCAGAAAATGAGCTCTTACTAGATATGGGTAAAAGTATCAGAATTTTCCCCAAAAATATCAGTGATAACATAAACAGCAGTCTAGTAGTGTTAGAAGTTCTGATAATTTTATATGAGTTTAGCACTGTGTATGAATTTGTAGGGACACACTTTGCTTTCAAATAAATGTAAAATTTGGATAGTCACTTCTATTTGTCACAGAATCTTATTGAAACCATCCAGTGAGTCCTTGTAGGATTTGACTAGATATTTTGTTGTTCATCATGGTTGTCTATGTGGAATAATCTTTCAGCTGCAGCAGGAAAGACAAAGCAGGTATAGCTGCCCAGTTTTGTACAGCTCTCTGGATGACATCGCTCACAGAGAGAATCACACATTTCCACAACACACTCTGCCCCCAAGCAGTGGTAGAGACAAGACATGGAGCTTAACAAAAATTAGCAGCTGTGTCAGGATAGGTGAATGCTGGAAGGAATCTGGGGGGTGGTGCCAGGTTGTCAGTGAGGCTGGTGGGGCCAGATGGGGGCCCCCATATCTTCTTTCCCTAGTACCCCAGCTGCCTTCTCCCTGATCTGTCTCTGCTGGGATACAGCACAGAGAACCATGAGTAAGGAGGAGGAGGTGCAAGGCATCATAGCAGTCCAGGCAGCAGGAAGATCATTGCTGCAGCGTGGCTGGATGGTGTGACAGAGCTGTCGTGTGTGTGTGTGTCACACAAGTTGTCACACAAGATGTGTGACACTTGGCAGATCTGAGCAGTCTGAGCAATCTCTAAAAACTGTCAATATCTTGCATGAATGTAGCTCTCTAGCTTCGGTACCGGGATCTAATAGAGCAAAAGAATTTGTTAAAGAAAATTGAAGGAGTTAGTGAATGTAGACAGGGAACACAGAAGTTCTCAGTCTCACAACACAAGAATGGGACTTACAATGACATTTAAAAGTTGACAAATTCATAACCACAAAGAAAATGCTTTTTCAAACGATGTACATTTAAACTGTGGAACTCATTGGAGGCTAAGATTTTAGCAAATTTCAAAAATGGATTGGATGTATATGTAGATAAGTATATCTGGAGTTATAATGATTAATACTAACATACATTTTGGAAGAGATAATCAATTTCATGTTTCAGGCTTTAAGCCAATATCTAACAAAGAGTTAGAAGGGGACCTAATATGGGGGCGCAGATTATCCCACATTCCTCTAAAGCATCTGGTACTAGCCACTGTCAGACACAGGAAACTTGACTAGACGGACCTTGGTGTAATCCAGTATGGTAAATTATGTGTGTCACAGTTCAGGGCAACTGCACCTGTATTTCCCTTCAATAGTCCAGCGAGGGCACCCACTCCCAGGCTTCCAGCTCTCCAGCCCTTGCCTTTCTGGGTAGAGACCCAGATCTCACTCCCTTGTGACTGGGATATTTCCAGGCTATACAGTTCCCTGCCTTCACTGTGTTATTCCTAGCAGATCCAGGCTGCCCAAGCACACCTGCTTGCCTTCTCTTCAGAGACTGATAACACAGTGATTGTCAACAGCTATAAGTCAGCACACACAGTACTTTCTATGCAAGCCTATTTTATTCTTAAGGTAACATCACTTCAGAGAGGATACATTAAAAACAATAAAAGAATCTATACAGATGCTAAGAAGCTTACCGGAGTTCCCCCCAACCTTAACATGGATTCTAGCAGGAGCAGTCCTTCACATTTCCACCCAAGGGTGTTTCTTGTGGTTACAAGTTCATCACGGCCTCAGCTCAGAACTAGCGCCCTCATAATAGTTCAGCTGTCTTCAATCTGGTGTTTCCAGGAACAAGTAATTAATTTGCCTCCTCAGGGCATAGCTCTGAGCCAGTGAATTCAAAGTGGGTCATTTGCATTCCCTTTGCCCCCAGGTTCTTCCTGGGAAATACACTTCCCATGTGTTGTTCCAGAAAGCCCTTTGAAGTTCCTAATACTGTCTAGAGACTGCATTATTCAGTCTCCTAGGGAAGGTGCATACATACAATTCCACAATAACACATACACAATTGCATTTTTAACACAATGGACCCCAAAGTTATTCAAACTAATTCAATAAGGTTTAACTTAAATAAATAAAATTCATTCGGGACATTACCACTCTGCCACAAGATGTTTTTGTATAATAAGGGTTATATATAAAGATTTTAGACTCCACCTGAGATAGGAAAACAAGACAATAGCCCAGAGGTGGGCAAACTACGGCCCGCGGGTCACATCCGGCCCGCAGGACCGTCCTGCCTGGCCCCTGAGCTCCCGGCCGGGGAGGCTAGCCCCCGACCCCTCCCCTGCTGTCCTCCCTTCCCTGCAGCCACTCCGCCGTGTGAGCAGGGCTCTGGGTGGCGGGGTTACACGCTCCTGGGAGGCGCATCTGCCAGACATGCTGCTCTGAGCGGCATGGTAAGGGGGCCAGGGCCGGGGGTTTGGATAAGGAGCGGAGCGGTCAGGGGATGGGGGTGGGGGTTGGATAAGCATGGGAGTCCTGGGGGGGCCTGTCAGGGGGCAGGGGTGTAGTTAGGGGTCAGGGGACAGGGAACATGGGGGTTGGTTAGGTGTGGGGTTCCAGGGGGGGTGGATAGGGACCAGGGGGGCAGTCAGGGGACAAGGAGCAGGGGGTTGGATAGGTCGGAGGTTCTGAGGGGGGCAATCAGGGGGCGGGAAGTGGGAGGGGATGGATGGGGGGGACCAGGCTATTTGGGGAGGCACAGCCTTCCCTACCCGGCCCTCCATACAGTTATGCAACCCCAAAAAGTTTGGCCATCCCTGCAATAGCCTCATACAGAAAGACACGAGGAAAGGTTATTTCTATTTACAAATATCTCAGGCCAAGTTTACACCTAAAAATTGGATTTCCCTCACTACATCGTTCAGAGCTGTGAAAAATTTTGCATGCTGTGCAATATAGTTAGACCTGTGACACTGACAGGCCAGATGCCAGCTCTTGCCCAGGCTGCAGGCATTAACTAAGAACTAACAAACTCATAGCTGGAGACAGACCACTTCACCTGTGTATTAGTTTTGCTCAAAATAGGTATTAGTCTGATAAGAATATATTCAGTGTTTCAGCTATGAAATGCTTGTAAGTTGCTGCATGCACTAGTCTTAGTTGCAATGTCTGTATGCCATGCCATAAGGAATTATGTAAGTTTTGCTTATGTTTGCTCTGCAGGACTATCAAAATCAGATGGGCCACAAGGACCATCACAATACGAAGGATTGATTAATGGCCCTATCTCACCTGGGAAACACTACATGCAAGGAAGCTCATCTTGTGGACTTGGAAGCTGAATGAAGGAAATAAAACAAAAATCACAGGAAAATTTTCCAACTTTTTGGCTGTTTGAACTCTGACAGTACTGGAGACTAAGCTGAACCCAGAGATCCCTAGGGGCTGCCTCCTGAGTTTACCCTGGAAGACACTTTGAATTGACAGATCACTACAACCTTGTCACTCTTAAGATTTAGTCTGTAACTGATTTGTGTGTATATGTTTGTTTGCTTTAACCTGTAAATAACTCTCATTACATTTTCCTAGTTGTTAAACCTTTAGATAGTTTAGTACAGGACTGACTACAGGCATTGTCTTTGGTGCAAGATCTAGGGTACCAATTGATCTGGGGTAAGTGACTGGTCTCTTGGAACTGGAAACAACCTGAATGTGGTGTGGTTTTTGGTGTGTGTGACCAGTTATCACTAAGTCTAGTTTGTCTGGGTGGCAAGATAGACTGGAGGGTCTAAGGGGACTCTCTGTGACTCCATGGTAAAGCTATTACAGTGATCCAGGAGTTCACATTTGTTACTGGCTTGGTGAAATCTAATTATAGACCACACCACCAGTTTGGGGTGACTGCTCTGCTTTTGACAGTCTTCCCTGAGGTCGGCACTCATAGTTATGAGCCATTCTAGACAGTGTGACAAGGTCAGTCTAAATCCAACCATAGACACAGGTAGGTTGAACACAGAATTCTTCCATTGACCTAGATACTGCCTTTCAGAGAGGCGGATAATCTTCATAAATGGAAAATCCCTTCCATCGATGTACGAAGCGTCTGCACTGTGGTGTCACAGTGGCACAGCTTCAGCACCCCTACTGTAGTGTAGACATACCCTTAGGATTTTATAGTGCTTCCCATCCCTCTTGTATCTGAGTGCCTTCCACATAAAAGCAATAGCAAAGTCCATTTGCAGGATATCTGACATTTCTCCCTTCGCAGGTGTGACGTTGTGCAGTCTATATGGTTTTATAAAAACTTGATAATAAGTCAATATAATGTAACTGAGATAGTTTTAGAGAAAATACGGTAATAAGTGAATGTAAGTAACTGGGATATGCCTCATGCAAAAGGTCTCTTGTAAGGTATCATTACAAAGCTTATAATCTACTGAGTGTGATCATCTGATTTGTATAAATGTACCACTCTTGTATCTAAAACTAGAAATATAAAATGTAACTCTAAGGGCCTATTGTAATTGTGTAAAGTGTGGACCATTAATGATGGTTTGGAATCTTGATGACTCCCATTGTCTGCAGATGGCTGTATTTACCTGTGAGTCTTCCTGTATATGTGTGTGCTGGCAAGTGAGTAATGAAGTCTTGCAGTGACATGTGATCATGTCACCTGAACTGGAATCCATCTTTAACCTGGTGCTTTTCCAGTGAGGGGGGGTGGAAACCCAGAGAGACAAAGAGTTCCCGCCTTATGCAAAAGATATATAAAGGGAGGAAGAGAACAGAGAGAGGGAGAAGCCATCATGAAGAATCCCCTAGCTATCACCTGAGCTGCAACAAGAGCTGCCCCAGGGGAAAGAATTGTGCCCAGGCCTGGAAGGTGTCCAGTCTGAGAAAAATTTACTGAAGCATCTCTGAGGGTGAGATTATCTGTATTCAGTTTGATTAGGCATAGATTTGCGCATTTTATTTTATTTTGCTTGTGACTTACTTTGTTCTGTCTGTTACTACTTTGAACCACTTAAATCCTACTGTCTGTATTTAATAAAATCACTTTCTATTTAGTAATTCACTCAGAGTATGTATTAATACCTGGGGGAGCAAACAACTGTGCATATCTCTCTATCAGTGTTACAGAGGGCGAACAATTTATGAGTTTGCCCTGTATAAGCTTTATACAGGGTAAAACGGATTTATCTGGGTTTAGACCCCATTGGGAGTTGGGCATCTGAGTGCTAAAGACAAGCACGCTACTGCGAGCTGTTTTCAGGTAAACTTGCAGCTTTGGGACAAGTGATTCGGACCCTGGGTCTGTGTCTGGAGACAGACGGGAGTGTCTGGCTCAGCAAGACAGGGTGCTGGAGTCCTGAGCTGGCAGGGAAAACAGAAGCAGGGGTAGTCTTTGCACATCGGGTGGCAGCTCCCAAGGGGGTTTCTGTGATCCAACCCGTCACAGCAGGGTCAAAACTCTGCTTTGGGTATTTGTCCTATGACAACTGATGTTTCAACCATATCTCTCCCTTAACTTAATTTTATTCCTCTATCCTATCTCTCATGCACACACGTACACCACTTAACGTTGTTATTCTTTTGCTTCCACATCTATACTAGGAGGATCACACTGTCTGAAGTCCCAGTCTGTTTTTAATTTGCTAATTTTAGTAACCTCTTTTTTTAAAAAAGATAATAAATGTGAAAATGTGTTTGCTTCAGCTTTATCAACTCCTTTCATAATTCTAAATTCCTCTTTTAGTCACCTTGAAGTCCTTTCTTTAATCCAACCTCTTTAGCCTCGCCTTATAAAACAGATTCTTAAAACTTGAACTCATTTTGATTGAGGCACATTGCAATGATTCAAAAATAACGTCTCTAGTCTCCTTGTAAAAATAATAATCAACTCCAAACACAATATTCTCCAGGGGACTCCACTGGTATTTTCTACAGCAACAGGATTATTTCTTTCTATGAATATTCTAACCTAGTTTAGTGAGTTTAGGGCTCATGAAACTTGCTGTTTGAGTCTCCAAATTCATTCCTGGCCAGACTTGAAACAGTACCAGGGCCGGCTCCAGGGTTTTGGCCGCCCCAAACAGCCCCCCAAAAAAAAAAAAAAAAAAAAGCCGTGATCGCGATCTGCGGCGGCAATTCAGCGGAAGGTCCTTTGCTCCCAGCGGGAGTGAGGGACCATCCGCCGAATTGCCGCCAAATAGCTGGACCTGCCGTCCCTTTTCGGAGCGGCCGCCCCAAGCACCTGCTTGCCAGGCTGGTGTCTGGAGCCGGCCCTGAACAGTACAATAACCAAAGGTGATCCTAAATGGATCCTAAATGACTATGTTCCAGAAGACTATCTAAAGTTTTCAAAAACTGTTTGTTACTCTTTAGTATTCTTTCCTGAGACTGTCAGTAAATGCCAACTGCTGTAGGCACCTGTTTATTATGAACTGTACTGAGACCACCAAATGGCTATCAGAAGGCAACAGGTCTTGGTCAAGATCAGACTAGGTTAGATTTGAACCAGTGATATAGAAGTGAAATTCTTCACATCTCAGCCTAAGTCACCTGATCTGTGCATTTAATATCTCTGTTGATCTACTGAATTTACCAATTTGTTTCTTCTACTCTGACTGTTAAGTTGCTGCCTTCTAGGATTATTAACACCTACTTTATTTTCAGTCTCCATTATTATTACAATGGCAGTAGTGCCTAGGAGACCAGTCATGGACCAGGATCCTATTGTGCTAGGCACTGTACAAAGAGAACAAAAAATCTCTCTGCTAAAGAGACAACAGATAAATGCAGAGAGACAGACAAGGAGAACACAAAGAATGAACCTCTGTCTATTCTATGTACAACAAAGAATTCCAATCAACATTTTTTACGATACTCTGTTTCATATTTCTTCACTCTCAGCATTCTAAGGGTGTGTCTACATCCTGAAACATGCGGCCCAAACATGCGGTCTCAAACATGCGGCCCATGGGCTGCATGCAGCCCGCAAAGTTATTTTCTGTGGCCCGCCATAGGCACCGACTCCACTGGCAGCCAAGCTCCCCTAACCCCTGCCTCCCCAGCGCGCTGCGTCCCCACTCCTCTGCCTACAGCCGGGGTGGCATCTCAGACTAGGCACCAAGTTCATACACGGGGTCAGGTGGAACTGTAGTTGGGAGGCTAGCGCAAGCTGCTGCTCATGCTGCCACAGCCGCACTGCTATTTTTAGCCGCTAGCTCAAAGAGAGCCAGCATATGAATGTTTATCTGTGCTGGGAATTACACCTCCCAGCTGCTTTGTCTAAAATTGCAACCAGAATATCCTCTGACCGTGTTACCCATTTAACACATTTTGTAAGAAATCAGTCTTGCATGGTACAGTATAACCAAAACAAGCAAGGGTTAATGAGAAGGTTGGATAGCTAAAGGACCTGCCATCAAAGATCGTGTTAGAAGGCTTCCAAATAAACAGAAAAGCATTTTCAATATGTGTAAAAGGTATTTCTCAAGCCTAAAGGAGAGGAGATGGAAAGGGGTTTCGCTGAGATCCTGGAAGGTCTAATGCAAATACACCTCTACCCTGATATAACGCGACCCGATATAACACAAATTCGGATATAACGTGGTAAAGCAGTGCTCCGGGGAGGGAGGCGGGGCTGCACACTCTGGCGGATCAAAGCAAGTTCGATATAACGCAGTTTCACCTATAATGCGGTAAGATTTTCTGGCTCCCGAGGACAGCGTTATATCGGGGTAGAGGTGTATTTGTAGCGCCCAGAGTTCTTTAAAAGTGGCAGAGATAAATTTACAATGTTATCTTTTCTTATTTCCTGAATAACCTTGAACCCTAAATATCAGTTTCTGCTGAGATTACAGATAATTCAAGGAAAACACTTTCCTCCACAGCAATAGTTTTGATTTAATATATTTTAGAAGAATTCAGGAGGGGCTTGATTACCTCCAAACCAGCTGTAAATGAAATAGAAAAAAGATGTATTCTCCGGGCAAACTGATAATTTAGAAATAGAGGAAATACATTATTGAATACAATAGCTTTTGTAAAGCTTTGCATAAAATTGTTTACAAGACTTGAATCACAGAAAGATGTCCCAAGGCTGTGGGTTTTTAAATGGAAAATGTTATCTAATTAAAATGCAAATCCTGTAAAATATCAATTTACTTTCGATAAGGTTGCATTGAAAAATAAATCTAACAAACCGAATAATCTGTTTTTAAAAAACAAATGTCATGTTACTATTTGTTTTCATCACTCACTGCTTCACTAATAATCATCAGCCCCCCAACTTCGGGTGTATACGTAGAAATATAAAACCTAAGCAGGCTATGCAGATAAAAGAAAGCAAAGCAAGTTATATAGATGATAAGACTTGTGACATCTGGCTCTACCATTGCAAAGACTGCAGGACTCCAGCAGGGGAATGGGCACCCTGATTCCCTGGGACTGCAAGACTCAGAAGAATATTCAGAGCTCAGTATTACCTTCCTAAGGCCTGACTGCATGATTAATGAGGTGAGCAGCCAACACAAACCCCATTGTTGTCTAAAATGAGCCTGGCTTCCCTGTTCCACTGAACAAGTGAGGGTCATCTTAGAATGCAGTAGGAACCTTGAATTTAAGCCATTGCACTTATCAGGTGTGTGTGTGGGGCGGAAATCAGGGAACATATGAAAAATAGTTTTAAATGTATCAAGAAAGAGCCTGAGCCTTCTAACCCACAGGGGCCTTAGGCATTCTCCCCAGCAGCTTTCACACTGCTGAGTGAAAGAGCCTTATAGAGAAAAAAGCTCCTGATTGAGAGAGAAAAAAATCAGTGTTAGATCTTTATTAAAAATGCATTTTACCCATCTTCATTGGGCCTCATTTTTAAAACCTGATAAAAGGTAAGACTGATTTTTATCATACATTTGAGAGAAAACAGTCTCTACAACTAGGAAACACAGAGGGCTTCACATTTACTGCTTTCAATGACAAAAACGGCAATAGCCAAAATGTAGTACAAAGTGTAGCTAAAGCCAAGAACAAATCAGACTGTGCCTTTGCTGCCGCAGAGCTAATAAGGCCCTCAAGTCACTTACATTTCCTAAGGGCTTCCTCAGAAATTTGGACTGGTTTATGTCCCAGCCAACACCAGTACCTGCATCAATGGCACCGTAACACAGAGAGTGAAGAGATTTCTGTGCCAGACATCAGAATTTGTACTCATCTCAACTGCAGAGATGTGAGACCAGAAGTAGCACAGATGCCAGTGTTGGCATTGTTACCTTTATGGGTTGCAGATGCCATTACTTACTGTTGGGCTGAGTGCCAGTTTTGTTGCTAGTTCAGCCATTGTCACAGCTTTTGTTTCTATCATGAATATACCACCTTAGACAGAAAATCTAAACAGTTAGTTCTAAGCTAACACAACACTTAGGATTTAGGGGTAGGGATAGGTGAATCTCTAAGGACTGGAAGTTGTTAATCATTCAAATGTTCAGGTATTTATTGAACCATTCTTGGCTGTCCCATTCCATGTAACTCCCAACAGTCACCTGTCTCTCTCTGTTGATTCCCAGTTTCCTCATTTGGGAGTGAGGCACCGAAGCCCCCACTAGGTCACCATCCAGCATCATTATTACAGTCTTCCTGACTCATATATTTCAAAGGAGGCATAAGATTCTCCTCACCCCCACTGAGCAGTGCTGCTCTTCAAAGAGGAGGGGGGCCCAAAATATCCACCCAGCAGCCTGTATTTAGAAGCTCCCAGCTGATGGGAGAGCAAACTTCCTGGAACATCAAAAATGCTGACGCTTAGTTTGAGAGTTAGAATTCTTAATCAGTTCACTCTTCCAATTCATCTCCAGTTCAGTGGACCTTTTGCCATGAAATATACTGGATACAGAATTATTTTAACCAAATGATAATTATGCCTGACATCTCGTAAGGTAGTACCTGAAGGGTGTATCATCTTTTAAAGAAATGGAGGTGGATCACTATTTTACCACTGGTCATCCTCACTGAAGCAACTTGCATGGAACTTGGGGGGGAGGAACACAGATTGCAGGAAGAAAGAGTTTGGAGGAGGCACAAGGGAGCCAGTCTCTGTGCACATGGCTGTCATGCTAACTGCAGTTGCATCATCTCCATAAATAGTTCTCTTAATAAAGAGTCATTTTAGTTTTAGAAACATGAAGGCTGCTCATGTTATTATCCAGCATGCAGTACATAAAACACTCACAGATACTCCAGAAAGCTAGGTTGGTTCTTTTTGCTAAGACATCTAGGTCTTATCCATACTTGACATTAAGGCTGAATTAGGAATCAGTGGCCAGAATTCAGTGTACCTGCATTGGTGCACACTCTAAGCATAGACAAGGAAAGATGTAATTTGCACAGTTGAGCTTTACCTGCTTGAAATCTAGCTAAACTCAAGCCATGAAAACTACAGCCTTCTTTCTCCACACATAGGGTTTGCCTCAGTATAGCTATATTGGCTGCAGGCTACCAATAACTGAATCCCAGGTTTTGACAAGACCTGGGATAGTCTAACCTTTCATTTTATGAGGGTTGAATTACATTGTTGCCCAAATGCAATTAAAAAAAAGTCTCAGCGCTATGGACACGTTTTATCTTGTATGACTTTTAATTTAAAAAAGAATCTGAGAACAAATAGCTCTTTTTTTCCTTATTAAAAGACTGTCTCAACAAGTCTTTCATTAATCTCATATAAAAAAAGACTAAAAACAGAGGGCAAAATTCTGCAATATATTCCATTGACTTCAACAGAGTTTCAGAGTCATGTGTCGGTGGATAATTCTGCCCAGAGATTTATCATATTTACTAACAGTGATAATGTCTGTGTATACTAGGTCATAGTGTCATCTGTGCAAGTGAAGGAAATTCAGTATTGAAGGTGTAAGTGTGTCCAAAGAGAATATTTGCTGTAGTAGTATCAAATAAAAAAACCAAAGAGAAAACAACTCTCAGTGCATAAGATACTAAGAAAAATAAAAAAGTTATTCTTAATGCACTGAGATGCTGTGGCTCAACTTCTCTGTCAAGTTGCTCTCTTGATTAACAGTTAAAATTGATGGATGATTATTTCTGTTGAACAGAAAGTAACTAGATTTTTTTGTCTTTTGGCCAGCAAACCAAAACAACAGTAGCTTGATCCAGATACCAGCTGTTTCAACAGCAGTCACAAATCCACTGATAAGCTTCTCAGAAGTTCCGAGTTCATACAGCTGAGAAAGATGTTTTTGAAGCAATGACTCACTATCGGCCTAGAGCCAGTGCTGAGAAGAACATTTACAAAATGCCTCTGCCAAATGCTTGGAAAAACTCAGAATAATGCTATGTATGGCTGCATATAAATACAGCAATTTATGGGAAATTTCATGGCAATTTGAGATGAGTGAGGTAATCTTATTCATCGGTCCAGGGAAGGAAAAAACCAACTGGAGCCACTAGTCCCACTCATGCTCAGGGTTCACTCCCAACCAATCCTTAGCTTAGGGTTAAACAAGAAGCTGATCCTGTGAGCTGTTCCAGGCAAGCAGACTCCTGCCCAGAGCAGCTTGCTGCATCCAGGCCTTATTGCACATTTCATATGCTAGGCATGTAGAGATCCTCCAAGAACCACATGAGACCATTAACAACTGACTCAAAACTCCATACTTAGACAAATACTTAAGCCAATTCATTTCTGAGATTCTAAAAAATGTGCTTAATGACCTAACACCAATATTCACATGTCCCCATTTTTCATGTGTTCTGCACTCTCTGGTTTAGTCTAAGCTAGAGGTGTAAGTATCCAAACTCATTCTCATAATGTTTTTGACTCCACCAAAACAAGAAGAGAGACTCTTAGGAGATTCTTTTCACCGTGATTTCTAGATGAGGGGAATCCTCATTTTGGCTGCACCTCCTGGAAAAAGGCAAATCTAGTGCCCATCTTTAAAAAAGGGAAGAAGGAGAATCCGGGGAACTGCAGACCGGTCAGTCTCACCTCAGTCCCCAGAAAAATCATGGAGCAGGTCCTCAAGGAATCCATTTTGAAGCACTTGGAGGAGAGGAAGGTGATCAGGAACAATCAACATGGATTCACCAAGGGCAAGTCATGCCTGATCAACCTGATTGCCTTCTATGATGAGATAACTGGCTCTGTGGATATGGGGAAAAGTAGTGGATGTGATATACCTTAACTTTAGCAAAGCTTTTGATATGTCAGAAAGTTAAAGAAGTATGGATTGGATGAATGGACTATAAGGGGGATAGAAAGCTGGCTAAATCATTAGGCTCAATAGGTAGTGATCAACAGCTTGATGTTTAGTTGGCAGCTGGTATCAAGCGGAGTGCCCCAGTGGTTGGTCCTGGGGCCAGTTTTGTTCATTAATGATCTGCATGATCAGCAAGTTCGTGGATGACACTAAACTGGGGGGAAGAGGTAGATATGCTGGAGGATAGGGATAGGGTTCAGAGTGACCTAGACAAATTGGAGGATTGGGTCAAAAGAAATCTGATGAGGTTCAACAAGGACAAGTGCAGAGTCCTGCACTTAGGAAGGAAGAATTCCATGCACTGCTACAGGCTGGGGACCGACTAGCTAAGCGGCAGTTGTACAGAAAAGAAGCTGGGGATTACAGTGGACAAGAAGCTGAATATGAGTCAACAGTGTGTCCTTGTTGCCAAGAAGGCTAATGGCATATTGGGCTGCATTAGTAGGAGCATTGCCAGCAGATTGAGGGAAGTGATTATTCCCCTCTATTCGGCACTGGTGAGGCCACATCTGGAGTATTGCATCCAGTTTTGCCCCCCCCCCACTACAGAAAGGATGTGGACAAATTGGAGAGAGGCCAGCGGAGAGCAATGAAAATTATTAGGGGGCTGGTGTGCATGACTTATGAGGAGAGGCTGAGGGAACTGGGCTTATTTAGTCTGCAGAAGAGAAGAGTGAGGGGGGATTTGATAGCAGCCTTCAACTACCTGAAGGAGGGTTCCAAAGAGGATGGAGCTAGGCTGTTCTCAGTGGTGGCAGATGACAGAACAAGGAGCAATGGTCTCAAGTTGCAATGGGAGAGGTCTGGGTTGGATATTAGGAAAGAATATTTCACTAGGAGGGTGGTGAAACACTGGAATGGGTTACCTAAAGAGGTGGTGGAATCTCCATCTTTAGAAGTTTTTAAGGCCCAGCTTGACAAAGCCCCAGCTGGAATTATTTAGTTGGGGTTGGTCCTGCTTTGAGCAGGGGGTTGGACTAGATGACCTCCTGAGGTCTCTTCCAACCCTGATATTCTATGATTCCATGATTCTGGAGTGGCCAAAAACAGCCTTAAGCAAAAGCCAGGATCTAGTCACTGAAATAGATGGATCCTTGTGATGAGGTATGGACATTCCTATGTTAATCAATGAAAACTTCAGAGCAGACAGACACGCCAGCAGAATTAACATCATACTGTTGGTGCTGCACTATTAGACATGGTGTTTAGTGGAGCTGTACACATTAGCACCTGATTCACATAAGTGTTTCTTCATACACACACACACATATTCTTCATTAAGCTATACAACTTCCTCATATAACGTCTGTCTACCTGCTTTCCCAGATGCCATTGGTTGATACTATCGGTTATTATATGCAACAGAGATTTTTCACATCTCCTTATGGGGGGTTGCCATGAGTTAAATGTTACAAATGCACCTGTACTTATAAGCTGATATTGTCTCTTCCTTATATTAGAACATCCATCATTACTGAGTTCACACCTCTCTTTGCTGCTCACATTGCAAATCTAGATGGATTTGAGGGAATGCAGTTCACGCTTTGGAGTAATTTTTAAATCAGCTTTTCCTCCGGGGTGTTGGCCTCTTTGTTTTAACATCAAAGGGGGTTGACTGAGACTCAAGAGTCAACTGTAGCGTAGCTTGGAAGATATGTCACAGTTGAGCATCTAACATTCACCCTACTTTAAAACCTGAAAGAAGTAGAATAAATCCTGTCCAGATAAAATATCAATTGAATGTGAAAAAACAGTTGAGAATGCAACCCAAGCAATGTTGCATGAGGAAGGTTAACAAAGGTCAGAATTTATTGTGATTTTATTCCTAGGAAAATTATGTCATAAGTAAGCTTAGACTGGTCTAACACACTTTAGTATCTTTCTCAGAGTTTCCTCCCCCTCTTTAAAACAAAAAACAAAAATCTCCTACCGGTCACTTTCCAGCTGGAAAATCCTAGAAAGACATTGGAAGCCATAAAGCTGAAAAGACTGACTAACGATGCTTAGATATTCAGGGAATCATCTACCTGAGTTTTCCCAAACAATTAAATCTGGCTCAAGCCTTGACTTCTTGAATATACCCTGGCTGTCAATGATAAAGGAATAATGTATTTAGTTTACTGAGTCATTTTTAATGGTAGTTGTGGGAGGGGGGAGAAGAAGTACTGTAGATTTGTTTTGGTTTTCATTGCTATTTTTAGGTTGTAATACTCGGAGAAGGAGCTAGGTCATGTCTACACTAGTGAGCTTACAGCAGCACAGCTGCGTTGCTGTAAGAGCGCTCATGTAGTCGCTCTATGCCGATGGGAGAGAGCTTGCCCCGTAATAAAACCACCTCCCCAGGCGGCGCTAGGTATGTCGGCGGGAGAAGCTCTCCTGCCAACATAGCGCTGTGCACACTATCACTTATGTCGGTGAAACTTATGTCACTCAGGGAGGTGCTTTTTTCAAGCCCACAAGCCACATAAGTTTTGCCGACATAAGTGGTAGTGTAGATATGGTCTTAGTCTCTAAAGTGAAATGCTGCAAATAAGATCACTAACTTACAACAGATTGTCTTTTTTACTGTTGTGGGACTATTATACCACTTAGTCACTGATGCCTGTAAACTCAACAACTAAACAAGCATATACTGTCCATGTTGTTCATTAAGAAAAGTTCTCAAGACTGAAGTATTTTTTGTTTATAACCCCATAGAAACACCTTTTTAGAAAGAGATTGTTCAAATTTGCCTCTTATTACTTGTAGCTGTTGCATCCCATAAATATAATAGTGAAATTGCTCTGTGTACAACCTAGGTATTTCTAGCCCCGCCAGCTCTCAAGGGTAACAGTAGGACACACATTTTAGGTGGATCATGAGGAGGGAGCAGGTTTTCTTGCTTCCCACAAGCTCGTTCCTTGGGCCCAAATCTCCTCTTCTCTCCATCAGTTTCACACTGAGGTAATTCCACTGAAGTCAATGGCGTAACACTGGCATAAAACTAATGTAACAGAATGCGAGTTTGGCTCCTTATCTCTACAACGAGCGCAGTGTTATGCTGTTTCATTTTCAGCCACTTTGCTGCTTCTGTGTGTGTGAGATTAGATACAGGACTAGCAGAGCTTCTGAAAAACAACAGAGCAACACATTTCCAGCTCTCACACAGCACACTGGTGGCAGGAGATGAGGAAAACAAATACTTTCTTTTTACGTTACAGTGCCAGAGTTTCACTTAAAAAACCCCAAACCCATACCCCCTCCCAAGTGCTGTGGGATTGTTACGGTTGCCCAGGCATGTGTATGCATAGTTTGCATCTACACTGCAGCTGGGAATACGCCTGCCAGCCCTGATAGACTCATGCTGGTGGGGCTCAAGTTAGCCTGTTAAAAACAACAGTGTGGACGTCATGGCTTGGGCTGAAGCTCAGGCTCTCAAGCCCATGTGGTCTGGTGAGCTGGAAAACACAAGCTGTATCTTGAGCCGCAATGTCCACCCTGCTAATTGTTGTGCCCTGACTCGAGTCCCGCTAGCGTGCCTGTGTCTGGACTGGAAAGCTCATGCCCCGCTGCAGTGTAGACATACCTTTATAGGATCTGTATGCATGCATGTAAATGCAGAATTTAGCCCAGTGGGGAATGGATTGTTCAGGCTGTACAGAACTATTCCATTTTAAATGATTTATCACAATTAATTCAACTATCCTAATTGAATTTATTAAAGCACAGTTATTTCAGCTAGGATATTTTTATCATTCCTTTTACAAATCACAGTACAGTATGGAATAATTTCTCTGATTTCCCAAGTTACCTTGTCTGAGTGAGCAGGATCTTGATCATACATTAAACAGAACAGTGCTGTGCATCTGTTTTGCTGCTGTCTCCCTCTAGCCTAGTGTTTCTCAAAGCCGGTCCGCCGCTTGTTCAGGGAAAGCCCCTGGCGGTCCGGGCTGCTTTGTTTACCTGCTGTGTTAGCAGGTTCGGCCGATCGTGGTTCCCACTGGCCGCGGTTCGCAGTTCCAGGCCAATGGGGGCTGCAAGAAGGGCGGTCAGCACATCTCTCGGCTCGCGCAACTTACTGCAGCCCCCATTGGCCTGGAGCGGCGAACCGCGGCCAGTGGGAGTTGCGATCGGCCGAACCTGTGGACGCAGCAGGTAAACAAACCGGCCCGGCCTGGCAGGGCCTTTCCCTCAACAAGCGGCGGACCGACTTTGAGAACTACTGCTCTAGCGCTCATGTCATACTCAGATGACTCACACAAAACATCCTGTCAGGCTCATTACAAGGCAACATAGGCCTCTGGACAGGGATGGAAATCTTGAGGCCTTCTTTCCTAAATAAAAGGAAGAAGATTGCCTTTGGCTTCAGTTTAACTCAGCTTTTCTTGTACTTTTTAGCATCCAGGTAGCAGTTACTTGTATATGTTGATATCTACAAGAAAAATATGCAAAGACCATCCTGGCACACAGATAAAGGGGAATAAAAAAGGCTCTTTGCACACATGCACCCTCCCCGCAAGCTGTGCTATGAGCTGCTTGGCCATAGTGGAGATTCCAACCCAACAGTTTCTATATTTCCTCCCTCCGCAACCTGATTCTATAATGGGTAATGAAAAAATATGGCAGCCCTCTAATGACCAAAATATTACCAGGCAACTGTATTTTGTTCAGCACTATTCATACAAACTGTATCATAAAACTCTTCAGAGTTAAATATTAGGCATTACAATACATATCACACCTCTAAATTCATGTAAGCACTAACCATAGAATTTTTAGTTGACTAAATAAAGCACTGGCCCTATTATTTTTTTTTATAAATTATTGCATTCCAATTCTTTCGGGGCTGTACTTTGATGAAAAATTCTTCAATTCTTTTAGTGCTGAGCATCAAGTGGATAAAAATCCAGCTTTAACATTTTCTTTCTTTGCACAAGATTTTGGGATGGTTTATGGCTGGTCCCTGCTAAGTTATGCAACAGTGAGACCTGGTGTCAAGAGTGAAAGAGGGTGCAAGTACCCACCGCAGCACATGGTGGCTCCCAGAAAGGCAGACCCTCCACTTATGAGGCCAGAGACCCCTCCCACCTTCACTACTCCATAAAGGGCAGGGTCAGACTCCATCACCACCCAGCCTTTGTAGCCTGCTATAGTTCAGTTAAAAAATTGTCTCATATTGTATGTGGAGCTGGTTACACCACCTACAGGTTTACTGTACATGGAGTTCAAATCCTGTAAAGGCGTTTATTATAGTTTCTATGAACATTTTTCAGTCAATGCAGTTGTTAACTGATTTGATTTTTATTGCATTTATTATGCCAAGAAACAAAAATCTGATCCAAAGCGTTACATGTTAAAAGAAAAAGAGCAAAAAAACCCAGCTCAGCTTTATGAAGACAGGATATTTATGAAGATAATATTTTGCTCTGAAGTACCGAAGTTTTTAATTCATAACGAGGGCCCTACCAAATTCACAGTCATAGGGTTTTAAAAATCGTAAATTTCATGATTTCACTTACTTAAATCTGAAATTTCACAGTGTTGTAATTGTAGGGGTCTTGACTCAAAAAGGAGTTGTGAGGGAGTCGCAAGGTTATTGGAGGGGGGGTTGCAGTACTGCTACCCTTACTTCTACGCTGCTGCTGACGGCAGCACTGCCTTCAGAGCTGGGCAGCTGAAGAGTGGCAGCTGCTGGCCAGGAGCCCAGTTCTGAAGGCCGAGCTGCCGCCAGCAGCAGTGCAGAAGTAAGGATGGCGTGGTATGGTATTGCCCCCCTTACTTCTGCACTGCTGCCTATAGAACTGGGCCCTTAGTAAGCAGCTGTCACTCTCCAGCCACACAGCTCTGAAGGCAGCAGCACAGAAGTAAGGATGACATGGTATGGAATTGCCACCCTTACTTCTGTGCTGCTGCTGACGGGGTGCTGCCTTCATAGCCGGGTGCCTGGCCAGCAGCCGCCGCTCTCCAGTCGCCCAGCTCTGAAGGCAGCATCGGTAGCAGCAGCAGCGTAGAAATAAGGGTGGCATGGTATGGTATTGCCACCCTTACTTCTGCAGTGCTGTTGGTGGTGATGTTGCCTTCAAAGCTGGGTGCACAATCAGCAGTCGCCACCGCTCTCCAGCTGCCCACCTCTGAAGGCAGCGTAGAAGTAAGGGTGACAATAACGCTACCCCGCTGCAACTCCCTTTTGGGTCAGGACCCCCAATTTGAGAAACACTGGTCTCCCCCCTGAAATCTGTATAGTATAGGGTAAAAGCACACAAAAGATCACATTTCACGGGGGGAGACCAGATTTCAGGGTCCGTGACACATTTTTCATGGCCCTGTATTTGGTAGGGCCCTATTCATAAATCTTACTAAGCTTTTCTAAAAAAGGTATCAACCTTAATTTAACTTTAGCAGAGCTGTTGCTCCACTGTAATTTGTGGAGGAGGCAAGTTACTCCTTATCCTTATATAGTTTGACCATTTCAATGCCTTTTCAAATATAGGACTGCCAAATGTCACACAACCATAAAGGCTAGAAAATGTCATTAAAAAAGTAAGCTGAGATTCTCACATATACAATTTTTGCCAGTAGCAAAAATCTCCAACTGCTTGAGATGGGACATTAGATGGGGAGGATTCTGAGTTACTACAGAGACTTTTTTCCCCAGGTATCTTCTGGCAGGTCTTGCCCACATGGTCAGGTTCTAACTGATCACCATATTTGGGGTCAGGAAGGAATTTTCCCCTGGGGCAGATTGGCAGAGATCCTTGGGAGTTTTAGCCTTCCTTGGCAGCTTTGGGCACAGGTCATTTGCAAGTTTAAACTAGTGTAAATGGTGAATTCTCTGTAACTTGAAGTCTTTAAACCATGACTTGAGGACTTCAGTAACTCAGCTTGTCTTGAAAAGAGTTTTTTGAATAATGAGTAACATTTTGAATTGCAGTGTCTAGCAAACTGCTACCTTTTACTGCAACCAGACCAAAAGAGTGACTTTGATACCAGCTTCAGCTGGTGGGTTTAAGTGAAACATAGGCCTCCTTAGAGGATTGATTTAAATGACATTATTAGCACCTGGTGTCCTGGAGCAGCTACAGTCTGAATTTCATCACTGCATTCTGACCATTGTAAACTGTGCTCCTGACCATTGTAAGTTGTGCTCTACTTTTGCTATCTAATATCCATTTTCCAGGGACAATATTAGCAATGTTGCATGAGCGCGCACATATTTCCTCATATCTCAAGATGCAACCAAGTGTTGTCACCAGGCTCACAACACCAGGACCAAGATGGACCTAAGGATTTTTTGGAGGGTTAGACTTTTGGGGGAATAAGCTTAACTGATTCAATGTTGAGAGCTAGCCAACAGAAGAGGAAAAAATAAAAATGAAATTTGAGTACAAATAAAAATTAGGTTTCCTGATTTTTTCCCCACTGAAATTTCAACAAATTTTTCCACCCTCTCTACTTGTTCTGCATATACAATGGGAGGGTGAGATGTTTAGGCTGCCTCCAGAAGAAACGAAACCCAGGTGCATGGTCAAATCCAGTGATTGGTTTTAAATGGGTTTATATTTTAAAGGCTGTATTCATGAGGATAAAGGAGGCTGTGCATGACCCAGAAGCATTTTCTGTTCAATACACCGTAGACCCTGTACACAATGTAAATAAAAGTGAACTAGGACCAAAAAAAAAAAAAATCCTGAGTCTGTGTTTGCTCATTCACTGCTGGTGTTTAGACATTTCTGACCATTCAGAGGTCATAACATGGTTTATTAATTTACTAATGGTTTACAATACAGGCCTTTGCTCAGTACCTAGTTTGTACTACATGGTGTGTACCTTTGCTGCTTGCCTTTCTGAATGAAAGCCACTGTAGCATCACTGAACCTGAGAATTGCTCGAGTACAGATGCTTTCCTATAGAACACTGTGTTGAGAATGCACTCTTACTGTACATAGTATGCACATTATATTCTCTTATACTGCACCTTCTTTAATAATACTTTCACCTGACGTTCTCTATGAATTTCTCTCTTCTGAACCAACTGCCTTATATCTGTTGTTTACACTACACAGAGTGGTAACTGATTTACATACTAAAAGGGTCAGTGTGGACAAATCAGCGTTTAAGAGTGCATTTGTTGCTGCATGCAAGTCAAGCATAAAAATTTGTGTGAACCCAGCAATTTTTCTGTCTTTTTATCTTCATGAACAGCAAGCATTAGTAAATATGCCTGAAACATCTATGCAGAGACATAACAGCAGTGTTTTATGGAGAAGTCAGATGACTGGCAAGCTCATTCATAATACAAAACCGTTCTGATTCCTACTAGTCACATGGAAGTGGAGAGACTTATTATGTAAAGTATGGGTCAGACTCATCAGCTAAAACATGTAATTAATTCAAGGGTATAACATCTGCATAATAGCTACTTCATATTTTCAGACCCAGTTAACAGGATTCAAACCATCATAATGAGCTTTGAATTATGTTTATTTAACTTTCTGTATGCAAGAGTGCAACCAGAATACATATTGCTAAAAATATTTATTCATTTCTGCCCATTTAAGTGGGATGCTCTTAAAAACATAAAGGACCGGCTCCTCTGCTGGTATAAATATGCAGAGCTCCATTGACTTGATTTGGCCCCAAGAGGGCAAACTTACCAATACAAGCTTTAAAATGCCGTGTTGTTTCCTGTTTAACACATTGGCTGAAATCAGGAATGCCACAATATTGCTGATCCTCCTCTATTTTTCTCCTTCCATTACATCTTCACCCAGGTGCAGTCTGGTTGGCTCCATTCCTGTGGTATAATCCATACATGTTAGGGCCTAATCAGCAGTGAATCTAAGTTCAGGCTGCACCTCCAAGAAAACCTTCTTTTCCCTTTATGTCACCTCTTTCCCATGCCCTGCCTGTGCCTTACCTCACTAAAATTCTCCTCCAGCCTGAATTTTAGCATGTTAGCTCCTATGTTTAGTACGTTAGCAAGGCTAACTACTCCCATTTCCTTCCTGCCACATACACACACAGACATTCACACGGAGGTACATTTGCTCATGGTATGAAGTCCTATGATAATTCCAAGATTTGTCTTTCCCTGGATACATATATATGCTATATCTAGGCTCATAAGCAAGACTCTGTTTTTCAAATCCTCTGACCAAAAAATAAATAAAAATGTGTATGTGTGTGGGTTGCTGTTCTTTTTTATTAACAAAGTCACCAACAACTGCTGATTAATAAACTAGACTTGACACATTTCCTTGTTCATTTGCCATCTTAGTCCTCTCATTTGATCATCCCAGATTAACCTGTTATTGCACCAGGTGTTTCTCTGTTGCCGTTCTGAATTCTTTTCTTTTTAAGATTGCTTTCTCCATGGACATTAGTTACTACTACATGGAATGTGTATTATTGTTGCAATAGGATTCCTTCCTATACCGCATTAACAGAATACAATAGTATAGGTCTTAAAAAAAACCCCAACACTTAGCCTATCATAAAATATAGATTACATATTTTTATTTTGCCCAAAATACCTAGCAGGCAGAATGAAAGGCACCTACAGGAGGGAGAGTTTGCAACTTAGATTGAGTGCCTCACCTGACTCAGGTTTCTTCTTCAGTATTTCCCATTGAAGATACATAGCAATCACTTCATCAGTCTGTCTTCATGTAAGGCATGAAAATCCCTCCCTGAGATCTTCTGCTCTGCTTGGAACAGTACTGCAAGGTACTTCCAGGTGGCGCTAACATTCAGACCAGTAAAACAGCTATAATATTATTTACCGTTGGGAGGGCCCAGTGCTTAATTTGTAATGAAAGAGGTGCCGGTACTCAAGCAATTAGATGCTGGGGCTCAAGCAATTTTTTTACATTCATAACTGATGAAGCAAGCCCAGAGGTGCCGGGGCTATGAACTACCAAACCTAGAGGTGCCAGGGCTTGCCCTAGCAAGCCCTGCACAAATTAAGCACTGGGAGTGCCCAAAATGTAGTCAGCACTTTCCATACAGAAAAGAAGAAACAGTCGCTGCCTTGAGATGCTCACTGTTTATGTGGGCTTGTTTGCAGAGAGTCAGTGATTGGCATTTGAAGATGCTTTTCCTGAAGCTATAAAAATGTGGCATTAAAATGTCTATATACTTTTTATATACTGTTTTCTTTTAAAGATGCGAACATCCTTTCTGCTGCGAAATTGCCCTGTGCTAGTCCTCAGTGGAATGATTCCAAAATATAATTAGTTATAATCCAGGCATCAGTTCTCGTCATTTGATGAAGTCACAATGTTGGTAAGATTTAAATTTGGAGAAGAAGGGTTGGGACATTTCAAATAAGTGAGGAAAGTGAATCACTCAGTCATATACTCTGAAACCTTCCTTCCTTATTCTGCTTCCTTGTCCAGCCCTGCTTCCAGTGCAGTACAGATTAAGGGACATATTATGGCATCAGTTTTTACTCTCCTGTGGTGGAGTGCACTTGGGGCCAGCAGGTTTAGGAGAAGGCCATGGTTCAACAGTCTCTTGGGGTATGTCTACACTGCAATGTAAGCCCAGAGTTAGTAGAATTTGAGCTAGCAAACCCTGCATTTGTTAACCCTGGGTTTTATGATCTACACTTATTTGTAACCCCAGGTTAGGAACTGTTGAACCCTGGTGTGACAGTATTCCCCATATTCTTCATAGAAATATTCTTCTAATATGATTATAGCTTATCTGAGATATATTTTCTGCAAGATGTGAGATATCATTGGAAAGGTTATGATTTACTGAATATGATTATCCTATTCATATGCATGTATCATTTCTGTATCTGAAGTTAGAAATATTGACTATGTATCTGAATTAAAAATTGTGTTTACAGATGGGGACGCCCACTAGACAGAATGCAATCAGTCTAGAAGGCTAGCTGGGAACAAGTCAATCGACCATTAGGGAGAACAATAGGTTTTAGAAGCTGCTAATCTCCCACCTTCCTGGGAAATCTTCCTGTGGACGCTGAAAATAGACTTTGAGTTATGGCTGCAGGGTCATGTGATCAAGTCACTGGTACTGGAATCCATCTTGGAATACGAGTGTTTTTCCACTGACTGACGTGGGCACTAAGTTTGGAAACAAAGGGTTCCCACCATATGGAAAAGCTATTTAAAGCAGGGGAGTGACTTCTTCACCGTCTCCGCACCCAAGATGACTGCTGTAAACACCTAAGATTGAACTGGGGAAGAAAGGACTGAACCCAGGCTGGAGGGTGTCTGGCCTGTGAAAGAAATACCTGGAGTTTTAAGCTGCAAGCAAAAGCAGCTTGCCTTCAAGAACCTCTGAAATCTGCTTAAAACAACATTTAGGGTGAGAATTTCTAGTTATAACCACTTTCTTTAGTAGATGAAGCTTAGCTTGCGTGTTTGTTTCATTTGCTAGGTAATCTGCTTTGATCTGTTTGCTATCCCTTATAATTACTTAAAATCCACCTTTTGTAGTTAAACTTGTTTTGTTTTTTCTAAAACCAGTTTATGAAATTCATAACGGGGGGGGGGGAAGCTGTGCATATCTCCCTCCACATTGAGGGAGGGGGTGAATTTCAATGAGCTTTCGCTATATAAGTCTCTGTGCAGTGTAAGATGATACAATTTTGGATTTATCCTCTAGAGGGGGGTGTGCACCTGAGTAACTGGGCAGTTCTATAGCTGAAGCTTTCCCATGCAGGGACTAGTCAGAAAGCCTGCATGCATGTTACGGCAGCTGGGTGTGTCCATACCTGTATGTGTGCTGGTGAATGTGTGATACCAGAAGCAGGTCTGCAGCTTGTCACAGGACAAAGGGAGCCCAAGCTGGTGGGATAGGCAGGCTCAGTGGTACCCCTGTTACAAGTGGCACCCCAGGGGGAACCCATCACACCTGGGTCCCAACCTGGGGCTCCAGCATCTACACTGCATTATGCGGGCCCAAGTCCAACCACCCATAACCCAAATTTCCTATTGCCCCCCCCCCCAGATGTAGCCACTCTACCCCTTTGTTCATTGTGCAGTGTATGAAAATTTGACTGTCCACCAAATTTGACTGTCCTGAGGACAAAAGAAAGTCAGCCTGTGGGATACTTTTAGAGGACTCCCGGACCATGAGTCAAGTGGGCCTGCACATACACTGCAAAGCAATAGGACTTGAACCTTATGTCCCAGCTTGACTCAGGCTCAGACCCTCCACCCCCATGGGGTCCCAAGATCCAGGGGCTAAGCTCTGGTTTAGTGCAATTTGTATGTAGATGGAAAGAGGGTTAGGCTTGAGCCTGAGTTTGAACTGTGGGCTTACACTGCAGTGCAGACAAAGCCTCAGTCCTTGGATGGCTGTGCCAAGCTGTCTGAAGTCCTAACAGCCAAGTTAGGTCCCCCACTCAGGCAGAGAAGGATGAAAAATGGTAGGGTGACCCAGGGCCCAAGGAAAAACGGGTGAGGAGAATCTCAGTCCCCTCTAGTGGTACAACAGACCCCCCTCCCCTGGGCCACTTCCTACCTCCCATGATCTCTTTTCAGTTTGGAGCATGGACATGGCACTCATTTTCCCTCTTAGCAGAAGATTGCTCCTACAGTCTCAATAGTTCAGACAGCCAGTTGGGCCTTCCCAGCTCACTTTCCAGCAGCCACTTTCTCCCCCTTGCCAGGCAGAAGGGGGTCAGGCCCTTGGGCTCTGGGTTGGGTCTCACCAAAGTCCAATCTCTTCCCTGTAGGTCCCTCTAGCGGGGGGTGAAAGTAGAAATAGGGACTTACCAGTATGGGGCTGGGTTGGGGCTGGCTCTGGCCCCCGGAACAGGCGGGGCCTCAGGCGGAAGGAGCGAGGATGGGGGTCAGAGCCAGCCCCGGCCTGCCCTGTACTGGTAAGTGCCCTTCTCCTCCCCCGCCGGGGTACCAGCAGCAGCCGGGGCTCCAGCAGCAGTTTAAAGGGCCCAGAGCTCAGCCGCCGCTACCGCCCCGGGACCTTTAAACCACTGCCGGAGCCCCCAGCTGCTGCTGCTACCACACGGCTCTGGCAGCAGGGATCTGGGAGCTATTTAAAGGGCCAGGGCTCCTCTGCCTCTACCTCCCCGGGCCCTTTAAATAGCCGCAGGAGCCTGCCGGAGTGGTGGCGGGGCTCTGGCGGCTATTTAAAGGGCCAGGGCCATAGAGGCAGCGGAAGCCCCGGGTCCTTTAAATATCCCCCAGAGCCCCGCCGCTACTCCAGAGCTCTGGGAGCTATTTAAAGGGCCCAGGATTCCCCTGCTTCTACCGCCCCAACCTTTTAAATAGCCCCCGGAGCCCTGGTGTAGTCATGGCAGGACTCCGGCAGCTATTTAAAGGGCCCAGGGAAGTAGAGGCCCTTTAAATAACCTCGGAGCCCCGCTGCCGCTACCCCAGGGCTCCAGCAGCTGGAGCCCCAGGCCCTTTAAATTGCCACCTGGGGAAGCTGTGCTGGGGCGTACTGGCTTACGTTCACCTCTGCCTCTAGCCCACAAGCTGCAGCCACTCTCACCTTCACTCTCTCCCTGCTTGCCTGTCAGAGTCTCCTTTTTAGGAAGGCTTTCCATTGGTATGCTCTGTGTGACATACCGGGTGCAGTCCAAACCAATGGGGGACTTTGGGTGCCTTACAATTCCTTGATGAAGTAGCTCACACCTGGGGTGGACATAAACAGCCTTCCAGCATGTAAGCCATGTGTGTAAATGCAGCATGCCAGTCTCACTTGGGTTGTACTTTGGATCTCATGAGCCTTGGTTATACTGCAGGGTGACTGCAACATACCCCCAGTCTCAGATTTTCCCCCCAGAAATGTACTCCAGTACTCTGCAGCACTCTCCTGGACAGTACAAATATTTTAAATCCATTCTTCCTTAAAGGGAATAATATACCCCTTTATCGAAAACAGTTATTCAGACACTTCAGTTTAAACACACTGGATTAGATAAAACAGTAATATAAGTTTATTAACTACAAAGAAATAGATTCTAAGTGAGTATAAGTAATGAAGCATAAAAGTCAGAAATAGTTACAAGTAAAATAAAGATAAGGCCTTTACTAATGCCTAACTTAAACTATGTTAGATTAAAGCAAAGTTTCTTACCACATGCTCCAGCAGATTACTAACCAAACTCTCAGGTCAGGACCCCACCCCTAGAGTCCAGTGAATGCTTCCTTTGTCTCTTTAGGTTCAGTTAATGTGACAGACATGGAGAGAGAAGAGGTGCCTTGGGGTGTTTGACCCTCCTTTTTATAGTTTCAGTCCCCCTCTTGAAAAAGATTTCCAGCTGGGCACTAGGTGACAGAGTGTCTATGTGGAAGGATGTTCCCTGCTGGCTTTTTCTCACCTGGCTTTTTCTCACCTGTCTCACCTTTCTTTGTTTCCCTCCCTGATTGATGACTCTGTTTACTGCATAAATGCAAATTAAGGCAAGCATATGTTCCTTTGTTTAGGTCAGATCTGTTTGTCAACTTCTGTTTGGGCACGTCTGTGTGGTTGGGAACATGAGTTAATAACACCATATAGGAGGATCTTATACAATGTTGCCACACATATTTTATCAGGAAAATAGTGACCAGCAAATTGTAAGTTTTAAGATGATACCTGTCAAGGCATACTTTGTACAAAGATTATTACAATAGTGTGTGAATACAGGGATATATTCTGTCATACTCTGCAGCCGCTGAGAGGTGGAGCCTTCTTGGCCCAGTACTGCTCCATTATTCCTTCAATCTTAATGAGGGGTTTGTAAAGCATATCACATCCCCTATCACATCTAAAGGTAATAGAAAATTGTACTTAATAATTGGTGGTAGCATATGGCCCGTTAGTTATTGAAACCTGATCTTGTTCAGTGCTTAATTCCCATTGACTCCAAGAGGCACTTCCATGCTTTACAGGACTCACTCAGTACCTGGCAGAGTCAGACCCTTCAACCAAAACAATGTTAAATATTTTTAGAACATTACTTTTGGTCATTGCAATTCAGTCCAATAAATCATTCACTTCACTTTCCCAGAAGTGGCAACAGTATGCTACAATTTAGGCAGAAATCTGCTGCTTTTGTTTTTCTCCTACAGAATAGATAATGCTGACATTGTTCTTTACTCTGTAGTCTTTATAACACAATGTATCCTAGATCAACAGTATGGTTTTTAAGAGGAATCAAGTATGCATGTTGCTTGGGTGCTTTTCATGGGAATTGCTGCAGTTACGCTGCAGCTTTACTTTTTTATTTGCATCAGTATTCTGGAGTATCAGGCCATGTTATAAGGTTCATTAAATAGTTAAGGCTATTTTCCACTAAACTTGTATATGTCTTCTTTGCATTTTTTGCCAATGTAATACATTTGAATCTAATAAAGAAAATGATCAGCATATACTGATATCTATCTATCTATTCTACTTACACATCATGTATTTTTCATTTTCATACACATTCAATGAGAGAGTCCTAGAAAATTACTTTCTGGTTTGATTTAAATGAATTCTGTATTCTGCCATCTGAGTTTTCACAACAGTAACAATTTACTTTATTTTGCAATAAACATTAATAGTGGAGACACTTAAGACGTTCCACTGGTTTGAGAACTTCTATTAGTTCCAAAGATAGGGCTGATCTAAAGCCCCCTGAAGTCAATTGAGAGGTTCATGTTGAATTCAGTGGGATTGTATCAAAACCATATATCTTTTAAAATGGAAAATGCTGTTAGAACCATCAGAATCTTTCAAAGCAGTGGAGCATTTTAAGGACATCCACTGTACCTTTTTTCTTTTTAAGTGAATGCCACAAACTTTCTTTTATATATATTCTGATATTCCTCAAATGTGCACAGTGCTCATTTCATACCTCACTATGCCAGTGAAATTATTTTATTTCAAAATAAGATTCAGCTACCTTAAGCGTTATCTTAATCATCATGAAAGAGGAGTTGACTTAGTTATATAAAAATAAATATTCAATAAACGTACATATATTTAAATATAGCCTATTCTAATTTACTGTATAATGTGTAACACTGTAATTTTAAGTGCTCATCTGAAGGAAAGGGTAATGCTGTAAAGTATGGCAATACATGTAAATAATCATAATGGAAGCCTAATGGAAATATCTCAGCACGTAGGTTCCTTACTATAATTGGCAGGGTAACTTTTGGGTTGCAGAAGGCTCTGGTCTCTCTCTGTCTCTCTTTTCCTCCGTATCCCTTGTTGCTGTAAAAAGACAACACTGAATATGTAGGAGGAAATATAAGGGTGGAGAAGAAGAACTGAATGGTGAAGAAATTATTTTAAAGTCACCTTTCTAACCATGGTATTTACTGGGCACTGAATGGTTCCCTTTCTTTAACTGTAAGTCTAGTAACCATTTGGAGACAACATGAGAATTTCTCAGCCTATTTTCAGGGCGGGGGGGAACTCAGGATGATGCTGAGAGGCCAACAAGAGTGGGAATAGGTACAGGTTATGAAGGACACTCTTGTATCCTTCTGTCTCTAGCAATGAACCTGACTGAATACTGACACTAGTTTCACCAGAGACATGAAAACAAACTTCACTACGCAATTTCAGTGTCATTCAATGAGATTTGCCAGAGGGCAAAGATACATAGGAAATAAAGTAGAAGCATGTTCTTAGATTGTTGTGTATATCTGCCAGTGATGTAAATTCCACAGACAGGATTTCATACTGATATCATTTGGTCATAAAAAACAAAATAATTATGACCTTATTTTATGCTGTACTGATGCCTGTATATATCCATGTACTACAAATGCAAGTAATGTGATTAGCAGTTTCTTTCAACATTGCTTCAATCCAGGCAACAACTTAAAGAGGCCATATGGGGTGACATTAGACAGCGTAGGCTATATTTAGCTTGTCTAGGAACTAGAGAGAGCTATAGGGCCTTGTCTGGGTCTAATAGCCTGAATAAAGAATCTCCTTTATGCTCTCTGTTAGAAGGGATGCTACATCTGTAACCAGCACCATATTGTGTATATATATATATATACCTGTCTGTACGAAGAATCTGTGGGATTCAGGCCTGTCTGCCAAAACTCTGCATGTATTTTACTTCATACAATATAATATGCAGTATTAAAATCTTAACAACTGTTAGAACCTCCACCCACAGAGTACTTCCAAAAAGAAAACATATAAGCTAGAAAAGGGAGGGAAGGCCAGGTTTTGGAGAGGGGAGCCAGCTTATACTTGTTGGCAACTGTTAAAGTTTTGAAATATACCTCTACCCCGATATAACGCTGTCCTCGGGAGCCAAAAAAAAAAAATCTTACTGCGTTATAGGTGAAACCACGTTATATCAAACTTGCTTTGATCTGCCGGAGTGCGCAGCCCTGCCCCCACCCCCCCCGGAGTGCTGCTTTACCGCGTTATATCTGAATTCATGTTATATCGGGTCGCAGTATATCGGGGTAGAGGTGTATATGAAATGCTAATGCAGTAGGCATAAAGGGATCATTAGCTATTCTGGGGCACTCAGTCAAAGCCAGTAACATTTATGTTATTGTATAAGAGATTTAATTTACTGTTTAAAGCTCCTGTCCTCAACTTCATACAAATCCATTTATGAGCAAGTAAATTTTATCAATGAAGGTGTAAAATCCATCATAATCCACTTAGAGACTATACTAGCTATTATGGGTAACGCTCAGATATAAAGCACAGTACATTATAATACATTTCCCCCAAATACACCTCAGCTTTTGCAAGCATCATGCAAAAAGTTAATGTGAAATTCACACTTGAACATTATAGAAGCATTAGATGTATGTGAGTGATACAAAAGTTAAAATGCACTATTGGTATGATGCACTGGATGTTAGTATACTGCAATGTAAATAGTATATTCAGAGGAATGTATCAGCTAACCGGGATATACAATAAGCTAGTAAAACCATCCACAGCCCTGCAAACCAGTAGTAATTGATATTTTAATTTGAGGAGATCTGAAGATAAAAGGAGGCCCAATAGTGATGGCCAGACCTGCTGAAACTCTCTAAATACCAATATTCACCACGTGTATCGAATGAAAATAGCCAGAAGAATTGCACTTAAATATTCTAGTAACACAGGAATGTCCAATTTTGCTTACTGTCAACTATGGCGTGTGTTTATTAAACAGGTCTTGTGCATGTAGTACACCAGAGAAAGCAATCAGTCCATTTACTGTCAAATTCCTAAGAAACTGGAGGCTGCACTTGGCAGTACTACCTAGGTTAATAACAACCTACCTGCATATACATTTTCCTGATTTGTACATGAATTTGTGTTAAATGTGCATGCAAGCAGGCTTATATAAATATACTTTTTAAATACACAAGTGGGCCTCAGCCTCATACTTTTAAAGCCTCATACTTTTATTGTTTATAAGAAATAGTTTAAATCTACATCTCATCAATATCTCCACTAGTATCCTGATGAAAGCTCTGTGACTGACACATTTTTCATTTCACCGTTAATTCTGAAAAATCAAAAAAGTTTCATTTCAGATCAAACCAAAAAGGAAAAATTTCCAGTGTTTTGGCAAATTGAAAATTAAAAAAAAAAAAAACTGTTTGGCATCGAATGAAACATTTTCCATTTCAATTCTGACCATTTTAAAACTTCTCATTTAAAAAATAAATAAAATGGGGGGGGGGGAATCTAAACATTTTGTTTTTGAAAAAGTTAAAACAAAATGGTTGTTTTTTAAAAATTGAAAAAAAAAGGCTAAAATGATATGAATTTTCCAAATGTTTCATTGTCACTGAATGAAAAAACTTTCCTACCAAAGATTTCACCCAACTCTAATCCTGGTACATTGCATTTTTAGAGTGAATTTCCTTTGCAAATATGAAGGAAAAAACACAATTCATTTTCTGTGCATAAAAAGAACATGTACAAAATGTGTTTCCATCAGTATATAAATACCTGCTTTTTGTGAATTCAGCCCTTAGGATATTTTTGCTAAAGAGGTAAATATGGACTTTTATTTCAGCTTTTTATTCCCACGTGGGCGATATTTTCTATAGTGCCATTGCCACCTGTATTAATAGCAACACTGCTGCTGTTGGAATTTGTAACAGCTATAACTATGCATGCTGAAAGTACAATTGGAGAGTTCTTGTTCATGTGTAAAAAAGGTAAGTGCAATAACCTGGCATTAGGTGAATAAATTCAGCTTCCTCAATGCTGGGGCATAGCTCCCATAATTGGTCATAACTAAAGATCATTTCATAAAATCTGGCTTTCTACATGAAGCATCTTGTAATTGGTAGCAAATTGGTGGTGGGGTGGTGGGGATACAGCAAGTGTTGTGTTATAAGCCGTATTCTTTACCTGCTAATATCTACCAACCTTTTTATTATGAGGCTTTTAGCCTGGAATTACAGCTCTTTTACAGCATTATTTTTTTCTGAAGAAATTAAAGAGGAATGTACCCTATAAAAAATGACTCAAAATAAAATCATGCCTGTAGTGCCTAAGGTAATATAGAATCATTGACAAAGTCATGTCTCAACTGCTTCTCCAAGAAGGCGCTAAATGCCTGTTTAGGAAATATTGGACATTTTTATTTTGTATTCTGGGTGTCCTTTGTCCTATCTGGAGTCTTTCCCCACAGCCTTTACTTTTGTAAAAATACTTATTAGGAAAATCATTCCGGTATAATTTCCCAAGGGGCAAACCCTTATCCCTAGACACAGGCCAATTATGGGATGCTCCAGGAGAGTCAAGGTAGAGAAAGAAACTTGTTCCCTATGCATGTAGACTAATAGCAGAGCTACTCTGTAGCTGATACCGCAGGCAGAACGGCTGCAGTAACCCTTCCATGTGCTGCACATAAGGGAAAGGGATATCCTGAAACTCCCATTTATCCACCGCTCCAAAGTCTTTAGGAGTGGCAGGCTGGTCCCTTACTAAAATATCTTTCAGGGTGGCTGTCTATTCCTATTCCACCCAATACCAGTTGGTTTTTTCCCCCTGAGCAACTCTAGCTGCAGCTCATTCTGAAATGTTTAGGCTAATGGAAGTTGGATCAAGCCCGTAGTCACTACATTTATTCTCACATCTTGCTATCTTCACCCTATACCTCTGCATCATTCAGGTTTACCCTAACCCTCATTGTCTAAATTTATTCCAAGATCTCAGATATAATCTCAGACTATGACAATGACATTCTCCCACCACTTAATTCTGCTTCCTAGCAATCCTTCCCATTCCCCAGGTCAGAAGAATTTGGCGGTGATCTCAGCTTCGGCAACCAAAAGCATCATTTCTTTAAGAAGTCCAGACATTATTTAGTATTATCGAATAACACAAAAGGAATTTTAAATCATTGCGTTATCTCCAGAAGCTGGCATTTTAACTGCCTAAACTCTTAAAGGCCTCATAACTCTGTAGATATTAATATTACAAAATTAAGATTCTTGATTGCTTTCTCATCATACTTACAAGTTTACTGAAATTATTAAAATATATTAAAATTAATGTTATTTTTAAAGTGATTAAAATAGTTTCATACCACGAGAGACACTTGAAACATCAGTTCTATATAAATACACACTTGTATATGCCATGATTAAGGGTTCATAATTCATCATTTTCATTAAGTAAAAACAGTTCATTTTTTCTTTCTAGCTACTGTAATTGCTTACTTTACAGTATTTTTTACCTTCTAATTGCAAAAAGAGACCTGAGTAGGATTCAACTTGTGCTAATGTATTAAAGTCTCATTCCAAAATTGACTTGAAATCTACTGCACCCTTTCCATTGTTTTAAATGGGTTTTAGATTAGGCCCCAATACCTCAAGAGATTGAAACTAGCTGTGTTTTGTTTCATAGCAAATCCCTGATCATGGCTTGCATATGACATAGTAGTTAAGCATTATATCCAATACTTATAGTAATTCTTTTCCATTTATTGGATTATTTTGTATATTACAGGCCCAATATATGGTATTTTATTGAAGTAGCTATTTCAATATGATGCCCTACTTGCATAGTATGGAAATAATGAGTGAACCAATGTGGATAGTGTGTAGTCAACATTCCTTTTCTACACCCCACTCCTTACTTACATTGGTCATCTTCACATATTGTAATTTCCTGACAGTACTGACCTCTTGAATCAGTACTTGAAGGCATGTCTTCAAATTGTTCTGAGTGACCATGAGTACCTACAAGTGATGTTTTTGCAAGCCTGCTCTGCTCCACATGTTGGTTATTTTTCTCATTGGTAGAAAGCTCTATACTATTATGACAACAGCATAGACAACACTACAGCAACAACAACTCTGTTAAAATTGAATGCTGTATGCATCTGTCTTAGCGTGGATTTATCTTTAGGAGGAATTTAAGAGATTAAACCATGGACACTATTATCTTCTGCATTGAAATGTATCTGTGACCTCCTGTTTCAAAAAACAAGGTGATCAAAATGACCTCACGTTGTTGTTCCCAGACTGTCTCATCTGTTACATACAGAGGCAAAGAGTATTTCCAAGTCTTTCTTTCTTTGAACAAAATACTCACAAAATATTTACAATGGGGTTTGGTAATGTTTTATTTCTTGAAGGCTTACACCATGCAGAGTAAGCTTCAGTTTTTGGCATCCTACATATATTGTATGAACTGTCAGATACCATTGGCTTAGTGACTCTAGCAGGAAGAAACTACAAAACAGGTTGACACATGAACTTATATCCTCCAAAAAGCTCTTTTCCTCCCACCCTATCCCCATCAGTACCAATTTGCCTTCCTTGCCAATGGCATCTCTGTGGCCCCACTGGCCTCTGCCTGGTCCTGTTACCTACTGGATGGCTCTTTCATCTAACTGGACTGTCCTCCCTTCCCACATACAATAACCTTCACAAAGCCTGAGGCTTCCCTAGGGAACTGATCTAATTAAACAGATGGCAGTAGGAGACTGAAACCCTGAACTACAGGACTGATCCAATTCCCATCAATGTCAACCAGAGTCTTTCCATTAACTTCAGTGAGTGCTGGATCATTCCTTAAGTCCACAGGAAGATAAAACACCATAAAGTTATATACAGTACCTAAAGATCTTAGGGAATAGTTGCTACTTTGCTAAGCTAACAACCATTACTCCTGGGGGAATGCTGCGCCACTGCATGTGCACAGAATTCATGTCCCCTGCAGATTTTTTTGCTTCCCCACAGAAAAATGACTTTCTGATGGGGAGGCAAAGGGAAGCCACAAGAGCAGACATGCATTCCCTCCCCAGCAGTGCAGACGCATTATTTTGGGTGCTCAGAGCAGCCAGCAGAGAGGTAAATCACTGCGGGAAGGAGGGCTGAGGATGCACCAGCTGGTGGTTCCTACCATGTGCTGGGCTCAGTTGCTAGTCTCAGCTGGGCTTGGGACGGGAGAGGATGGGACTTCCTCTTCTCCTGCAAGGATCAGCCAGGGCTGGGTCAGACCCCCTCCCAGAAATCTCCCCCAGCTGCAGGAAGGTCCACAGCCCCCCCCCCAGACACACACACACAAACACACAGACTTCCTGCCCCCATCAGTCCTCAGCCACTGGAGGAGGGGTTACTGTACAGGGACCTGCTTCCCCATCCTACCAATCCCCATACATCCAGACCCCCCATATCCACAACCCACACACCAAGCCCCCTGCTCCTCACCGAGCCTCACCCCCTGCATCCAGAGTCCTCCTGCACCCAGATCCTCCGCTGAGCACCACACACACCCAGACAAGCCCCCCGCACGCAGACCCCCGACCCCACTGATCCCCAATCAGCTGCACCGGGACCCCCACCCCAGCAAGTCCCACTCCTCCAGTACCTGGACCCCATGCTGAGCCCCCCCACACCCAGACCCCTAGTCAAGCCCCATCCCCCCCACACCCAGGCCTCCAACTACCTTCACCAAGACCCCACCCCCTGCAGAGTCCCATTGCATCCAGATTCCCCCTGGACCCCACACACATTTTCATAATTCATTAATTCCTCTCAGTCTTTGCTCCTGTAGTCATTTCTCTGTTACACACAAGGATTATTCAACCCAAAGGGGGGGGAAAGGTCTGACTCTTTCCAGCATAAAAGAGCGTAGATTTTTTTCTCTTAAGATTGAAAATCAGTCAGAAAGCATCTGCATACAGTAAGCAATGTATTCATTAAATTGCATTTTATAATCTGATAATAACACTAGTATCTCCATGAGGAGATAGTTACATTATGGAAACTTCAGTGCTTTTTGCACTCTTTTAAAGGAAAATATTGGGGATACAGTAACAGTCTTGCTTTTCATGGCACACACATAAAAACGCTGTAATACACTCAATTGTCTGCAATTATTTGTGTAGATATATGTATCGATTTGAAATATTGAAATCTGAAAATAGAAATAATATATTTATTCTCAAATACCCCCTTCAGCAAGATTTACAGAAAAGGTATAGACTAGGCTGGACATAACTTACAATATCAGTTATTCAGGAAACCCAAGCTAATGCATGTTTGTTGTTCAGGAACGCACAAGACAATATTTCATGAGTTTCTGCACCGGACACTGAAGGCGTTGAATAAATATACTGTATTCCTAGTCATCCTGACATCAAGCATTTACATTACTGAAGTGATGAAGAGCTGGAATGCATTTGCTTGAATTTCTCCTTCAAGCTTTTGACATCCATACTTACCTAAACAAAACCTGTATCCTTTGTATGCTTCAAGAGATTTTGCTGATCAAGTGCCAAGAATGCTTTAGGCCCATAAATATGTAAACGTTTTTGTTCTTTAGTGGAGTCTTTTCAGTTTTGATGCATTACTGTAAAAAGACATAGCAAAGGATTCCATATATACGTGTGTTTATTCCCTAGCCAGAGAAGATCTACCATAAAGGAAGAGATTTTACATGAGAAAACCCTCAGCTGGTTGAATAATAGAGGAGCAGTATTCATAAATATATTCTTAATGTTTTTAATCAAGATGACATCTTTGCTCAGAATTGCCATCTGGACTGTGATGAATCTTCAGTTACGTACTGAAAAAGATAGGAGGGCTCAGTGCTTTAAAAAGAAAGCATGGCAGATTTTTGTGTACTTATAAAAAAAATAAAATAAAAGCATTCACACTTTCCTAAGTAAAGCACATGTTTTCGTGATTCATTAATTCCTCTCAGTCTTTGCTCCTGTAGTCATTTCTCTGTTACACACAAGGACTATTCAACCCAAAGGGGGAAAAAAAGATCTGACTCTTTCCAACATAAAAGAGCACTGATTTTCTTCTCTTAAGATTGAAAGTCAGTCAGAAAGCATCTGCAAACAATAAGCAATGTATTCATTACATTGCATTTTATAATCTGATAATAACACTAATATCTCCATGAGGAGATTGTTACATTATGGAAACTTCAGTGCTTTTTGCACTATTTTCAAGGAAAATATTGGGGATACAATAACAGTCTCGCATTTACCCAGATTCTAATGTTAATTACTGTTTGCATCTACTTCCTTCTTACTCTTTTACTTTCAGGTTTCATAATATTTGTTAGAAGCAAAGCAGAGCCTAAGTTTATCTGTGGGCAGTCCATGGAGAATTAATCATGCTACAGTTCATTTTGGCCAAGGTTTTCAGTTAGGTATGTTTGGTACCTAAATAAATGGCCTCATTTTCAGAGCTGTTGGACATCCACAGCTTCTTATGTTAATTGAGGCAATTCATAACTTAGGGCCAAATCCTGCAAACACATCGTCATTTCAGTCCTGCAAGCAGCCCCTGGTTTGTCGTTTTAAAAATATTAAAATATAGAAATTGTTTTTGACCGAAAAACTGATGACACTGTCTTGTGTCATTGGGGATTAATCAATAGAGGTTCAGTCCTGGAAACACACATGTGTGTAACTCTACTTGTACAAACAGTTCCATTGACAAAGCAGTTGAACATATCCACAACAGTTTATCTTTGACACACATCTTTTCTTTATACTTGTGTATGTGGTGCCTCAGCTAGAGGAATCATCATCACCATTATCATCCTTCCCACACCTTCTGGTGCATAAGGCAAAAATCAATGGCATGAATCATCTCTATCGTAGGCTCTTTTTCCTGGGTCTTCTATATTGAGATGTAACAATGCTGACTCAGCCGCTGTGCTACAGAGTGTTCTGGTCAGCCGCTTCATCACTTGCCAGGGCATCACCAAAGAAATGCTAGTTTAAGCCTATAATTAGGCATTCTGAAAAGATATTCCAAACATGCCCATTTCTTCTGCTGTACTACTTGTATTATTATAGGTAGTTGCATCCATTGTAGGACCTCTTCATTACTTTTCTCTAAGTCCATTTTACTTAGCATAAGAACTAAATTCCTTATCTCAAATACTTCTATGTGCTAAAGATTGACTTTTTATGGTGATTCCTCTAGCAGGGAGTCGTCCTAAGCATCCTCCTGTATAGACCAGAGTCCTGGAAAAGTAGTAAGTCCATCCGTTGCAAATTGAACAGCTTTTGATGCAGGTGTCTTTAGAATATTCAAAGTGAAGTGACAGACTACAGTGTTTTAGACACTATGGTGTAGTAACTATTAGTAAATTGACTTTCTCAGGCTGCCACTAGTGTTTAAGGATGTTTGGAGGTTTTCCCCCCTTAAATGTTAATTAAGAATGTGTGGTGAGGGGGAAGATGAATATGAACCAGTGAATGAAACAGGTACATTTTTTGTGATCATTGTGTTCTCTTGTTTTGGACACTTTATCTCATGGAAATAAGCTTTCTGTGTGCTACCTCTTACTAGATATTGATGTTGATTTAGGATTGGGAAGGAGGTCAGTACAGCTAATTGACTTTTACAGGCATCCCTGAAAAAGGTGGGATTCCTAGTTGCAGAGCTTTGGCACTATTTCATTTCTGATTGCTCAGTTGCTAATCTCACAAGAAGGGTGGTGAGGGCACAGTGTAGCACTATGGCAAACACAAACCATGGCCATGCCACTCCTAGAATTTGATTCCTTGCCATTTATCCCTGCAGAGCACTTCTTAATATGAGAAAGATATGTTTCCTTTCATTTCTAATACATTAAAACTTGGCTATTCGCCCAGAAAAGGTTTAGTGCTTTTGACCATCACCTATATCTATTATTGCTCCAGGAAGAGCATATATTATGACCTTGCACCCTGCATGTAATACAAAAGGTTTCTGAGGCGTGGCAAAGCAGGACTGACTCACTTTGAACATATGGTAACGAGTAATAATTTTGTACCTTTCCAAACTCCAGTAAAGAACATGGATATACCTGGAAACTTCTGGTTAGGATTCTTCCAGATAAGACACTATGTTCACATGACATCCTTACTCAATAATATCACCCAAAGGATGTAAGTGGGCGCATAACACATAATGTTGGATCAAGAAACATACTGAAAATGTCAATTTTATATTTCATTCTAATTGTGAGCATTGTAAGCGGACTATAGAAACTCTTCTGCAAATTAGATCATTGAACAGAAGTCCAGAATGGATCATTAAAGTTAAAGAAATATGGGACCTGATCCTCACCTGTTAACTGGCATAGCTCCATTGACTTCAATCTGCAGCTCACACCAGCTGAGGATCTGGGCAATGATCTTTTATTGATGCACTAGGTGATGTTATAGGGACAAATCCTAACAACCATGCAAAGCCATATAAACAGGGGTTGTATGTGATGTATGCAATCCTCCCCCCCACCACAGACTGTGGAGCAATGTTTGTAGCCACAGGACATCTCTATAGGGCTGCACTCCCGCACGTCACGGGATTTTGTCCAGGGGAAACGTGTAGTTATATTTAATATGCCTGTGATACTTAGGGGGGCAGAGACCCTGCATGGCAGTCTCCAGCTTTAGAACGATCAAGCTTTGTTTGGGGAATTTTACTCTTTTCTTTATAGGCTTTAGAGTGTGTATCAGATTTACCACCCCATTTTCAAGTTTAACAATCTTAGAAAAATGCAAATCAAGCTTTGTCTCCATTGCTCCAGATAGATGGAGAAGTGTATCTAAAGGAGTAGTTGTTGGTTACCAACACTCTAGGAAGATACCTTAAATTTTCAATAAAAATACTCCACACCCCATTTCCACTGCCAGTTTGGTACAATTAATGCTGGATAGAGGATGTGAACATGGAAGCCCTTTTCTGTTTGGACAACAATTGCTTCCTCAATAAGCCTGCATGTTGTCTCTGCCTGTTAGATGATAATGATTTCAAAAGACATATATCTATCCATTAACCAATAGCGTGGGATCTATTTTCAAAAGTATTTCACTGTTAGCCAATTTTAATCGGACATACCCTGCTCAGGCTTTATGGCTAAACACTCAAAACCTCCCAGCAGCAGATCAAAGGGCCACGGGGAGGCGGGCAGAGCAAGCTTGGGCACTGCATGGGAAGTATAATGAAACACGCCTCTCAGGTTTCATTACCTGCTCATCTGCTGACAGAAAATGTTTCCTTTCCGAGAAGCCAATTTTGACATCACATCATCCATCATTGTATACCTCACTAAAAACAAATAAAGATGACAACTTAAAGAATCTATTAAAAACTACAATGGCACATCTTAGTCATTAGAAATTTCCACTCCTACCTACTCTGATCCTCTCCACTCATATATCTATTCCCATCCCATGCCCATAAAACCTTTATCATATACCAGTATCTATTCTCTTTCTTTCTGTCTGTGTCTATATTATTATAGTATATACATAAGTGTGCACACGCATACACTCATCTAAACATAATATAATAATAATGTTTAGCCCATATTGCAATTTTCCTGTATAGATTTCACAGCATTTTACAAAAGCAGGTACACACTAATAAACCTCATTCTGCAGATGGTGAAAGCCAGACACACAGAGGTAAGCAACTTGGCAATCACACAGCTGATGCATAAGAGGGTTGGGAATAGGACCCAGTTCTCCTTGCCTCTCACTCTAGTACTCTATCCACTGAACTATGTTACCAGAGACCACACATTCAGGAACACCAAGTAACAGCCTAACATTGACTTCAGTAGAGTTCCACCAGCTGGGACTCGGGCCCATAGGTTGCAGTACCCAAGGATCATTTGGTATCTATTGCAAAATGTGAGTAACAGTAAAATTCATAGTCTGTGCCCTAAGGACTGGAGTCAAGAAGGATGGAAGTTGACATATATTGTCTTCCCACTGAATTAGTATCAGATTTGTAGCTTACCCTCTCCTCTCCCCTCCCAACAGCAGTGTTCCCCTGCTGTGCCCCTTCCCCAACAGTAGTGTCTCTGGCTTCTCACCACTATTTTTTTTTTTTGCAGCCTCTCCTCTCCCTGGTTATTTTTCTTGGGCAGGTTGGATTATGGATGCTCCCCTTTCCCATTGCCAGCTGTTCCCTTCTTTACAGGGAGCTTCTCCATGGGTGCACATACACCTCAGTTGCTAGATATTGGAGGGCTTGGGGCAAGGTATCTTGTGGGAGTCACTAGTCCTGAAGCTACTGTAGCTGCTATTTGAAACAGAAATATAAAAGAGACACCCCCCCCACCCTTATTTACAACAATGCTGTCAGTAATGCCATTATACTATTTTATCAGAGAGAGATATACACAAGAAAGGCATGGTCCCTGCCCCAAATGTGCTTACAGTCTACATTTTAGCAGGGCTGGCTCTAGGCACCAGCAAACCAAGCACGTGCTTGCTTTGGCAGTTGTGCTTCTGGAGGTTTTTTTTCGCTTGGGACGGCAAAAAACCTAGAGCCTGCCCTGCATTTTAGTCATGGCAAATCAAACCAGTGACAAAAAGTAGGGAACGGATGAGATGGGGAAGCAGAAGGATTGCAGCAGTCTGATCTATGTATATGTACAGATATAAACCTAACAAGATATATATAAAAGCAGCTCCAAGAATTCCACATGACTAAATGAGTAACTGTGTGATTGTTGCTGCAACCCTTGTTGCTGCAACCCTATCTCGTTGCTTCCCTTCTATTTGCTACTGGGACTCGATTTATCATGTCTAAAATTTAGATTACAAGCACTTTAGGGCAGGGACCATGTCTTTCTATGTCATCCCTTAGGAGCTTAGCACACTTTTGGCTGCCACAAAATAATAAATATTTATTTTATGTATAATAGTTGAACTTGGTATATATTTCCATTGTATTCCCATTAAAAATCCATGGGACTTTTGCCATTGTCTTCACTGAGCGCACGTATGGACTCATTGAGGCTTATGTATGAGAACCTATGCAAATTCCATGTGTGTCTGCATCTCTACCAAATTAGTAGAGAAGCAGGTTTTACCTCATGCAAGTATGATACCAATAGACCTATGTGCTTTGGTCATCTAGCACATATAATATGTCAAAAGGGCATAGTGTATGAATCCTTCTCACTGTGTAGGAAGTATGCAGCCTAAGTGCAAAAGAACAGAGCAAGGTCTTTAGGTCACTCTGTCTGTCAGGTACCAAGCTTAAAGTGACATAACAAAGAACTCTTCAGAAGCTTACCTTCAACAGCTGAGAATGTTACCAGTTCATAAGGACTTGGATGTGACACTGCTCTTTAAACACCGGAATATATTTAACATCACCGCATAATAATATAATGCTGCCACAAAGTTTAGCTTTTATTTTCTGAAGCGTAATGCCAATTTAATTTCAATTATTATTATGTAAACTGTTGTCTGGCAAACTCTGCACAACTTTACTTCATTTGCTGTAAGAAGCAATTAAGAAACGGGCAATCAGAAATTCTTCTTATGTAACTGATTTAAATAATCAGGAATTTTTGTTTTTCAATAACACGTAACAGATTCATTAATTTTATCTTAGCAGCTCACCAATAATTATAATGTATAACTAGAGCTTTCTGTATATATTTCATGTTTAAAACCTGTGTGCAAAACCCCCTTTTTGTTTATTTAAGGGCAGATTCAGCTATTCTTACTCACTGTGAGTAGTACCTTCGTTTTCAGATAGTTGCACTGAACTCAATGAAACTCTTTCAGAAGCTCAAAGTGAGCTAGGGTAGAAACTGCTCAGAGTTGAGCCTCCAGTTCAGAAGCAGCCTCTCCTAGGAGATTAGCACAATCTCTATAAGGCACACATATACACTCACACAATTTGGGAGATGCTGCACTTTGCTTGGTTTTGTCTTGCTTTCCGTTTTTATCCAGACTGAGCCCAAGCCTAATGGTGTTCACACCACAGATAAAACACCTCTTTTATAAAACCTTCCTCCAAAATTAATGCTGATAACGGAAGGAGGAGGGGGGAAGAGCTACCCACATAAAGTCACACACCCCTGCCCACCCAAGAGGAACAAAGGGCTTTTGTGTTCTTTGTGCAGTGATTGGGTATCTCAGTGACAGGAGATATATACAACCTATGATAGATGTGTCCAGGTAACTGGCAGACAGATTGTTTTTTCAGCTCCAAGTGACATTTCACACATTAAATATCTGTCTCTAAGTAGCTTATGACAAATAAAAGTAGTTGTATTCTAAATGTTTTAACACAATAAAATAACATTTGTCACCAAACACACATGATTTAATCTTGTATGTAATTCTCCTTCAGCTTCTCAGCCACTTTCATTAAGAGAAGAACAGGAGTACTTGTGGCACCTTAGAGACTAACAAATTTATTAGAGCATAAACTTTCGTGGACTACAGCCCACTTCTTCGGATGCATATAGAATGGAACATATATTGAGGAGATATATATACACACATACAGAGAGCATAAACAGGTGGGAGTTGTCTTACCAACTCTGAGAGGCCAATTAATTAAGAGAAAAAAAACTATTGAAGTGATAATCAAGCTGTAGTCCACGAAAGCTTATGCTCTAATAAATTTGTTAGTCTCTAAGGTGCCACAAGTACTCCTGTTCTTCTTTTTGCGGATACAGACTAACACGGCTGCTACTCTGAAACCTTTCATTAAGAGACTGCTTCCCTTACGAGGCTACTTATTATCAGCCTCTTGAGGTGTCATTTAAAACAGGTTTCGCCATACGTATTGGCACTCAGAAAGCATACTATCCACAGAGCATTGAATAAAAAATAAACATTATTAAGGAAAGAAACAGTCAAAGAGCTAGGAGACATCATCTTACTTTATTTTGATCTCAAGCCACCGTTATCCACTCACCTTCTCATTACTTTAAAGCCTGCCAAAATGATAAATTTCAGTGATCCTATCATGTCCTGTTTTCAACAAGCTGCCCTTTAAAGATTTCATCCTACCCCTGTCAAATGATGCTGGGTTAAGTTCCATCAATCCCACTAATTTCCATATACCTCCATCTCACCCCACCCTTACTACTTTTGTCACTACTGCTTGCTGAGATACAAAGCATTATCATAGTTCCCTGAATGCTCTTTGAGCAGTCGGGTGTAGAAACCATGGTCTGTGACCTGATTCTGCCAAAAAGTAACTATATATTTGTCATATTGCATCCTTTCCATCTGCCACTTCAAACTGTATAGAAAGCAATAGTTGTGGGAAACTGAGTTCATGGAATAAGAATGTTGAGATTAGACAGTGCCTAGATTTGCACAGATGCACATGGGGTACAGGAGTGTTGGAGCAATGTGTGCAGTGGGGGTGCTGAGAGCCATGAACAAACTGTAAACCCTGTATATGATGGAAACCACTTCAAGCCAGGGGGTGCGGCAGCATCCCCAGCACCCTTAGTTCCAGTGCCTATAAAGGGGTATTGGTACTGGGGGTCTGTGCCAATAAGGACTGAGCTTCCCAGACTAAGTCTTGATGGGGTCTGAGAAGCTCTTGCAAGCAACTTAAACACTGTGTGATCATTGAACTTCGCAAGGGGTTAAGATGGTTAAAAAAAACACCACCAACAACTTTCCTCCCTTGCACTCAGACCAACCCAGATGGACAACCTGACGCACTCCCAGCACACAAAGATCAAAAAACTCCAGTGCCAGAGGGGCACCATAATTTCGATGGGATAGCTAGGGCAGGGTGATGCTCAGGGTCCATTCTCCTTCATATTGTCCAGATAAATTGGGCCAGCAAAGGGAAGATTAATGCTATACCCTGTAAAAGGGTGTAGCTAATGCTGTGTGGCCTTTGCCAGAATGAGGAACAACTCCTACAAGGGGCAGGGTGCGTTGACAACATTTCCCCTCACACACACACACACACACACACACACACACACACACACACACACACCACAAACCGTGGTTAAGATTTAGAGCCACAATCTAGCCCAGTGGTGGGCAACCTGTAGCCCATCAGCCGCAGGTTGCCCATCACTGATCTAGCCTTTAATTTCAGCAGTCTTAAAAAATCCACTTGGGTATCAAAAGATAAGGCGTATATTTTTAATGGTGACAGTTATTAACCATCAGAACAATTTACCAAGGGACATGGTGCATTTTTCATCACTGAAATTTTGAAATCAAGATTGAATGTTTTTCTAAAAGAGGTCCTCTAGGAATTATTTTGGGGAAGTTCTATGGCCTATGTGATCCCAGGGGTCAAAGTTGATCACAATGGTTCCTTCTGGCCTTGAAATCTATTAATCTACTTACTAAAATAAATACCCTATAGTTGAATTGCAGTTTCATGCATTTTTAAGGTGTGATATAACCATGTTTGAAAAAATAAGGGGTCTTCATTTAATTTTTGGTTAATTGCTAGTCTACCAAAAGTTTTTTCTATTGCCTACATTTTAAATTAGCCTACCTTAATAAATAAGAATACTTTCCAGTTTTATAGCACATTCCACTGAGAATCTCAGAGTCTTTTGCAAATATGAATACAGTGAACCTCACAAAACTCCTGTGGTGCAGATAAGCATAACTACCTCATAACTATCATTTTGCAGATGGAGAAATGAAGAAAAACCAGTATGACATGTCCAAGATCACGCAGGAAGTGCCAGGCATAGCTGGGAAGAGAACCCAGATTTGCCAGTCCCATGCCTTAACTCCAAGAAAATCCTCCCTCGGTGTCCTTGACTCTCTTAGGGGTTCGGTCCTGCAAAGATTTACTACTGGTTGAAATGTTTCAGATGCTTTTTTTAATATGAAACAACCTTTTTCAAAAATTAAAACGCTCTATTTTTAAGAAACTTAAAAATGGAAAAGTTTCAGTTTTCATTTCTACCCCTCCCCACACCCATTTCCTCTTTTCCAATGGAAAAAAATAAGGACGGGGGGGGGGAGGGCGGAGAAGGGAGGGAATATGAAAACTGAAAAAATAAAAAATGAATTTTTGTTGAAATTTTTCAAGAAAAACTTCAAATTAAAGAAAAATATTCTTAAAAAAAATGTTTTTTATAATGTTCAGGTTTTTGTGACCAGCCTTTACCAGTTTTCAGCCAGCTTCTCTGTCTACCTTGGCATAGCACTTATTGTCCTGAGTAGTCTGTCTTTAGGTACTCAGAGTAGCAAGTTCTACATCAAGCGATAAATCTTTGCAGGATCAGGCCCTTAGACGCTAAATTAAGTGGAAAGATTTGTGGTGATTTTTAAATTGTTACCGGAAGCCTTTATTACATATTGCATTTAGAGCCAAGAGATACTCATATATTAAGCAAAATAGGCTAAACTGAGGAAGGCCTCATACAAGGATGACAAATCAGTTTTCCTTGTTTTTAATCAAAAGCGACTATTTTGTGTCAGTGAAAACAAAACTCACACAACAGACAGGGAAGGGGGGAGCTGAAGATCAAAGAGCAAAATTCCTGTTGCTGTGTCACGTTTTCAAAGGCTGCCTCACACTCACATGATTGAAAGTGTGCACAATGTGCAGGCACTGAAGAGGAAGGAATTCTACGCAGGCATCTTAAGGAGGGCTGAGAACTACTGCTAAAATATTCCAGTAAATCTCTGTGTATTTTAACTTTCTCTTTACTATTTTCTGGAGTCACAAAGAAAATAAATGAGTACAAATTTCATTCTCTCCTAGAGGAGAACCTTCTGTGAGTGGGAGGATCTATTTATTTATCTGGTTAGATTCTTTACACTATACCTATCACTGTGGTATCTGAACACCTGAGTAGAAACATCAGCAAAATAAAGGTGAAAGGGAAAGGGAAAGGGCAGGGGAAAACATTCATTTAAAAGAGGCAGTACCAGTCTACTACTCTGTACTTAGTTATTTAGATTTATAAAATCCTTTAGATGCTCCCTCCTGATACTCTGATACGCATCCCGTGAACTAAAATACTCACCAAAATACAATAGATAAAGGACTGATTATGCAATTTAGCACAAATAGATCCACCAGCTAATATGAGAAAAATAAGCTGAAGTTTGTTGTAACTAGATGCTGAATCAGGAGCTGACTGACTACTTTATCACTCAAATCCCCACCAATATAGGTTAATTGGGACCTAATTAGAGGATCAATCAATAAGTGGAGCTACAGGGAGAAGGGCTAATTAGAGGGGGAAGCAGCCCCAGCAGCTGGGAGCAGAGAAATGGAGAGGAAGGAAGCAGAGAGTATAAAGGAAGGCAGATCTGTTAATACAACTCCCAAGTTGGGGAGTTGGCCAGGACTTGTAACTGTGTAAATAGCACTAGTGGTGTCCTGCTGGAACAGCATAAGAAAGCACTGTGGTGGTGAAGGAGACCTGGATGTTTGGGCGGGGTTATGCATAAAGTGAGAAAAGACTCCCAGTGGACCACCTGATGACACTTGTTCAGCTCTCATCCCAACAAGTCTGGGAAAAGGCAGGCTCTGCAGCGTACCATATGGTAAAAAGAAATCCAGCTTCTCACATCCCAACAAGGTGATGAGAGTTCCAAAGCCAGGGTCCCCTCATGGAGAGCGCCATTTATAAGCCCCAATTCAGCAAAGCCGGCCCTTAAGCATGTGCTTAACTGTGCTGGCACTGCACAGGTCTCAGCTGGGGATGGGCCAAATAGACTCTTATCCCGCATATTCTTGCGGAAGAATGTCTCATAAAGAAACCTTGGAAAAAGTGTGTGCGCCAAGTAACAGAAATAAAAGTTAGCCTAGTTGATTGGCACTCACATAACAGTAATCAATTGTTTGATGATACTTCTTTATAAATATTTGCCACCTGAGGAAACACAGGGAAGAACTTAGGAAGATGGGAACTGACAAACTGGATCAGTTCCATAGCCCATCTCTGACAGAGGCAGATGCTTCAGAGCATAATATGAATAATCATCCCCTACTATAATCTAAGTAATGGACTGTTACAGAATGGGGAGTTTTATTCCTAATCCCGGGCAGTTAACTTGGTTTGTACCCTGAAGCAGGAGGGATTTAATTCCCTATATTTTTATCCTCATGTAACTGTGGATGTCATCATTATCAATATAAATGTCTAATCCTTTTGTGAATCCTGCTCCAAGAAAGCGACACTATCCCATTTGTTGTTTCTTTCTAGTATTGGTTTCAATGTATTTTGATAGCTGCTGTCCTCTAAATGGATGTAAACAAAGGCCGGGGTCCCCTTGCTGTGCCTGGGTCTTGTCTGCCCCATCCATCATCAGCTAAGCTTCTCACTAGCAGATATGACAAGTTAGAGGGTAAACACATAATTCACCACTTTGGGTACTGGGTTTTGCTTTCCTCCCAATTTTTCTCACTTTGAAAGCATAACCACACACCTCCTTCTACCACCCTCTCTTCAACTCGAGGCTTCCCACTGTTCCACTCCTCTGAAAAACTGAATATCTTTTTCATGTCATTAATGTTTACCAGTAACACTAAAATGTCATGAAAAGACACTGAAATTCTCTCAAAACAAAGTAATATTAACAGATCAGAATGTACAGCACGGGACAGCAAAAGTACCAGTTTCAATAAGGTAAACTACCTTTCTGTTTGAAAAGATGAAATTGATAATAAATATGAGGAGGCTGATTCAAATCTGTTACATCAATGTAAATCAAGAGTAACCCTAATGAACTCACTTTTGCACCACTCGTGCAAGCTAGTGTAAGATGGAAGAGAATCAGATCCACCAAGCTAGTACAGGAGGTGTAATTTACATCTCCCTGTACCATTCTGCGCTGTAGGAGGATTCAACCCTGAAAGAGAGCAGGCTTTGGTACTGATTTGTTCCTTCAAGGCTTTCCCCTGGGAAGGATCAGCTTTCTGTTAGTATCATGGTTCCCTAGGGCACTCTGCCTGAAGAAGCTGCTGAAGAAATGTGTTGACACAGTGCATTTACCAGCTCCTGGCCATAATATATCCTTGCCCAGAAATGCCCACTTTTGGGGCTTTACTGGCTTTTATAGAACTCCCAACCCGGTGTATGAAAGATTGCAGCTGCTTTTTGGTAACATAAACTTCCTCCCTCAGGGAAACATTCTACTATCAGAAAACTCCATCTACACTATCAGAAGCTGGCATAGTCCCCATTCTGAATTTGTTCCAGCTCCTTTAAGAGAGTATACTGACCGTTTTAATGTCACTGGTATTCAAATACTGGGGCAGGTGGTTTTGTCGGACTCACAGTTCTCACCACTGCTGACTGAAAAAGAAAACAGGCCAACAAAGGAAGACAAAGTTGAGTAAAAGATGGAGACCACCATCTTTTTTTTTTTTTTTTTTGGTCCCCTACTTTGAGCACTGAATGTTACCAAACCCTGGGAAGAAAGCCAAAAATCAGCATTGTGCTGATGGGAACATGAATTATGTATGAAGAGGTGTTTCCAATAGTGTATAAAGCACTGTGATGTCTGAAGTGGCTATGTTCAAGGCTCTGCAGAAGTTCTAACAGGAAAAATTGGTCATGCTGAAAGGATTCTGAAGGCTGTGCCATCACATTTTTCTACAGAAGGAGTCAGCAAACGACAGTCTGGGATTTCTCCTCAAAAAGAAACATTACTGTGGCAATCCAAAGGACAATGTGAGCCATCATGGTTTTAGACCTGCAAAAAGCCTTGTAACAAAGATCACACACACAAGAGGTGAAAAGAAAAAGTTTTCTAGGATAGCATATCTACTATTTTTACAGAGAGAAAGCTGTATTATATTGGAATATACTCAAGTGACACACAATGATGGATATAGCTCCACGGTTTAGAGGTTTATTTCCCAAAGCCCTCAACCATTTGGAAAAGTTTGAACTTAGCTGAACCTTTGGCCATCTTACATCCTTCTCTTTCCAATCCTCTTTCTTCTTTCTTTAACCCACTTCCTGACAATGCCTCTCTTCTCTGACCCTCTACCTCAAGCTCCAACACCACTCGACTTCTCACTCCCTGATAGATTCTGGATCCCTGTCACCACAGGCACTGGCTTATAATTTTCTAATTACCCCCACTCCATCCCACGTCCCACCCCACTCCACCTGCCCCCTTCCCACCCCTGCTGTTCTGGGGCATGCAGGTGGTATTGGGAGGGGGGGGGAGAGTTGATTGGCAGGGCCACAGGCAGGTGGAAGCGGGGGGAGAGGGAGGGGAGCTTGGCTGCTGGTGGGTGCTAAGCATCCATTAATATTTTTCCGTGGGTGCTCCAGCCCTGGAGCACCCATGGAGTCGGCATCTATTTCAAGGCAACTGCACGGTTTACTCCAGGAGTGCCCAGTCAGGTCTCAGATCTCCAGCCAACACATGTCTCTGGGCAAAGACCCTTGTTCCACTCCCTTCTGATGGGGGGAGGGGGATTAAGGCTGCACAGTTCCCTGTCTTACCCTGTGATATCCTCAGCAATCCAGTCTGTGTAAAGGCTAGCACCTATGCATTGGTTTCTATCCAAGGGTATGAACAGCGTATTGCCAGCAGTTACAAGTTACCACATAGCTCTTTCTTAGAAAGCACATTAATTCTTAAGGTAAAAGCATTACAGAGAAAACCTAATAAAAACAATAAACAGACCTAAACACATGCTAAGCATACCAGGAGTCACCATCCTCTACGTGGGGAGTCTGATAGGCCAACATCCCTTCCACCCTTCAACAAGAGTTGGGGCCTCCCCTGGATGGAGAATCATGTCCATTTGTTGAACCAAAATGAAGGCTCTGTGTCAATTAAACCCAGGCTTTTTATATCAAAAGCCCTTTCTTTGTCTGTTGGTCTCTGGAAAACCCCGTTTGAACTAGTACATGCAAGCCTCCCACGAATGTGGAACTTCTCTGGCGGCACCACCTTACAATTCACCTAAATTACTTCCCACTGTTTCTAGTTCCTGAATGAGCTGTGGTAACTGTCCCCCTGGAGTTGCACAGAATACCTGGCCCACAGTGATACATAAACCATTCAGAAACTTAATACAATAAGGTCCCCAAAGATATCTCAGGGGGTTGCAATATCTCTCACAGTTCCCACCAAGCTCCCTACCTTGGGTGATATATTCCATCTGCTGGGCCCTAAGTAGCTACACAATTCAACTTTTGTGTACCTTCAATGCGTCTCTGCGTCAAAAACAGCAGAGTGCATTTCCAGTCCCAAGAAACTTCCCTGAACATGTGAGATTTGAGGACGAGAGCTAGTTCAGCAAAGACTGTCAGACCTGCTGAGAATCCCAGAAGGAAGTCACAAAGGTAGGAGGCCTCTTGGGAGTTGAAGCAAGGAGGAAGAAACTTGTCAGGAACTGACAGTGATCTCAAAACAATCAGGTCTGGTTGTTAGCTGAATAACTAAGATTTGGCCTTAGTTATTCAGGCTAGTTATTTTTTCTGATTTCTTTTTCAGAATTGTTATTTACTGAGCATTGATGCTCTGTTCAGCACTGAACAGGCAATAAAAGAGGACAAACTTCCCTTCCCCAAGGAGAGTGCCACTTAGATACAGAGATTACAGCACAAACATATGTAATTAATGTACATTAAAGGTCCAAATTCAAGATACGCTCTGTATATAGATACAGAGCAGTCGTGAAAGGCCACACAGAAAATGTGTGTTTTAAATTGCACAGTTTTGATGAGAAAGTGGGCAGCTAATGATAAAATTTGAAGTCAGAGTTTATACACAGGTCTGTAAAGCAATAAAAATCTCCAAGAAAGATTTAGAAAACCTGGGGGTGGAACCTCCTCAATCAAATTAATCTTCAGAGTATTGCTGTGCTACTGTGCTTCATTAAAAAATGCTGCTTGTGAGGTACAATGGTGACATTCATACTTTGCATCGTGAGCACACAACACCAGGTTTGACATATTTCATCAAACTTCCTGTGATCGCATTCCACTGCTTCCTGGGCTAGAAGACTGACTGTATTACACACCCAGATAGGGGAATAAATAGGATTAAGAACCAACCCCAACTCCATGTCACAGGCTAGCCAGGCCGTGGGTCCAGGTATGCAGGAGTTAGTGAGCACTGATTGCCCACTCCATCCCTTCATAACAGAACAGGTGCGTGGGAAATGGGAGAGGCGGGGCAGGGAACTGGCAACTCTTTGGCTCCTCCCCCTAGTACATTAGCCAGCACAGCTGAGCTGATCTAGTTTGCTGTTATAAAGACCAACAGCAAATCGCTACTCCTACTGGAGTACAGTGGTGCTGGAACACTTAATAGAGTAGGGGTGCAGTGCCCCCCATAACCTCTGTCTGTGCCCCCAGATGCCCCCTAGAGCTGGTGCTGGGAGCAGGGCTGTGTTTCTGGGAGGAAGGGACACGGACAAGGGTAAGGGGGCCGAGGCTTGGCCACAGCTGGGGGCAGGTGCGGAGCCCTGGGCGCAGGGGCAGGAGCAGAGACCCAGGCATAGAGCTGGCAGCTGGGATCCTGGGTGCAAGGCCTGGAGTAGAGCCCTGGGCACAAGACTTGCAGCTGGGACCCCTCATGTGGGGCTGGGAGCAGACCCCCAGGCACGGGACCAGGAGCAGAGCCCTGGGAACGGGGCCTGCAGCCAGGACCCTGTTTGCAGGGCCAGGAGCAGAGCCCCAGGCGCAGGGCCAGAGCCGGGGCCAACAGCCAGGACCCTGGGACTGTCATCCAGGACCCTGGGCATGAGGCTGGCAGTGGAGCCCTGTGTAAAACCTGGGGGTGCTGCAACACCCTCCATGCCTATGCTGGAGTAAGGGGGAAACATGGAAATTGTGCTTCAAAGGGGTGTGTAGCACAATACCTCATGGAGCTGTTCTTGGGATGGTGTTTTGCTCAGGGCTGTGCCTAAAGGCACAATCTAGCCCTGTGGAAATAATTACAAGCAATACTGAGGTCCTTTGCAAATAATGACACAGGGAAGCTGACAAAGGCAAAAATCATCACTGTAGCAAACTGAGGTTTGGAAAATGTTCTGAAATCTGAGGAAGGAAACATGTTTGGAACTCATGTACCAATATTTGTGAATATTGTCAGATGACTGTGGCATTGTGGTCACAGTGCTATAATTGAGGGTCAGGAGCCATTTCCTTTATAAACAGCGTAGTTCATAATATTGCTGTTCAGCTGTTTTTGCTCATTGTAGGCTGAAACTTGGCATTCATACCTTCAGGCCCAATGCAACTCTGTCTCTAAAAATGACTTAAATGGGTTAGGCCAAATTTAGTACTGAAGCAATAAAAAGAATAATTTTGATACAGGTTTCATATTGGCTCACAATAGCAATGCCACTGCTAGTCTTTTGAAGATTTTAAAGTTCTAAAATACAGTAGTTCAAGAGAGCCTAAGAGACACATTGTAGACCTTGCAAATCACAAGCTAACAAAGAAAAAACAAAACAAAAAAATTAAAAATAACCTTAAGAGTCAAGCCAAAATGTACTAAGGATCAGATTCTACCATCCTTACTCGTGCTACATAGAAGCTCACTTCACATGTGGCCCCATTAAAAAAGAACAGGCTCACTTATGAAATAAAGTACTACTGAATATGATAGACTTGAACCCCAAAGCAAGAAAACAATTGAGTAACAGCCTTTGAGCATCCTTGCTTCTGTCAACTGAAGGATCCAATTGAACAAAATAAACAGCCAGCTTCCAGTGTGGCAGAAGCCACTTGTCAGAGTTTCCACAGTCTGCTGCTGGTTTCTGCATAGAAGTCATGGGCCTGACCTTTGTCTCATTTAAACCAATGTAAATCAGGAGTAACTGCATTAAAGTTGTGAGTAAAAAGCTGGTGAGAGCATGGAATCAGACCCAATGTTTCTTTTTTGCTCAGCTGAGTCTACAATTAAGCCCTTCTTATAAGAAGCTTTCCCCCTGTTATTTTGAAAAGCATTTGCACTGAGTGATAAAAAAAGAAATTATTATGAGGCTTCTTATTAGATCCCTCCCTTTCCCATCATTTTCAGTCCATTGCTGGGAAATAAGAAGCTCCTGAAAACATTTATGAAATATGAATAGGATTTGAATCAGGCCTCGAACAAGAACATTTACTTGACGGGGAATCAATAGAATAATGTAAAGTACAATATCTTACATATTTAAAAACCACCATCTCTTATCTCTGCTATCCAGTAATGTACTTATATGGCCTTCATCTCCACAGCATCTGAGTGCTTCACAGACATAAATAGATTTATGCTCACAACACCTCTGTGAGGTAGGAGTGTTATTATTTTCCGCATTATACAAATACAGAATGGAGGCACAAAGAGATTAAGTGACTTGCCCCAGGTCAGAGAGGAAATCTGTGGCAAAGCCAGGACTTGAACCCAAATCTCCTGAATCTCCTATCCACAAGATTCTCAATGTCAGTTGCCCTGTAAACTAACAATGTAGGCTGACGTACTATAAAAAACATGTGGCAAAACCAGTTTCTATAAAGAGGCTCCACACTTCTCTGAATTCAAAAATGGATTATTTCCTCTATAGTTACAAGCCTGTGACAAATGACCAGACTGACTGACTGCTCATTTTGAGTCAAGCATAAAATCTGAGCCCTATTTTGTTACATAGGAACAGTTTAATAAAACATACAGAGCATTCAGCAGCTAAAAAATAGGATTGTCAGTGTTAGAATCACCAGCCAATAGTAAAGAAACTGAAAGGCAGATATGCAAACTACCACATTGCCCTTTTATCCAGTCTGGTGCACATATATCAACCACTAGCCCATTTGTAGATTGACAGGAGGTTAACTGTGGGCCAGATGTCAATTAATTTCCACAAGTAAGATCATACTCTATTAAAAGAGCAGTGTCAACCTTGTTGTGATTTTTTAAAAATGGCCTACCTTGGCAGTATACCCCTTATTCAAGATCTGACCTTCAGGATTTGTTCCAAGTATTTTTTCAGATAGATCCATCTAGCCTCTGAAAGTATGTTTAGCTCCCTGGTGAGCAATATAATGTTATGTAACCCTCCTGCCCATCTAAGTTGGCAGTAACAAGGGCCGGGTTCTGTATCTAGGGGTTCCGTTTCAACAACGCAATGCAAAACCGGCTCGAGCCCCTACCCAGTGACCTGGGACAATTACATACCACCCCCTGGGCGCTTCTAAGAGGCAATACGTCCCCTCTCGCAAGCACGGAGTCTGAGTGTAGCAGAAAATGTTTAATAACATGAGATAAACGACATCAGCATTAAATTGGAAAAAACACTACAAACAGGATAACACAAACCATGAGCAAAAGACCCACCCCAGCAAATTGGGCCGTGTCCTTTCCCTTTGGTTCTTGAATCCAGCAACCCCAAAATCACCCAGAGTCCCCAAAGTCCAACACCCCCAAAGTCTCTTGGGTCCAGCAACCACCCAAAATCCCAAAAGTCCAACAACCCCCAAAGTCTCTGTCCCTGGTCAGTGCAGCTCCAGAGTAAAAGGGGGGCATGCAGGGTGTTAAGGGGCACCTTACGTGATCCGAGGCCAACCTGCGTCTCTCCGTGGGGTTCTGCCGCAGCCTTTACCACAAGCCAGTCCACTTCCTGCCATCCCACAAACTGCTCTGCTCTACGAGCTGCTCCACTCCGCTCACCAACCTGTGAGCCGCTCCAGCCGTCCCCGCAAATGGCTCCGCTCTGCTCACCGACTTGTGAGCCGCTCCAGCCGTCCCTGCAAACGGCTCCGCTCGCCGTTCCTTGGGCCGCTCCAACCATCCCCGCAAGGCTCAGTGCCGCTCACTGCTCCTCTAGCCATCCCCACAAACTGCTCCGCCAGCTGCTTAGCAATATAGCTTCAGGCTCCCCCACTAGTTAACACAGCACTCAGTGATCTCAGCTCTTAGTAACTTTAGCTCTTTTGTGATTTCAGCTCATAGTAGGGGAGCCCCAGTGCTGGTGCACCATTGGCCCAAAGTGAATTCAGCTCAGCAGCCTGTAACTAGACTCCTAATGGAATCAAAGTTAGCTCTGACATTCAACAGTGGAGAAAGGAGATGGTACAATTGGTGTTTCAGGCCCTCAAAGGGGGGGGGACATACCATCAGATGCAAATACCTATCCCCATCCTGTCTCTATTCAGTGGGTTGTGGAACCCATGTCCCTTGTCTAGCGAGTGCTACTTAGGTGATGGTGAGACCCTCTGTCATAAAACAGTTTAATTGTCCTTGATTCACATAATCAGGGTAACAACACTTTATTCCTCCTGCCCCAATAACAGAGAAACTGGGGATCCCACTCCATCCAAAGTAACCACTATCAGTTGCTGTTGTCTCATGCCAGGCGGGTGGGTGTGCCTATGCAAACAAGATCAGCCCCTGGAGTTCTTTTCCACACTTGCCATAATTCACCACCAGATGTCAGGGTAGAGCTCATCCTGACTCTGCTTACAGTTAGACTCAAAATTTTTAAATAAATGAGTGCACGAATTACTACTGTAGTGTGTTTATTGTGCATCATCTCATGTAAACACCCACAAGGAGGGCAAAAGTTCAAGAGATAATTCCACAGCCAAGACAGCAATTACTTTCTAATCACTCTTTTGGGATGGGTGAGTTTTGGACTTCCGTCACACACAAACAAATCATATGAACTGTGTAAGGGAAATCATCCCTCTAACTTGCAAATGGCCCATGGTCAGAAAGGAAATCTCATGTATTTAGGGCATCTGTGGGGGATGGTACATTTGTTCAAAGGCCCATTGGCTCTATGCTACTCCTCAGGCCATTTCTCCCTCCCTCATAGCAATGTAGTTCCCTAACTGGATACACAGACAGGTCTTTTTCCACCCCCACTCTCCAGCCCTTGCATTTGAAAGTGTGCAGCAGAACTCAATTTACATAACACTGCCATGGGTCAGCACTTACACAAGGAATTCCACAGATCTGGAGAAATTTCCATACCCAGGCCACACCTTTTCCTTCCTGCCAAGGGCCCTAAAATTGTAGAGCCCCAGAACTATAGTCAAGACTTCAGCAAGAACGTAAGAACGGCCATACTGGGTCAGACCAAAGGTCCATCTAGCCCAGTATCCTGTCTACCGACAGTGGCCAATGCCAGTTGCCCCAGAGGGAGTGAACCTAACAGGTAATGATCAAGTGAACTCTCGCCTGCCATCCATCTCCACCCTCTGACAAACAGAGGCTAGGGACACCATTCCTTACCCATCCAAGCTTGGAAGGAGGGGAGATGCAATGCTTAGACTCAATCCCTCTTCTTCTGCAATACATGGGACCATTTTTGTAAATTTCCTGCTATCTTCTGGCCCTATGTTTTTAAAAGTAAGTAGCAAATGTGGTTGTAGATACATATGCATAAAATGGAAGGCTTATAATGAAGAAGGTAAGGGGCTGCAGGAAGAGACTGGATTATCTTGTGATCAAGGCAAGTGAATGTCACCCAACTGGATTCTGTTATAATGCACATACACAATTTCCTAATTTTTGAGTGCTTGATTTTGCAACCTTAATGTTCTTTTAACAGAGGTTTTTGTACGTAATAGATAATATATTCTTCCTCAGCAGCCCTGGATCACCCACCAAGTCAATGCCTCATAGTCTCTCTTTAAATCTCACCTTAAAACCTTCCTTTTCTCTTTACCTAGTGATTGTCAATCTCTCTCTCTCTCTCTCTCTCTCTCTCAAGCATTCTGTGATACTGTATTAGAGATGCCATATAATGACAATTATTTTATTTTATTATACTGGGAAATTAAACACCCAGGGAGAACTATTAGAAGAATTCTAGGTGAACTCCCTGATGTTTTAAAAAGGAGCTCTGATACCTCTCATGGTGGATGGCCAGACTAAATGCAACTGCCCAAATCCCAGTTCTAGTAGCAGAATTTCAGCTATGGGTAACTTGGTTAACAATTTTCAGCTACATTCCTTCTCCCTGAAAGTCACTTTGGTGATACTGAATATGTTATGTGGAATATGTAGCACCAAATGTGAATGGAAGTTATTACGAGCTACAGCACATCTGTAATGTATCTTTTTATTGTTTTTTGGTTGTTGTTTTTTTTTTTTTACCATTCTTTGTAATTTGCAGAATACAAAAATTGCTAGAGATTATGCTGAAAAACTAAGCAGGTTTCTGCTCAGCGCTTAACAATGTTTTACTACCAATGTATATAAGATGCTGGGACCCATGGTCTCCTCCTCTTCTTGGAGTAGAAGGAGCTAAAAGCAGCAGAGCTAGACTGGCTTGAGGGTGGAAGTTGGGAAGTGCCAGCTCCATGACATGCTTCTCCAGTTCCCTGTGTGAGATTCTTCACTGATACTCTGAAGAGATCAGGTAGGTTGGGAAAGGGCAGGCTGTGGAGACTGTCACTCCCCATTGAACCCCCCACAACCCCACTGATAACACCCAAATAAATTAATGCTGACCTAGTTAGCATTAATTTACACAGATTCCTCCACGTGGTGGAGGGTTTAGGGCCAACAGAGGCATAACTGGAGAATGGCTATGCTGCCATGGAGCATCAGGGACTTTGTGCAAATGGATCTGTGAACCTCCAGAGCCAAATCCCCTGTTCAACATGGACAGTAGGAATGAAGCAACAAATCTCAGCCTGGTTGTCTAGAAATCAAGACTCAAGAGAGTTTCCAGTTCCTTTAGTGGGAATAACCCATATAGGGGAATGATTTGACCCATTATTCCTTTGTACTGCAGAATTATCCAGGTGAAATTGACCTCAGTTTATCATTATCCTTACACCTAAGCTGGTGTACATACCACATGTGAGTTTAGAACTCTGATAAAGTGGTGTGCAAAGTACGCAATGATTGACATGCAGCCTTTTGAGCTATGCTATGTGTCCTAGGAGTAAAACTAATGGCATCGCAGTTTGAGACTCACTCATCTTAAACACAAACTGCCAGATTCTGCTCTCAGTTACACCAGTTGCATACATCCATTGAAAACAATGAAGTCCCTCCAGATTTACACAGGTGTAAGTAACCAAGAGCAAAATTTGCCCAATTCCCCCCCCCCCCCCCGCACACACAAACTAGCCAAGAGTTAAAATAAGAAATTCTAAGTGTTTCATTATATATTCTACCAACTCCTAAATCACCGTTCTGTGATGCTAGACATTTTATTTTTATCAGAAACAATAAAATATTTACACAAAGCACAAAAGAACTGACATCCATCATAGTATCTTGTCACCATAATGCTATGCTGTATGTTTTGTTTGTTCAAACAACGTCTTTGCTTCCTGTTTTTTCTCAAAATAACATTCACAAGAAAGATATTAGTCATGGCCACTCAAGGTTGGTAAATAAAGCACCCACACAGCTGCTCTTTGCTTTTAATGAATCTGTGTAATGTTTAATGAACTGTTACATGTATTACATTCCCACTTCTGGAATCTTGCCATAGAACTTGTCCTATGTAGCCCTGTTCCATTACTTTATGAACAATTAAATGGGAACTCCAGCTAGCCCACAGATCAGTGGCATCTGGAACAGACCCTGCCCCTCCCATGTGTGAAGACAAGAGGGCATCTCAACTTGTACTCAGTGTTAAAGAGCCCTGTCAAAATACATATCCTTACCTTAGTCTTTCCCAGACGTGGGCATGGGGTGGGATAAGCAATGGCTCTGTTGAAGTAGTGGTTCATTGACTGCAGCTGATCAGGAATATTTTGATAAACATTTTTTGTCAGAAAACGCCAATTTGTTGAAACTGAACGTGTCCACAAGAAAAGATTATTTTACACAAATTTCTCATTTTGAAAAGTTCTGGGGGGAAGTTTCAAAATTGTCAAAACAATTTTTTTCCCCACAACTTTTTGTCTTGAAATGTAAGCTTGAAATCACAAAAAAGGGGAAGAAACATTTCAAAATTATCAAAACCAAATGTTTTCATTTGACCCCCCCAAAAAATTTTTTTTCAGATGGTTGGTTTGCAAAAATATTTTGCAATTACAACTTTTCATCCTAATTTGGGAAGGGAAAATGTTCCAAATCTCAAAAATTGCCCCAGGATGGGAAAACCATTTCCTGCCCAGCCCTAGCATTGACTTCTATCAAAGTACAGCACATTCAGGAGAAAGCAGAAAGAAATCCACAACTATTTCATTGCTGCTCTTCAATGATTGACAAAATTCCTCCCAGCCCAAAAAATGATTCAGCAGAAAGGTTATAATGTCATTAAAGCTAATGAAACTACAATTTTGTGGAAAACAGAATGCCCTCACAGCCCACACTGGGGTAGTTTTTTTTATCCCTTATAACTAGTGGGAAGGTGGTGAGACTGAAACCTACAACTAGGGCCAGAGAAAAATCATGCCAGGCCACTGTTTGTTAAAAATACTGCCCACATGCAATGAGCATAGGTTAGCAATGTTTCCTCTCCCTGCAGGGATGAAAAGGAGCTAACCCCATTATTAGAGAGGCAGATGGTCTATGCCTAGAGCCCCATCACACTGTGAATTGTATTTATTTTTTCTGCAGTCCTTACACATGCAATATTCCCACTGACTTCAATGGAAGTTACATCCTTACAAAGACTGTAGGATCAGGAGCCAATCTTGAAATCCTGATTCAACCTTTATTCAGACAAAACTCCCATTGGTATCAAGATTCAGAAAGGGACTGGACATTTATATGGATAACCATATGTATATGGATAACCTGTGTATATGTGTAGAGAGGGGAATATATGGGATTCTCAGGGCTGCTTTCCATTGTATGCTTCTCCCAAATTCCTGGGGTAAACCAGAGGTATTTGCAGTCTGTAGGTTCCTCCTCTGTGAAATGGAATACTCCTGAGGAAAGTTCTGGGGCAGTAGCAGTCATGGAAGCCCATGGAGCCTCGCTGTCAAGAGGCTGTGGGAACCAGGTGGCTCTGCAGAGGCTCTGGGCTTTTGTACAGATCACTGTTACTCCCATCAGTCTCTCAAATCCTGTGACATGGAGAGCTGAACCCCTGCCGCTTCCACTGGGAGACAAACCCAACCCACTGGGCAGATGAATGAGAGGAAAACATCTTGGGTTTTATTCTCTTATGTGAGGATGATCCAAGTAGGGGACTTGGGGTTCTGAGTAAGGACTGCATAAAGATACTGAATTAGTGGGGATTTTTCCTTATGCTCTGCTTGGTTGATTGTCTTTAAGTTAAGCAGACAGTTCTTAGTGCCTCTGTCATCTTTACATTCCTGGTTATGCATGAGTAATAAATATTCACTGAGAAATGGACTTGTAATAAATGGGGGAGGGAGGGAGGGAAAAGAGACCCTTTTTAACCAGCGTAAATGACAAGCTTCATTGCACTCCCAAAGTGTCCAACAAAAGGAGTATCAAACAGCAGGAAAGGTCCTCACCTCTCTCCATTGAGCAGGGCAATCTATTCACAGATAAATGGCAGAAATACAAAACTGATGCTATGTTTGTTTTCTGAGCATGCCCTCCAGCATACTTACTCTCTTTCAACACACTAGTATCAGTAAATAAAACTAAATGAAGTAACTGTTTTAAAAAATATGGATATAAAACTGACTGAAAATCAAGTAACCTCTGCATAATGCTATGCAATATGCATTCTCCTTCCACTCACAGAAAATATTCATCCTCCTTAGGAACCTGCAAATCTAAAGGGCTGTCTCAAAACACCTAGATTGTTTTATGAACAGTACGAGGTGTGTTTTACATTTGGGGCCAAATCCTGGTTGCTTTATACAAGCAAATATTGCCAGGCAGTCAGCGGGCCAGATGTTGCTCCCAGTATCACTGATAAAACTCTAGAGTAAATTAATTGACTTCAGTGTAGATATACCGATGCAACTGGGTCATGATCTTCCCCAGTGGACTAGTCAGATGATTAGAGCAAGCAGGGTTTGGACCTTAATAATAAATCATTTTAGTCTGTACAATTTAAAGTCTCCTGTTTTTCTCTCCTTAAATTTAAAGGAAGGAAAATAGAAGGAGGAACAGAAGGGATATGCAATGTTGCTACGAATTCCTTTTTAATTATTCTGTTTTTCTCTTTTGTGATAATGTTTCTACATTAGTGAAATAACTACTCCTGGTGATTTCCTGCTGTGAATGTGCCCTAACTTGGGCAAAGATAGTGTTTACTGTATGTCTGTAGAGTTCCATAAATCCCATTCAGATGTATCTATACAGATTAGAAACACAGAGAGCTATATTTATGTATTTATTTAAATCAGGGTCAGCCATATAACTTGATATCTACAAAGGCTGGGAATTATAAGAATTATACAATACTGGGCATTTGACTAATGCTTCACTAGAAAGGAATTACTCAGTGCAGTCATATTAAAAAACAAATTACAGTCACATGTGTGTATATCATGAATTCCAAAGAAATAAGTCACCCCCTTGATATGACGTGTTGTAGAACATCTTCATTGTTTTTAATTAAGTGGTATACAGCTTAATTACAATATTCACTACCTGATTCTGAAAATGATTTCATTATTTATTCATTTTAGCATTTACCAGCTATGGACCATTATTTGATTATCTTGAGTTAAAGCAAGTTTGATTGTTTGCTATTAGGTTATGAGAAGAACTTTTGTTTATGTTTGTTAGAATTTGGTCACTTAAGATACACTTTTACACTCCCCCTCAGCCATGCCCTGGATGCACCCACAACATGCCCCCTATACTGAGGAGGCTGTAAAGGGGTGGCATAGAGCACTACAAGTCCAGTGATTCCTGAGCTGCTCCAGGAAGGCATATTCCCAGCTACTTTATGGTGCTAAAATTGGATCATAGACCTGGCAGCGTACTTCGAGCAGACCCTCGTCTCAAATATCTGGTAATGAAATATGGAACCTTGAAGCAATAGGGTGGAATTTATTATCTACCAGGAAACAGAATTAGTATTTACTATAAATTGTTGCCATGTAATTGCTGTTATGTGAGTTTGTGGTCTTGATCCAGTTTCTAGTGGGTGGGTAGGTGCTCACAGCACAAAAATAACAACAAACTCAGCACAATAACTGACAGCCTCAGTAGAATGGCTGAGATTCTGAAAAAGACAAAAATAAAGATCAAAATATTGGGGTGACCAATCTTGATAGCATATCAATATTGTATTTAAACAGTATCCATTTTTATAATGCTAATTTACTCTTTTAAAAACTTAAGAGCACAAATACCTATATAAAAATGCACAAGAAGACAATGAATGCTGATCTGACAACACACTTCTTTTAGAGATAACGATACATCTGTTGTCTTATTCCTTGGGCTGATAAAAGAGGTTACAGTCTACACAGTCTATGCTCTCTGCACAACATGCTTTTATATTGGTTGCAGAGATCACCTTTCATTGGTCATTATAATTATTACTATTATTTATTGTATTGTACACCCCACTCAAGAACTGAGGCCCCATTGTGGTAGGTTGTAAAAGTTCCCAGTTCACCATCTGAGGAACCCCTTGTTGCCTCACGGTGGCCCTACAAGCTGCCCTGCCTCAACTTCCCTCTTCCAGGGTCCCCAGTAACTCCACGCAAACTTTCCAAATATAAATAGCCTTTTACAGGGTTAATTTATTATAGGAGTCCCACAATCATAATCCAGAATTCCCAGCACAGTCCAAACAGTACATTCAGTCCTTCAAGTCCCAATAGTCATCAGCACACCAAATACAACTCCAGACTCTCACCCCACTTTGACTCTCAAGTCTGTTTCCAGCATCTCTCACCATGCCTCCCCCTAGTCCCTCTAGCCGGGATGCCTCTCTTCCCTGTTTCCTTCTCAGATATAATTCTATCTCTGTCCCAGAGACATCAGCGGGCTCACTCCTCCATCATTCCCCAGCCTTCAGCCCTCTCTGGCTTTCCAGCTCAGAGAGCCAGCAGGCATCTCCCTCTGTGGATCTTAGCCTTCAGTCCTCTCCAGTCATGGCTGTCTGGCCTTGGGAAGTTTGTAGGTGACCCCTGACTGCCTTCAGCTTTTGCCCACCTGCTATAGTTCCACTGCTCAACTAGGGAACTCTCACTGCTCCTTCCTTCAGGGGCATCCACTCCCTGAAGTTTTCAGCCAAGCTCTGCTTCTCTTCTCTCTACTCTACTTCTCCACTCTCTCTACTTCTCCAAACACCCTCAGCTGTTCTCCCCCTCTCTGGATTCTACACTCTCCCTTACCTTTTGGCCCGCTCTCATTTATAGCTCCCAGGGGCAGCCCTGCCTTCCTCATTACTCCAAACTGGGGCACACCTGGAATGGAACAAGAGACCTGGGCCCAATGTCAGTTAAGGGGCCAGCTACCCTGTTACACAAGCACTGTACATAGCCTTTGTCCCAAATAGTTTACAATCTAAGTATATGACGAGAGACAACAAGTGCTTGCAATAAACAGGGGAATCATACGGTAACAGTAAGATAATTAAGATTAGTGTAATAAACAATGGTCATAGCACATCAGCTGCCTAGCCAGCCTTTCCCAGCTACACTCCCTTGTGACTGTAGTTTGACTAACTTGACCAAATTCTTTCACAACTTTACATACAGTTTATTAAGGAAGATCGCCTCAAGATACAACATTTAGCACTTCATGATTAAGCAATGTTCTCATTTGCTCATCAAAACCCTTTTGATGTCAGTAGTTATGCTGTGTGATGTGGATAAGGGTCATACACCTCTCCTTGTTGAAAAATTCATGTATAGTGCTGTTAGTGACAGATTTTTTTATCTAGATAAATAGAATTCTGCAAAGCTGCATTAAATTATCAAGCGCAAAAAAATTTCTAGCATCTGTTCTGCTAGGAAAAAAGAAAGCATGTGACGTATATGTTACTGTGGCACTCTAATATTCTCCTTCTATGGCAAGAGCTTGGACATCCATGTTAGTTATTTTAACATCTCTTCCATTTTCCAAAACTCAACTGAACATACTTTGGCACCACCACGTTCATAAGCAAGCACAACCCTGCAGACTTCAAAAGATTGTTTGTGAGTTTGAAAGATAAAACCAGCTATCCATAATTTTATGAAACACATGTTCATTATAATTTGTTTACATACTGAAGAGTCCCAACCATCCAAATTTGGTTCACAAAAATTATGTTTGGGTAATAATGAGTCATTAAACCTAAAGTTAATAAAACAAAAGCATACACAAGCATTAATTAAAAGGGAGCTTTCAATAGTTATTCATTATTATATTTACTTAGATAATGGTATTGGGGCCCAGTTAGAATTGGGGCCCAATCAGAATTGGGCAAGGGGAGGGCATACAAAAAGAAGGGATCAGAATAGTGTTTGACTAATGTCATTTTAGTTCCAGATTTGGGGATGGGGGGGGGGTTGTGAGTGTTCAAATAGCCAGGATTATACTCTGTGTGTGTGTGTGTGTGTGTGTGTGCGCGCGCGCGCGCGCACAATGAGTTAATGAGTTAAAATGCACTGAAAAAGGAATTTGCAGTTCTGTTGTTTAGGGCCAACAGATCAAAATGATTAACATGGCTGGAAAAGTCCCTCCAGCTTTCTATACAAGCTGAGAAGTCAAGTGTAGGACACTTAAAAGAAACTGAAAGACACATGCCCTGAATGCTGTTTATAATACCAGGATGTGACTGTCCTGCTCTATCTGACAACTGACCCAGGAGCTTTTAACAGTCAGTCCTTTTGCTTAAAGCTTTCAACAGAATGTCAATTTCAGAAATATACAAATTGTGCTAGGTGTCACTACATGCCTCAAAAAATCAGCATCTATTTACAGTGAATTTCAGTGAAAACCAAAGGGAGATAGATCAGTAGCTCCTTCACTCTTATTGCAAAAGCCTGTCCATCTTAAAATGTTAAGGGACTTTACTTTTCAACAGCCAGATTTCATGGCTGTGCGTTTCTTTCATCCTGCTGAGCATTACCAGCAGTATGCATCTGAGCCATAATTTATTTTGAAAGAACAGACATGTAAATTGCCATTAGCTCTCAGTGAATTATACTAAGACTTCCTAGACAATAAAAAGTAAAGTTACTTCTGATTCTAAATACTTCAGATAAGTACTATGAGGGTATAATGTACAAGGAGGGCTTTCACATATATTTTCTGTGAGGATGAACTTATATAACTCACTGATGGTTCTGCTTTGCTCCTTTGTATTTGAGCTACCAAATCATCATTAGTTTGTGATAATATTCATCATACCACACTCCCCGCCATTATGCACTTTCTGTCTCCCCATTTATCTTAGGCCTTGTCTACATAGGAAAGGTTTTTTCAATATAACTTAAGGTGTGAATTTAAACCAGTATAACTCCCATGTCGACACTCTTATTCCGGTAGGGGTGCCTCTTTTTTCTTTATTGTTGTTCTTGTTGTTCATCTTATATAACTTGGGAAGTGGTTTAAGCTAAACCAAAGAAGCCACTTTTATACTAGAATTATTAGAGTGTGCACATGGGGGGGGGTTATACCATTATAACTATATTGGTATAGCTATGTAACTATAACTGCGAAAACTTTCCCATGTAGATAAGTCCTTAGATTCCAACAATAATACTCTGAGCTGTTAGTTTATATATCTTTAAAGTGTGTGGACACAATGGATACAGTCTTATTTTACAGTGCACATAACAAATATACTATAGATTAAATTTAAAATTAAAGTGAGCTTTTAAGTGAGAATGAGCGATGTGACTAGAAGCAACCCAGAGTTTCATCCCAGAGAAGTGGCCATCCTTCCTGTGCAGCTGGCACTCTGCTAGGGTGGCAGGCCAGGGTTTGAATTGGGAATGACCCTCCAACAGTCAGGAGGTCCACTCTTAATCTGAGTCTGAGAGATTGTAAGGATGAGTTACTATGGGGAAAGCTGAAGCCTGTTCAAAGTTTATCTCTTCATTCTATCTTTTTATTTTAACATTCATCTCATACTTAGATTGTAAAGCACTTTAAGGCAGGTACCAACTCTTTAGTATGTCTTTGTACGGTGCCTGGCACAATGAGACCTTGATCCATGATTGGAGCCCATATGTCTTACCTCAATACAAATATACATATATATCTGCGTTAAGATAAAGAAACGCAAAGAAATGTGAGGGATATATGCAAAATTTCAAAGAGTGAATATTTTTACACATTTCCTGTGCAAAAACTACATTAAAAATGCAAATGCCCTTTGAAGAATTATTGTGCCAAATATAAAAAAAAATACATGTATTAAAGTATAAATCAGAAGGTCTGCTTTATGTGCAAATCTCAATGCAATCTTATCCATGGAGTCACTGTCAATGCCTCCATACTGTTAGATTATCTGAAATAGTGGACTTCAGATATCTGAATTAATCCAAACATATTCCAAACATATTTGATAACCAACCATGTAGTCCCCAAGAGTTGTATTTTTCTTAGATAGGTAAGGTTACAGAATTTTTTTGCTATTTTTTTCTTTATGCTTCTTATTTTAGCTATACCTTAGGGGTTTTATTTATTTAGACTTGTACAATAAAATATACCCATACTAAAGGCTCTAGGTTTCTTGACAATTAATTAGTCTCACAACATAATAACAACCACCCAGAAGCATTAAATAATCATATGTGGATAACACATAAATGAGGCCTGCTAGCAGCATTAAGCAATCAGTATAAACATTACACAGACAATTACAAAGTCACTCAGCCAAATAGTAAACCAAATCAATAGAAAAGCTCCCTTCCACCTCCACCCATCACTTCTGGGAGTATAAAAGCAACTTTCCCCAAAGCACCCTATCAAATAAGAAAATGGAATAATAATTGTTTGATCAGTTTTCAATAAGTTTCTTAGTAAACAAGAAGGCACAGTAGTTTAACGATATACATCTCAGCATTGTAACTTGCTATAAGGAGTCAGGTTCGTGATTATAGGGATGTGTGAGATAAAAGTCCAAGTCTTGTGATTATACAGCTAGTCTCTGTCTTTATATTACTGTATCACTTTATCATCTTTATTATATTATTGTTGTTGTTGTCATCATCATCAAGAGCTTAGCTGCCTTTCTTTTTGCAATACCTGGACTGGACTTCAATGCCCTTTGTTTTGTATGTTTTGAAACCCCTGAGTCTCAAGGAGATGGCCTAGTGACTCAAAACTTTTTAAGCTATTTGAGGAAGGCATAAATAAAATGGTTTGTCTTGACAGAAATAGAACAAGTGACTCAGGTAGGGAAAGGGTCTCTTTTCCCTGTAAAACCTCTGTCTTTCTCTCTTTATCTCAGGGACTCTTCAGGGAGAGTCTGGTGATGCTGCATTATTGATGTGATACAGGTCTCCAGTGGAAACAGATGTGATATGTTTGGTTTCCTCTGATATCCTGGGTCGAACACAAATCAAATTACTGAACGTCAGAAGACTCAGGTTCAATTAAACAGTTCAAAGTGCAGTTTGAAAAGCAGTCCTTGAATACTAAATCTTAGATTTAGGCCCTGTTTCAGAAGGAAAAGTTTGATGTGTACGAGAGAAACTGTGCCCCAAGCCATTTTGACAATACAGCTTTCAGCAGAGATTAAAATGCATATAGGAAGTATGCCCCTTCGGGATTTGTTTGTTCTCAAATCAGGCAATGATAGCTGGGGTCAAAATCATTTAATAGCCAAAACCTGAAGAAATATATATTTAACCTCGCCCTACAATTCTTCCATTCTGTGTAGAGTCCTATATTTTTAAAATCCAAGTTTCAGATTCAAAACTTTCCCTTTATTGTCCCTTGGAGACTTGTAGTTAGTTGAACACAGGATATTCATGCCTCTCAATAGATCAAGCAGAAGTGGACGAGAAAGGACTGTTTGATCAAAGGCCAGAATCCTCTTTAGCTTGAATAGGAGTCCAAGGCTACATTTACAAACAGGCAAGTGCAGTCTCTCCATTCCAGAAACCCTGAAATATAAAACAGCAGTGAAATCCCAATTAGACATCGAGACTTCCACATTCACTTGGCTGTTTTGTTTAACCTGCCTTTCTGGCTAGTGGTGGCCACCAAATAAAGACCAAGTTCTCCCCCGATTTACACCCAATGCAATCACCCATGGGTCTGTCACTTCAACATGGTAGGTGTAAGAGAAACACTTCAGTAAGACACTGTGAGCTGTATTCTGTGGCCTTCAGTCACACAGCTTTGTGTATCTTCAATTTAAGAAGTATCTTCCCAAAGACGCTTAAAGCTGAATTTTGTTTCCTGGTATCTATAAAGGCCAGATCTCATATCTTGGCCATCAGTTTGTCGGTTTCTTCCTTTTTTGCATTCTCCCTCTTTTCATCTGTTTCTTGGATCACTCCTCGGCTTANAAAAAAAAAAAAAAAAAAAAAAAAAAAAAAAAAAAAAAAAAGAAGTATCTTCCCAAAGACGCTTAAAGCTGAATTTTGTTTCCCGGTATCTATAAAGGCCAGATCTCATATCTTGGCCATCAGTTTGTCGGTTTCTTCCTTTTTTGCATTCTCCCTCTTTTCATCTGTTCTTGGATCACTCCTCGGCTTAAAAAAAGAAATCCTCTTGATCTCCCTGCGTCTGGTGTTTCCCCTTTTCAAACAGAATCATTTCATCTTGAAAACACCATCTCTCTCCTGGTTTGCATACAGTAGGTGAGAGCACCACAAGGGAAAACGTTACTTGGATATTATTTCTAGTGAACATAGACAAAAAACCTCCCACTTTCCCCCCTGCTTGCTGCTCAGGGAGGAAGCCCAAAGAATTGAGATCTATCAGGAGTAAAGCGACAAAATCAGCCAGGGTCTCACCCAGTCGGAGACTGAACAAGAGATAGCTGTTGACAAGAGATTGACAGATCAGTGGAGAGAAGAGAATACACCTCAAACCAACTGTGCTTAGACACACTTCAGATTCTCTCCCCTCCCCCCAAAAAAATATTCACAAATAGAGGGAAGCACTTTTTTAAAAAAAATGATGCATTTGGTGCTTCCCTGATTTCTCTCAAAGAGCCAGTGAAGTATTTGATGAGAAGGAACCAATGTCTGACTGTCTTTAATCTCCCCTGCGACCACGTCGATCAGGCAGGTAGTTCTGCAAAGAGGCAGAGAGAGAGATCCAGCTGGGACCCTCCACGGGGCTGGCTGCAGACAATGCCATGGCACCATCCGCTTGCTTCTGGGGGCCAGGGGAAGGGATCGGGGCTGGCAAGCTCACCTTGTTACTTGCAGGTGGGCATGGTGGAACAGGCGGCAGCCACGGGAGGCCGGGGGAGGGAGGAGAGAGGAGGAGGGAAGAATGGATGGGGGGGGGACGGTTCCTAAAGAGGCGAGTTAGGAGGGTAATGATTGCCATCCTGCAGCAATTTCCCTGTGTCATGGCTCCTGTTTCCTAGCAACAGCACCGAGTCCGGCCAGCACAGCAGCAGCTGCCGCCTGAGCACCATTCAAGAGCAGCAGAAGCAGAAAGCAGCAACTCCGCCAGGCTGGCAAATCAACTAGCAACAACAACCACCACAGACAGGAGGAGGAGGAGGCTGCATCTGGCAGGGGGAAACAATAAAACAAGCAGGGAAGGATGAAGGATGGAGAAGGCACAACACTTCTAGGAAACTCCTTGGAATGGCTCTGTCCGGGGGCTCCGCGGGGGTTGACAAGCTCCGGTCGATCCCTCCCGCTTTCTCTGCTGGGATTATGAGCAAGGGCGAGATTACGGATCTGGAGGGGTTGTGTCTGCGCTGAGATGTCCACTTGGGCTGGAAAGTTTCTCCATGGTTTCTTTATGGTGCCTGAGCTCCTCGCTGCCAGCTTTGATTCCCCCCCAGTCTTCCTGGGTAAGTGAGGTTAGACTTGCTGCCATTTTGAGCAATAATTTCGCCCACGATCCCGAAAGGTTTTTTCACCCTAGTCTGGTCTGGGAGAGGGGGGTGTAGAGTGGGGCGGAGGGAGTCGATTTTCACGTGTGTTTTCTCTGCCTTGGAGAAATTCAGGGGCAGCAGTTCAGCATTGAATGGCCCCATTACTTTCCTGGAGGCGACAAAATTAGTCCATCGCGTTGATGTGGTTATAAAACGGGGGCCGGGGTGGGAAATTTACAACGGGCTGTTGGCTGGTTGCCAAATCAATTCACGTCTCTGGTCCCGGCTTAGGTGCCCAGCCGGTTTAGAGGCCCTTGCTGGATATTGCACACGCTCTGAGCCTTCGCTAGTAGAAACAACCAAAAGTTCAAAGACCTGGCAGACCACCTGGCGAGCGGTACTCAATCAATAGCTACAGACCTACCTCATTAACAGGCAGCTTCATTGTTAGACATTCTGCCAGCCAGCCATGAATATACTGGAAACTGCACCGAAACTACACCCCATGTAAACTGGCAACTTTGCTAACTCCGTTATGTATAAAGAAATACTGCCAAGCATGCCAGCCACAACATTTTAGTCCCTAGTAAACGTTGCAAAATCTATTGCAGCATGCTAGAAAGTGTCCGAAGTGATGTCGAGCAAATGATCCATCGCTGCAAATTAACATCCTTCCAAATAATTCATTTCCCCCCGAACTGAGAGTATTCTTCCATTTTCTACACATACAAATAGCTGAAGCAACACAAAATCCTGTATTGGTCAATAACAGATAGGCGAGTATCTTAGTCTGTTATTAGTGTCCAGGAAACAAAGTGTTAATCCACCCCCCACCGTGTACGTTTTAAAACCTGTGACTGAGTGAGATTAACAATTCTATTCGGTCTTTGCAGAGCATCCTTAAAATAGTCATTGAGATCCGGGTTAAAACATGACATATCCTCTGGGGATTATTTAAATAGTGCTCACTATGACATAAGTATCAGTTTGTTAATGATTACAGACCACATCCAGTTTATATGGAATGTGATTGTATACCGTGTCTTTCGTCTGTTTGACTTTCGCTGTTTTCTAATAATACAATAATTAATAATAGTTGGTGGTTTAAAAAAAACCCACCCTCCCACGCATCCACCCTTGTTTCTGCGTATTGAAAACGAAGTGTCAAGGCAATATTGATTGCAAACGTTGTTCAGGTCTGATTGCCATCTGTTTTTCCATCTTAACTGAGACAGCATCTTGTCTAGTGGTGTAGTGGGGAGTATCAGATCACAAACTAAGCCACCACTTAAAAAGAAATCGTGCTCGGATAATTACACTTGTGTACCAAACCATTCTAAAAAAAGCAAATACATGCTCTGACAATAGGAAAGAGGAGGCAAGACTCCATTCATTGTTAAATTACTCTCAGATATATTGTAGATTCTCTCAAAACAGTGCCCACAGCGATAACACCATTATTTTATGGGAAAATACATTCCGAACAAATGGAACGTAAAACTGTCGAATCTGGGGCTATTTTGGGAATAGGATAGAAACGAAATTTAGAAAAAGCTGGGTGGGGGAAGGGATCACGTTAGATGCTGTTAACCAGCTTTCAAGGCAAGGAATGTAACTTTATGAAGCATGTTGTATTGATTGCTGTCATATTTCCTTCCTGGACATTATTTTAGACTCTTCCCAAAATGAGAGAAAAGCCCTCCTTCAGCATATCAAAGCTTCCCTGAACGGTTTGCAATATCGTGTGAATTGTTCATACTTAGTTGTCTCCCAGCTATTTGAATACTCAGATGATGAATCCTGACGATATCGTAAATAAAGTAACGAATGTTATTTCATATGCCAGTTTCCCGACGCATTATCTTTTTTCATGGTGATTCACTCTTTAATAAGATTTGACATACTATCTTTATATACCAGCTACATTTTAACATGGAGGGGGAGGGGCAATCATTGCTGTTACATAACCAGTTACTTTGAACATCATACATGTTTCCAAATCAGGCAGCTGTCCAGATGATGTACCCATACCGTAAGCAGAAGAGGATGGGTTTCTAGAGCACTGCAGCTAAAATACGAAGGAAATGATCTGGAAGACGCTTCCAAAAGGTACTATTATCTGGGTATTCAAATGCTTCCCTTCTGTATTTCCAGTAATTAATTTCCCTTTCACTGACACAAAAAGTACATAATCGGTTAAACTCCCTCAGCTATGTTTAAGCAGTGTAATAAAATCAATGACATCCATAAAACAATTCTTATTGCCCGTCTGGTTTTATTTCCAAAATATCCAGATCACTAAAAGGCACTGGCTTCTGCGTGATGCTTCGGCTAACACCAACCCCCTACACTGTGCTGTGTAACCCTGTGACCCTATTAGAGGAACAGGGTCCAGGAAAGATCTCAGCAGCTTCTTTAATGACAGGAGCAGGCTGCCCTGCAGCCTCATTCTCTACCCAGCACGGATGATCTTCTGTTTGTTTGCACTGGTGACACGACTCTTTCCTTAACTCATTTGGAGTCTGTAGAAATCAATTAGCTGTTTGCAAAGAGTGAACTGAGCAACGTCATGGGAGGGATACATGGCTGCTTCTCTTCCCAGGTTACCTAACGGTGCTATCTTGGCTGTCTGGACGCGTAAGAGGGCCCAGCTTGTTAGTGACTGAGACGCTGCTTCTCAGGACTTTAGCTAAAAATGGATTTCCCTGACTGTGTTAAAGCACGGGCATGTTGTGAGGTATCTGTCGAGGAGCTGCTCCTCCAGCTCTGTCCCCGGCTCTCACCCTCTTCTCTCCCTTTTGCTGCAGGAGCTGGAGCCGCTCTAGGGAGCAGTGCCCTGGGTAGCCAGCCATGATCGCCACTGGAGGCCTCCTGAGGATCTCGGCCAGGAAACAGGACCCCCTGCGACCCCAAAGCCAGCCCCCCAAACGCAAACGCAAAGCCAGAAAGAAGCGCAAGAACGACGTGGTGGTGGTGAAGGGCAAGCTGAAGCTGTGCTCCGTCTCGGGGCTCATCGCCCTCTGCGGCATCCTGGTGCTGCTGGTGGGCATCGCCTTGGCCGTGGTGGGCTATTGGCCCAAACCCAGCCCCGTCTACCGGGAGGGCAGCTTCGGGGGGAGCAAACACCTGCCCGCGCAGGGCGGCGCCACCAAAAACCGCTCCAGCCGGGGCCAGCCGGGGGCGCAAGGGGGATCCCACCCGGACACCCCTAGAGCCAACTCCTCCTCCTCCAGCAGCAGCAGCCGGGGGTCCCCCCGCGCCGCGCCGGCCCCTTCCTCGGTGGGTTTCCTCTTCCAGCTCTTCTCGGGCTACCTGCACTCGGACAAGCTCAAGGTGCTGGGCCCCCTCATCATGGGCATCGGCATCTTCCTCTTCATCTGCGCCAACGCGGTGCTGCACGAGAACCGCGACCGCAAGACCAAGATCATCAACCTGCGGGACCTCTACTCCACCGTCATCGACGCGCACAGCCTGCGGGCCAAGGAGGGCGGGGGCCCGGCCGCCGCCCCGCTCAATGGCTTCGTCAGTTACGTGCAGCAGGCCCGGGGGCTGGGCGGCGGCGGCAGCGGGGGGGAAGCCTTGGGCGCCGCGGCCAGGCTGGCCCAGAGCTCCTGGCCCCCGGCCCTGGGCGCCCCCGCGCCCCGCTGTTCCTCCTTCTCCGCCTCCCCGCCCAGCCTGGCCGAGGCCGTCTACAGCATCTACCGGGAGCGAGCCGCCCTGGCCGGCCGCCCGCTGGGCGCCGCCACCCCTCCCTGCAGCCCCGCGCCCGGCTGGGGCCGGCGCAGCACCGCCAGCTCCCTGGTGGGCTCCTCGCTCAGCGCCTTCACCCTGCTGCCCCTGGGCCAGGCCGAGGGCACGGGCGGGGAGAGCTGCGGCTGGCGGCGGCCGCCGGGCGAGCCCGGGGCCAGGGGGAGCCCGCGGGGCGAGTTCGAGCTGAGCCTGAGCGAGCTCGGCAGCGGCAGCCCCCTAGGGCCAGGGCAGGGGCGCAGGCACAAGCGGGTACTGAGGCGCCAGAGCACAAGCTGCCTGCCCGACGCCAGGCGGCCCCTCTCCCTTGGCTCCCCTCAGACTCGGGCTAGCAGCAAGGAGCTGGACTCCACCAGCCTTTTAGCCAAGGCTGCTTCTTCCACCTACTCCAGATCTCTGGATCTGGGCGGCTCGCCTCCCTTCACTCCGCCTGGGGTCAGGAGAGGCTCCCAGTCTGACCCATCCAGCAGCAATAAGGGCTACACGCACCTGGAGGAGGCAGGCACCTCCTTGGAGTCTATTGCCAACACCCCCGCCAGTAAAACCCAGGACTGTGAGGAGGACCCAAAAGGGGAGATCGGCCCCCTAGAGGGAGCCAGTAAAGAACAAACAGTGCAGCAACCTCAGCAAATTCAGAGACAATATACAAATAAAGAGAAGCTCTTCATGATTTCCAGGTCGCACGCCACGGCAGGGCTGGAGGATGGGGAGCTGGAAAGCACGGGCGTTTGAACAAACAGAAAGCATCAGGACAACTTGCAAGCCCTCTGCCTCCTTGTGGACGGAACCCGGTCAATATCCAAAGAGCTGCAGTATGTTATCCTTGAATTGCATTCAATAAATTCCCGTAGATGATACCAGGAAACAAAAAATCTTTCTGTCCGATTGTGATTGTATGTTCCATGCAAACCAAATTGTATTACACATCAATAGTCCAGCAAGTTCTTCGAAGCAAAAGAATACAATTTTGGACAACATAACTGTGCACTTTATAGTTTTTATTTCTAAGTGCCCCCTCTCCCCCTTCCTTGGGTACTCTGATGCTGGTTTGTCACTAACTGCTTCGAAACCACCACCTCCTGTTCTGGCTCCAGAGCAAGGTGGTTTTCCTTCAGCAAAGCTGAGCCTGCCCCCTTTGTTTTGGTTAAATCACTCTAAAAGTTTGCAGGGCCTTATGGATGAAGTATCTTCACAAAGAACACCCTTTCAGGCATTTGTTTAAATTCTGGAAAGATGACAAGAGAGGAAAGAGTGGAGCTGGACAGAGCTCTGATAATCTAATTGGAACTGTTACAGTCTTAAATTAGAAACCTAATAAGACATGATACTTTTATTAAGTATTATCACACATGTACCAATAGCATTAATAAATTTTTTTAAATAAAAATGTTTAATCATATTAAAACAGTTCTCGCCCCTACAGCGCTTACAGATCAAAGACTACTTTTGTATCAAACTACTAAGTATTAGAGACAAGGTAGAAAGGATGAAGGTTTGTTTATGTTGCTTTTGACATGGTAATAGTAATTTAGTAATATTTTCAAAACAAAGATATTTGGGGTTCAATCGCTGAGCACACTGCACTTTAGTACAAGCATCAGATTCTGCCTTTATTTCTAACCCTTGTTTAACTGGAATTTTAGATGGTAAGGAATCAGAGATTTCAAGATTCTAAAGAGAAAAATTGATTAAGGTTTTACCTTCCATTAAAATTAGATTTTTCATGACTAATACATTAATCTTAGAAACAGTGGCCCATACTTCATAGATCTTTGACTTTCCCAAGAACAGTCACTCTAAGATTAAGTTTTTCTACAATTAAGGTTCCAATCTTGCAAACACTTATGCACATGCTTACCTTTAAGGATGTGAATAGTCCTATTATATTCTGAGGGTGAAATTCTGTCCCCACTGAATTATATGGGAGTTTTGCCATTGACTTCAATGGAGGCAGGATTTTACCTTGAGTGAGTTAAATAGCATGTTTCCTGCTGGTTGGACTATATATATAATATATGAATCAAACAGCTATTTGGTAACTGGGAATTATTTAACTTTAATAATTATAATAAGACTGGCATTTGCTTAATTTACTAGAAAAATCTCTTTCAACTCCTAATTTCAGATACCAACAAAATTTTCTATTTCAAATATATATTTAATATGCATATGATGTTTCATTATGTTAACTACAGAGTTATTGAAGTTAAACAATATGATATGTAAGTAGTGCATTGGTTTTCTCTCTCAATTAAGGTTTCCATAATAGATTAGTATTTAGTACATATCTAATAATTAAATATAGGTACAATATAATAAATATACTGATCAGTATTTTTAATTGTGAAGAGTGAACAGCAACAATAATTATTAAATATAAAAATGAATAATTTTAAAAATATCAGATAAGAGACTGCCATCTTGAGGCTCTACAATTTTCCAATGAGGAAATGAAGTTCCCTTTGGCAACAGAAAGGCACAAGCGTCACAGCCTCATGTACTGTCAATGGCAACCAAGTAAAGTAACCATATAAACTTTGTTTAAGCATTGTTCTTGTTAAACTGCTATCTAATGTTGTTTAGCCAGCCAGTGTGGAAGTGACCAAAATATGTTTTAAAATTGTGTGTGTAGGCTGGAACACTAATTTGATTTACAAAAAGATAAACAAACATGACTAGGCCCTGCATAAAGTAGGCAGCTTAACGGTGTTAGAAGGCAATTTAATCAGAATTGATTTCAGCATGATTACTTCTGGCTCAACATTAGGCCTAACAGTTAGAAGGAAACTGCTGTTCTGTGCTTTTCCCATGATTTCCAGCAGACATCTATTGAAATATCAGGAAAGGGTCATCAGGCACTGAGACAAGGATGCTAGTTATACACAGTTATGGAGATTTGCCTTGATCCAGTCTGGGAAGGTGCCTGTTCAAATCCACATGGGTGCAGAGCAGGAGTCTACCCACCAAATCTCATTGCAGGGTTGGCACCATAGTGGAAAAATGACAGATTTTTTTTTAAATAAACCTAAAAAAATCATATAATATATATACTGTTTCTATTCTCATTCAGTAAAAGTTTATCCAGCCATCTAAGCTATAACAATCACTTTTATTTAAAGATAACACAAGATGCGACCCAAACCTTTTATTTGATTAGAAGGAAATTACTTTTAAATTGCTGGGCTAGAGTTTGGGGGATTTTTTCTTCTTGTAGGACAGTGAGACAGTATTTTATTTCATTGAGATTATTATTAAATTTGTTATTTGTATTTCAGAATCTGTTACATGCGTCAAAATACAATCAGGAAGCCTTTTCAAATAGCACAACTCAATTTCAATGATCACCCTTTTCAATAAGTACTGTTTTAGACTTCTCCTAGGTTGCTGAACATATTGAATAACAGAATGTTTGTATACAGAACTGAGCTTGACCAATGAAATTCCACTTCAGTGGCTAGTAGAGCTGAGTGAATAATTTGTAGCAATTAATTTAATAAACAGATGAAGCCTTTTTTCCAATTTGCAAATTGTCCATGAATCCCTATGATTTTTGCAAATTTATTTGCTAATTACAGTTTTTCATGGAACAATTTATGTAAAGACTTTGCGTTCTGTAGAGTTTGTTCAAAACTCAAGCTGAGTGAGTTACTTTTATATGGAAATGTAGGTCAAAGGTTAGTGTTTCTGTTTTCTGGTTGGATAAGCTTAACTCCTAGCAGCAGCAGATTTCTTGTGTGAACATTCATACTGTTAATATTAAAGTATCCCTAATGCTGTCAAATTGAGATTGGTTGATAGAGAAGGATAACCTAATCCATTTTAATGGCATCAGACCTGGTGACATAACTCTTTGACTACCACCTCTTTTGGACATTCATCTCTCCCTGTTCCTGCCCTATCTGGCATGCTGCTTTTCCTCTTGCCTCCTGGACCTGCCCCTACCCCTAGCACTTCTGTCTGTCAATCAACCTTCACTTGCCCACTCTTTTCCCCCTCAGTTTCTCTCCTATCTCCTCCCTTTCCCATTCCTATCCTCTCCCCTCCCCTCCTGGACATTGAGGTCCTCCTTCCAACCTCTTCCCCATAACCTGCCCCCAACTGGTTGCTCCACATGCCTTAATGGAGGCTTAGGATCTGTACCCATAACACTCTCTGTATCTCTTGCAAATACACTTTGAATATAACAAACATAAATTATCAGGTGTATGCACTAAGCTAACATATTAAAAGCAAAAGACCTGCAGATACCAACCATTCCACCAAGGTCCTAAGAAAAATTCCTTGAGAAAAAGCTGGGTTTCTGTCTGAATTCCTCAGGGCAGTTGTATGACTGGCCATAAAGTTGCCACTATCTTTTTGTAACACAGATACTTGTTTTAAACTTGTCTATTAGACAGAGGGGGGAAATGTTCGGGTTTTGAAATGTAAGCAAAGCTACATAGTGCTTGCAGGCCTACCTCTTTTCATGTGAAGTTCAGACAGCCTTAATACAAGTCATTTGGGGAAGAAGTTGTGTGCAGGAGGATAGATGACTTTAGGGAGAATTTCCACGTTAATACAAAGGGACATCTTAAATACTTTAACAATTTTGAAGTCCTCCATATAGCTCAGTATTTCAGAATACCTCTAATATAAACTAGCTTAAAATAAATCTAGTTGAGTGATTATATATATCATGACAATACATTTTGATCAACTTTCTTCTAGTTTTCCATCAGATCCATATGTTGTTTGATGTTTGGGTAAAATTGTTAATACATCATCTGTTCTGTTGCGAGAGATATAATGCATGCTTTGTTAAGCTATTCTGCTGAAATATTTTGGTTAGGTAATGTTTGTGTGGGTTTTTTTTTTTAACAATCCTGTCCACAAACGGTAACCCCGAACAGCGAGTCATAGCTTGTGTACAAACGTCTTTGCAGCTGGATGTTAATATAAACGCTCCCTATTTAGTGTCATGCACTGCTTGTCACAGCAAATGTTTTAAAAACAGGTATGTTTTCAAGGCCAACATAGAAGCAGCAGCAATATGGATTAAACTCAAAACAATGCACTTTAGCCTCAGTCACAAGAATATTTACTTTAAAAAAAATGTATTAACAGGGCATAGTTTGTATGTTCCATAATGATGATCTACATCAGGGGTCAGCAACCTTTCAGAAGTGGTGTGCCGAGTCTTTATTTATTCACTCTAATTTAAGGTTTTGCGTGCCAGTAATATATTTTAATGTTTTTAGAAGGTCTCTTTCTATAAGTCTATAATATATAACTGAACTATTGTTTTATGTAAAGTAAATAAGGTTTTTAAAATGTTTAAGAAGCTTCATTTAAAATTAAATTAAAATGCAGAATCCCCTGGACCGGTGGCCAGGACCCGGGCAATGTGAGTGCCACTGAAAAAATCATAGGTTGCCTACCCCTGATCTACATGGTTTATTAGGACCATGCATCTTAAGATATGAAGGAGAACTTTTGATAGGAATTTCTATTATTAATTTTAACATTTTTTTGTTAAACGAGTATATAAAAACAGAGGATTTTGTTCATAGTGGGGAAATAAATACAACTGAATGTTCTTGGTCAGATTACTCATATCTTAAATAGATCTCCAATTAACACCTTTCATTATTAACTTGACTCAAGCAGTTATTTATTTTAATTTCAAAATGCAAGGCAAAAGGAATCCTAACTCAGGCTTTAGGCATAACAAAATACAGAACAAAAACAAAAATCAGACCCTGTTATCAGGGCTGGGTCCAGGATTTTTGCTGCCTCAAGCAAAAAAAAAAAAGGCGGGGGGACCAGAGTGCCACCGGTGAAGCAAAAAAAAAGGGGGGGGCGGAGTGCTGCTGCTGAAGAAAAAAAACTGGAGTGCCGCCCCTTGAAAAGTGCCGCCCCAAGCACATGCTTGGAACGCTGGTGCCTAGAGCCGGCCCTGCCTGTTATGCACCCACCCGCACTGAAAACACATAAAAAGTTCTCAGTAGTGGCTGACAGCTAGCAAATTCAAAGAAAGAGACCTGCAAATATCAAACGGCTCATAAACTTTCTCTCCAGAAACAGCTGAGTTTGTTTCCGGCTTCTTCGAGGTTGTCAAATAATCAAAAGACTGCATCTAAACTTTGTAACTTTAAACAAACAAACAATGATTCAGTTTGGGCCCTCAGATTGTGAGCAAGGCACAGAGCATTTGCAGACAAAATCTCTGATAGTCCTATATTAATCCTCAGCCACAGAAAAAATGGCGGTGGAAAAGTTAACTTCCTATGTACTTTACCAATACTGAAATCTTCAGCATAGTAATGTTTAAGTATATTGGAAAAACTCTCACATTCAGGGTTGAGTGACAGAAGAGAAGGAAACAGATGTGAAGCCTAGGGGCAGGGTAGGGACCCTGGCCCAGGAGAGGAAACAAGGAGGTGGGGAACGGGGAATAATGTCACTGAAAATGATGTTGATGGAGAGTGTGTGACTTATCCTTTTTATGCATCACTCAGTTTCTTGTTTTATCTATCAGTGCTGCTTTGACAGATGCTCGGGCACTACTCTACTCATATGTATGTTTCAAATTCAATTTCTGTTAATAGTCTCTTAAAATTCACTATTTCTGCAAAGATTCTGGCCAGTAAACTCATTCAATAGAGTATTCCCAGAAAGCAAACACAAAAGAGAGTACAAATATAGCTGAAGTGAATTCAATATTTTATTCAAGTAAATCTTAATAGAAAAGTACTTGAGGATTTTATATTTATATAAAATGATATATTTATATCTATCTATCTATTGTAGGGGTTCTTTTTTATTATTTAAATTGTGCCCTTCACTAGTTTCTCAGTGCTTCTCAAGTAAGTAAGTCGGTATGGCCAGGTGGTTTATAGGCTTCAAGGACAAGATTTTCAAAGGGTGCCTCACATTTTGGGTGCCCAAGTAGAGATATTTAAAAGTGGCCGGATATTCAGAGAATAGGAACCCCAAAATGGAGACACCTAAAATCACTAATCACTATTGAGAATCTAGGCCCATGAACTTTCTGCTCTTTTTCCTTCCTTGGTACTGAGAAGGCTCTGTCTTAGATACACTTACTTGTGGGGTTTTCTTCTTTTATCCTCTTCACACTCTCCCCCTCTTCATTCTGGTGAGAATGAACCTCAAACCCAACGAGCCCTTCCTGAACTTTGAGAAAATTTGAGTCCAATTCCAAACTAAACTTTGCAGTTAAAGCTCAATACAGAAAGAAAGAAAGAAAGAAAGAATGTACTAGGATTATTTAGATGATATTTTGGGCATTCAGCCTTTTTATGAAGGTAATACCTATCGTCTGGCTAAATAAACTCAGATGCCGAAGGGAATGGAATCTATTAGTCCAGGATGTGTTTATTACCAAGTAAAAGGAGGAACTACCAAGTTATTTTACTGAAATGGCTAAGTACATAAAAGACAATTAAGTTGGGGCGGGTTAGTTTTTTTGTTTTTTTTTTAAATGTCAGCTGGAAAAAATAGGAACTTGAGGTAGCCATGTTTATTGTAGGAGTATGGATAGGGAGTTTGAATGACAGTAGAGAAAACAAAGCATGGGGACTTGCATCCTCTATGCCTATTGAAACCAATGTTTTCAAGTGTACAGTGGGTTCAATACCTATACAAAGCCACTGATGGCAGCTGACATTTCGCTGATACTTCATTAAACTAAACCTCCTGCTGGGAAGAAGATGGAGACACAGGAAATGCAACTTACCTTTCAAAACCATGGAAAAGGCAGTCTTTCAAAGCTGATATTAGTGATTTTATAAGAACAGAGTTTAATATCAGAGGGGTAGCCATGTTAGTCTGGATCTGTAAAAAGCAACAGAGTCCTGTGGCACCTTATAGAGTTTAATAGGTTAGCTAAACCTTCTTTTAAAAACTTATAATTTACAACAACTTTGGCAGCATCTTCTCTGGGCTGAGAATGGCCAATAACTCCCAAGGGCTCCCTCTGGATGTCTCCACAGCTCAGAAGCATGGTAGCAGTGCACCCTACAGGGACTTCCCTCCTGCTCCTAAGATGCTCCCAATGATACTGGCATGCCCCTTTCATCAGGGCTTGTGAAGAGGCCTGTGTAAGGATCCCAGAGACAGACTCCACAATGCCTGCACCAAGGGAAATCCCCTCTGGCCAACTACCAGGTTTGTGCGGCCCACTTACCACAGTGTGATGCCCTACGGGGCTGTAGAAGAGATGGAGGCCTTATTCTTGAAATGTATTTTAATACTATTAGGGTTGTATAAAGTATAGCATGTCTTCTACTTCAGCAAATTTACATCACCAATGCATTTTAAAATAAGACATTTTGATCACAACTGTTAATATCCAAGATACTTCTATGGCTCCGATTATTGCAGTACCCAAGCACCTCACAGTCTTTAATGTACTTATCCCCAAAACATCCCTGTGAGGTAGGAAAGTGCTGTAAAGTGGGGAACAGAGTGACTAAGAAACAGAGAGAACCATGCCAGAAAGATGCTAAGATCCAGATCCTCAAATGTATTTAGGTGCCTAACTCCCACTGAAATCACTGGTACAGAATTGTTTGGTACACTAAGTGTACCAGAGAATTTATACATTAGCTTTGGTTTAACTCCAAAGTTTTAATTGTGGGAGGGAGGAACTTTCCTTTGTCGTCTAAACCTGACACAGGTTATCAATTTACTGTGGTAATAATACAGCAAGCAAAAAAAAAAATATTTGTCAAATAACTAAATCTGGGTTAAGTACTTGGTAGCTGTGGCTTGTAGTGAAGAAAAATAGAATGCTTCAAGAAAGCAATAGAATTCTAAAGTCTCATTGAGTGACCTAAATGCTAATCCCGCCTCTGTTTATGTAACCACACAACTCTCAGACTAGAATGGTCTGGGGAACTAAATCTAATGTCTATGCTGAGGATCCTTGCACATATGGTTGCACAATTCTTTACATTTCTATTGCTAGTTTAATTCAATTTATGCTGGAGAAAAACTCCAGATTTATTGACACTGTTGATTAATGATCATTTAGGGATATAATGTGTTGATAAGAAAAATGTAAGATATTTAAAGAAAAAAGAATCCTTTGAGTGTTTCACTAACAATGTGATAACTATGTACTTCTGATTTTTTATTATATGCCAGAAGAGAATGTTGGTTGAGTGGTTCCACTGGGGAAAAAAATAGGGAGAGGAAATTTAATTCAAGCACACATTTAGAAATGCTTCAGTCCGCAGAGAGAATGGATACTAGAGTGAAGAAACATTTAAACTGGCAGCAGCATTCCATTTTTACAGTTCATCTAGTGCTGAACACAGCAAAGTACTGACAGATGTATTCATTTTACAGCAAAACACAGACTGGAAAGGGTAAAAGTGGATTTAAACAATAACATCAACCATGCCTCAATGGCAAAATGCCAGTTGTAATCTCAAACTGACTCCAATCTCAGAACCCCCTACCATCCCAAATGATCTCATGCTGTTTTCAAAGCAGAGTCCAGGACTCTCTTCTCAAGTAGGCCTTCGCTTAGTAATGTAGGTTTCTAAACAGCCAAGCAAATCTCTACATAATCCAAAATCAGTTCTCAGAAAGGCAGCACATTCTAAGGGAAATGGGTAGTGTGGGATTAGAGAGGAGACTGAAAATGAGCCTATTTAGACTGCAGTCATTTGGGGGTAGGGGGGAGCGGGGAGAGAAGGGTTGACTAGTTTTGTATTGGATGACTAGATACCCTAGTGATAGGTGCATTTGAAATCCACAAATGACACTACATAGGTTAAATATTACATTAGCCGCAGTAAAGATAATTCTAAAAGGATAACAAGAACTAATGAATGAAAAGCTTGAAAGAGTGAAAGCTTGAATGAAAATTATGGTGCTCTATTATGGGCTTGCTGGAGAAAGACAGATGGAAACAACTCGTGCTACAAGATACCAATTCCCTTTATGACATCATTTTGGAGAGATGGGGTAAATTAGCCAACCCAACCTCATATGGTATCATTGCATACATGTTGCTACATGGCCACAGTTCCCTGCATGGCCCCCGAAGCAGTGGCTTGTGGAACACTTCAAAAGGTCTTATAGGAGCCACAGCTCCCATGGTTCTCTAGGAAACTCCCATAAGTTCCCAGTTTATTGCTGTCCATGTATGGACTGAAGCAGGTCCCAGAAAGTTCCAAATAAACTTCCACTTATGGCTAACCCATTTCACTTTTTACTCCCTGAGCAGAACCCTCAACTATGATTCTCTAAAACAATTATTCTAAAGCACAGACACACTAACCAAGTTATACTTTAAATGACCAACTCCTACACACTTCACCTACATAAATTCGACCAACCTCTTGTCTAGTTCTTCAATTGCAACCTAAAAGCAATTTCTTCCAGCTCCAGCATGAACATTTTTCTTCTGACTCATTACTAAAGCCTCCCAACTGCTGCTCTCCTAAACTCCAAAGCAAACCACAAATTAACTTTAACAGCATCCCACCGATAGTTCTGCTCTCCCAGAACCAGAGGGATCTTGCACTGGCACTGAATCCAACAGCATCTCCTCTCTGCCACAACATTGGGAACACCAGTAGCAGTTGAGAGGCAGACTATCAAAATCCCTGACACTCGGGGCTCCTTCCTCAAACTAGCTGGCCTCAGCTTCAGCTTCCGTTTCTGTGTGTGTGTATGAGGGGAGAGGGTAAGTCAGGGCCTTTCCGCCACCCTTCCTATTACCCAACAGGGCCCAAAGCAATCTGCTCAAAATACTTGTCCCACCCTGTGGGGAAAAGCAGCAGCAGCCCGAAGAGGCCTCGACAGCCTTCTGATTTTCATTCAGCTCTGAAATTTGGACTCTGCTTTATTTTTCTGTTTTGCTCTATAGCTATCAGTTGTCAGTCCCCCTTTAGCCCACCCCTGCCTTACCTCTGCAACCCTTCAGCAGCCCAACCTCAATCTCTCTCCCCATTATGCATCTCTCCCTCCTTCTTTCCCCTTTCCTTCTCTCCTCCGCTCCCTCTTCTGGCTCCCTTTCCCGACTGCCTTCACTTACCCCAACCATCCCTTCCTCTTTGCTACTTCAACCCCCAAGTATCTTACTCACCCTCCTTTCAAAATAAAATGTTTGTAATATAAAAACTACATTAATTACAGTGATGTGATATTAAATATGACATGACTGACAACACGACACCACCCCTAACCCTAATCTCTTTGCTTGTATGTAGTACAGTACCTCTTTCCCCACCCTTTGTCTTTGTTTAGATTGTAAACTCTCGTTACAGGTAAATCCCTCCAATTATGCCTTCATAACTACAATCAACCTACTGTACTCTAATCAGCTGTCATTTGGGACTAGCAGGTGCCAGAAGATACTCAGAAGGTGATAAAAGCCAGCAGAATGGGAGGGAAGTAACATAGCTGTCCTGACACGAGAGACAGTGTTCAGAACAACTGAAGGTAGGAGGAGGCATAAATAAGTTAAAGAGGTTAGACAGTAACCTCAGCAACCCAGTCACAGATTTCATTGTAGCCATCGGTCATCACACAGACAGGAAGTGGAAACAGGAGACTGAGAAGAAAGGACAGGTATTTGGAATGGCAGAGAGTGATGCTACGTGCTTGCTGTGGCTACTTAGCAAGCAGTTCTGTGCTGGGGGTAGTAGAGCCCCTATTTGCTTCCTTTATCATTGAGGGTTAATGCATTTCCTGTCCGGTTGCCTAACACTGTCTCCATTGTCACAGTGCATTGCCTTTGCAGTGTGTTTTCTGCACAGCCATTGTTAGAATACTATTTCAGGTAGATAGGCCTTTTTCTGCTCGTTTTGATTGGTGAATCTAGTGCAGCGGATGAGATGCACGACCCCACCCAGCTTTTGTATAATTTTACATGTGCACACCCCTTCCCTGAGAGAACTATAACCAAATCATCATGCCTCATGGGCTGGAACACTTTCTTCTGGATTATTACTAGGGTTTCAGGGCTTTCTTCTGTTTTGCTTATTCTTAATTGTCGATCCAAAGGGACGATGTGGCCCAAAGTCAAAAGTATTCGATGCATTTTAATTCATTACAGTTGAAGAGATATAGTAAGGTAAAATGCTTGCTGTATTTTTACATTCCACTACTGAACTAGTTTAGTCTCTGTTCAAATAAGCATCGTATACAACGTAATGATTCACCAGCCAGTTCTGTTAATTCTCACATAGGCAACATTTAAAGACAAATTCCTCAATGGCAAGTTTTTCTGGCAAACTACTCTAGCTCTGTATCCAACTCTAAAGTGGAATGGCTTGTTTAACTTGACAGTTGTAGATAAAAATCACACTGGCATTTTAGCCAAATATGTGTTTTAAATAATTCAGCGACCAGGAATAAGGGCCGTACTAGCTTTTTTGCCAATTTTCTGTGGGGGCAGTGAGAAGACAATGTGCAGTTTCTCACAGGGCAGTCTCTATCCTGAACCACAGGACCCACCCAGGCAAACTTGGAGAGGCTTCTGCAGGCTGTGGAAGATGTGATGGTGGAGATGGCTGAGCACACGTCTCCACTGAAAGGTGGGAATCATGACGAGAGGATGTCATGTTAATTGACCCTTCATGCCCAGGAGTCAATTAAAGCTATAAACCCTTCTGAACAGAGGTTTATACACCTCCAAAACTGAAATGATACAAAATTGACACTAATGTAAGAGTGTGTGTGTGTGTAAGTAAAGTGATGAAGGAAACCAGTACATTTAGTACTTTTAAAATTCTAATCTTCAGAGTTTTCTTAAACTTTGCTGCCACTGTAAAAATGAAGAAAAAAAGTAATAATATTTAAGGTTGTATTTAAATTATTGAGTTATCATTTGCCCAGCAAAGCTGTATTATGGAGTTGGGTTTTTTGCATGTGGTCATTTTTGGGAGGGAGGTGTGGGGGGAAAGAGGTTATAAAGACTCTCACACAGATGCATAGAGGTGATATCCAGGCCATCTAATAAATACATTCATCTCACACATTTGACTGCCCACTAATGCATCTACTCAAGACGTATTCTAATGCTAACGCCCCCCTCTAAAAGTGTAATTGTTTTAATGTCCAATGTCCCTCATTCTTGCAGGGACTGGAAGATTTACCCTACTGGGATTTGAGATTACCAGATTGCTTTGGAAAGATTTGAGATTTCAGACTTAAAAGCATGATGAATTTAAGGTATAGAAAAGCAATTTTAAGAGTTTTCTATGGCTCCCTCTGAGCTCTATGCAGTTAGAATCTTGGTAATTAAGACATCTTGCTTTGCAGGAGGAGGGAAACAAAGGTATTGCATGTGACGATCTGGGAAATAGGAATATTTTTATGAATGTGTGTTTGTTTATGATGGGTTACTTGCTCTGAATTCTATCCAAAGGGATTGTTAAAGAAATCAAGCAGGAATGGTAAAACAAGAGCCCAGGTAAGGAGCATCTCTGCAAAAACTCAGATACAAGAGCCAGGCGTATAGTTGTGATGGGAGAGGGGGAAATCAAACAGAGCAATAAACCATTACAGACCGGGCCAGCTCCAGGCACCAGCCCAGCAAGCAGGTGCTTAGGGTGGCCAAGGGGAAGGGGCGGCACGTCTGGCTCTTCGGCGGCGGGTCCCTTGGTCCCTCTCGGAGGGAAGTACCTGCCGCCGAATTGCTGCTGAAGAAAGCGGCGCGGTGGAGCTGCCGCCGATCGCGATCACGGCATTTTTTTTTCCCGCCACTTGGGGCGGCAAAAACCCTGGAGCCGGCCCTGATTACAGGACTGAACTCAGAAAAATAAGCAAGGATTGAGTAAATTGGGAGAAGCTGCCCAGGCGAGATAGTGAAAAGCTGACAGGCGGAGACTGACTGGGAGACACAGAGAAAGGTCTGCTGCCAGCATGCAGTCTTCCTTCTAAGTTTGGGGTGAAAGTTACGCATTTAGGTTTGCTTTATCTTCCTCTGGCAATGCATATATAATTATATTTAATCCAGTGTTCCTAAATACTGTACTCCTGTTGTCTAATAAATAATGTCTTGTCCTGGGTCACTGCAAACAGCTGTTGGTTGCACAGCTCCAAAAGGGTAAGTCTCCCACAGGAGTCCAAACTCATTTGGACCTGATGAGCCACCGTGGGAAATAGGGTACTGAAGCCAAGGACCCACTCATGGAGTAGCAGAGCCACGTGGCTCCCTTTTGAGAAAAGTGGAGGCCCAGGGCCTATCTAAGAGGGATACGTTCCATGAGAGCCTGTATAAAGATCAGAGACAGATCGTGCTCCATGGCAGCACACAAAAAGGGTGTTTTTAAACACTCTTAAAATAGTTTTTCTATAACATAGGTAGCAAACATGATAGTGCAGTCAAAAACTTTCATCAGCATGAGTTTAGAATGTCTGGTGCAACTCATTCAGGACTTTAACATTAGTGATAATGCACCTATTCCACACTCATCTCTATGCTACACCACTTCATCATTTATTCCATGTTTACTCACATGCACATTTATATAACATATATTTTGCTAGTCAGGTAATCAAATCCTGTTACTGTCTGATTTAAAAATAAGCAGGGCAGACTGCCTGTTCTACAGTAAAGGCTTCAAATTTGTATGTTTTGCAAAATATATAAATAGGATTCATTTTTACAATTTTGAACTAAGCCTCTCAGCAGGTAGAATATTTTCATCCTCTTAAAAAAACCCCACACTTCTGGCAATGCATGTATAATTATATTTGTAAATGTTGTCAGTGAAAGAAGCTACTTAGAATTGTGTGATTGAAATACTCTTCGGATTCAAAGTGCCTGATCACACCCCCAGTAATGCTTTAAATGGCCTTAGCATCTGATCTTACATTATTAGTAGTAGCATTACAGTAGTGTCCAAAGACCTCAGTGAAGCCTGGGACCCCCATTGTGCCAGGAGATGTACAAAACACAGGGAATTCAAGGCCTGATCAGAAAACATCAGTGGCCAACTTTTCAGAGAGATCACAACCTGTGCAGGTGCAGAGGTGTGATTTAAATAGTGTGGAAAAATGCGTACACAGTTATTTAGTTTACAAGTGAAAAAACAATTTGTGCTGAAATTTGCATGCTAAAGGGAGATCGTGTGTGTGTAAATCATCATGTTTACGCACAAGTGATATACACAGTTTTTGCACACAGCCAATAACTGAGCCAGATCCTGAGAACTCTTTGAAACTGTGGCATAACATATGGTGCAACATATGCATAAGAATTTAAAACAGGTGTCCTAGAATATGTAATGAGGCAATGGCTGCTGCCATCATAGCAATGTTTTAAAGGCATAAGCATGGCAATTAGGAAGTAGGACAGAAATGGTGGTGTACTGCGAACTTGCCAAGAATGACAGAAAAAGCGGTAACACCAACAAAGTCAAAATAAAGAGTGCCCACACATCCAGAACTCATGAAAGCCGTGGGAGTGCCTCAGAAGAAGGGAGACCCAAAACATCTGGAGTAAAAGTCTGTCTCAATGCCACTGCAGTGAGGTAATGCAAGAATGATTGCCAGTCAATGTATGGGGCAGCACACAATATGGGTAATAGAAAGCTGGCACTAAGTCTCAACGTTTAAGCAGCATGCAAGGTGCGGCTTGTGTGCTCCTTTCCCCAGTTGTGTTGGCAGTACTGCACTATACAGATTGCCCTTTGCTTCTAAGGAGCATGTGCCTGTCACCTTTGAGTAACAAGTATGTTGCAGAATTATCAGCTGCTCATGTTCTGTGTCTGTCACACTTACTAAATTCTTACCAGCCATTCCATCTGTCATGTCTGTGATATCAGGGCCAGACTGGGGTATAAGGGTAGAACATAACACTATGTCCTCTCTTGCTGCTGCTTCTGTGTAATCTGCATAGTTGCTGCCAATGTGGATACCTGTGCCCTTTTTGTCTGATATTACATTGCCCTTTTATTCATGCCATGTGTTATATGCTTAGGAGCGACGGTGCTGCGTAGTGAGAGTTTCCTTACTGCACCAGCCTTCAGAATTTTAGCTCTGGGCTGTGACTACTTTTTAAGTAGCAGCCCTGCCCATTCAGGCTGAATTGTTTCAGGCTCCTATATCACCAGCAGTAATAAATATTTTACAGTAGAGCTGGTAAAAAAATCTTTTTTTCCCCCTCCATGAAAAAGTTTAGATTTCTGGCAGAAATTGGAATACCAAAATACTTTGATTTGAAATGCTGCTATGGCAGTGTTCCCAAACTTGTTCTGCCGCTTGTGCAGGGAAAGCTCCTGGCAGACCAGACCGGTTTGCGTGCCTGCCGCATCCACAGGTTCAGCCGATCGCGGCTCCCAGTGGCCTCTGTTTGCTGCTCCAGGTCAATGGGAGCTGCTGGAAGCGGCGGCTCAGCTCGCTTTCCCTGCACAAGTGGAGAACAAGTCTGGGAACCACTGTGCTATGGTGTCTCATGGGAATTGTAGTTTGGGTCCCTCAAGCTCCTATTTTCCCCTCTACAGGCCAAGCTCCCTAGTCAGATTACTACTCTCATAATGCACCATGGTCTCCTCTCTTGGAAGAGGGGAAGTGGTGCATCATGGGAGATGTAGGGGATGTCCACACAGCAATTAAACACCAGCGGCAGGCAAGGGTCAGCTGACTCGGGCTTGCGGGGCTGTAAAATTGCTGTGTAGATGTTCAGGCTCCGGACCCCATGTGGGGGAGGATCCCCGAGCTCGGGTCTTCAGCCCGAGCCCGAATGTCTACGCAGCCAAAGATTCATGAGCCCAAGTCAACTGACCTGGACCACTGTGGACATGCCATGGGTCTTTTATTTCAGTGTAGATGTACCCTCTGTCTGTACCGGGAGCCCAGGGACTTACCTTTTAGGACAATTTCACTAATTGTTTTGTGAAAACACTGTAATATCATCGTGAGGATTCTAAGTTATTTCAGTCAGGCTTTCTGGATGAATAATTATGGATGTATGCTATTTTAGCTGGAATTCTGATCTATTCCCCAGCAAGGGTGTGGTGGCTAGTCTCTGCTCCCTTTGCAGTGCCTGACTGGCACAAAGAGTGTGGAAGCAGAGAATCTCCCCTTTTTTAAGACCATCTTGGATTCCTCACATTACCAAAGTTATTCTCAATTATGATTCTTCATTTAAACCCAGAGTTACAAGGGTTTCGAATTATTTTCTTTTCTTGACTCTTCCCCCTCCATCTTTTTGTCTTTGTTAAAAAAACAGTTAGTTGAACTTACTAACATGAGAAAGCTGAGTAAGTCTGGCTCAAACACCACGAAAGGGAAGATACAACCACCACTGTGTTAGAAGCTGCCCCCACCTCTCAGTTCATCGGGGGGGATTGCTTATAGTTTTAGCATAATTCAGCATATAACATTTTCCCTCACTTCACACAAGCCACCTTCTTCCCCTTAAGTCATACTGCATTCAATTAAAAGAAATTAGAGGATTGTATTTATTCTCCATATAACCACCAGTACTTATAAAGGAAATTGTTCACAAAAGGAAAACATAGGTGATCAGAGACCATAAAGGGAACATCGTAGGTATTATGGATACAGATAGAAGATTAAACACGTGGATCATAAAGAATGCGTCAAATCAAGACCTAGATTTCACAATGTAATTTTCATATAATGGCCACAATGCAGGATAATTCATCAGTTTCTGCAGTACATAATTACTTTCATTTTAGAAGCTGTCTCCCACCTGCCTTGCCCAAATCATAAGTGTATAATAATTAAACGTGTTTCCAATTAGTTTGAATAGAAAAGACAGGAGCGGGAACAAGATCATGGATCACTACAGCTAAAACAAAAAATGTCAAGCCACTCCAGCATTTGTAATACCATATTTTCACCACAGGTTGTAGAATGGGAGGAAACTTGAACAGCATTACATAAACTTGTTTTGACATGATTGCCAAGACAGAAGGAGTTGAAAGTTGTACATGCTAAACATTTTATACTTTAAAAGCTGCTCTGAATGGTCAAGAATAGCGGTAGCTGTACAACATAATAAATAGTATTTAACAATTTACTCAAAATAAGTGCACAGTATTTCTAAGAGATAAGGTAATCTACTTCCACAAATGTCTCAATAAACCAAAAGCAGCATTAAAACTTAAATCTAAATCTATACAATACAATTAGAAAAGCAAATATTTCAAAAGGATAACAGGTTCAGCACACATTTGCTATGCTCCAGTACCAGCTTCTAGAAGAAGATAATTAGAATTTTCTGTAGTAAAAAAAAAAAATAGTTTGGACTGGGGAATTTGTGTAATCCACTTAATTTCATAAGAAGATGATTATACTATTTCTCTTTTCAGTTATGAATCATTAAGAATCTCATTGTTTCTCAATGCCTGCTTCATATTTAGTGCAAATACTTCTGAAAAGGGTTTTCTAAAACACAAACTATGTATGTGGCTTTAATATATAATTAAGAGTTTAAGATACCCAGAACTTAAAACCCAGGAAAATAATAATCCTTTTCTTACACTTACTTTTACTTAAAAAAAACCTTTTCAACTGCATTCCGACTGGCAGAAGCTGTGAATGAAATAGCTAGAAATTCCTAAAGCTTGGACCAAATTCATCCTGGATATTCCTCCACTAGTTGCACTGGAATTACACCAGGGATGAGATTGGTCCCTTCTGCCTCAAAATACTGCACCTGTGCTTTACTCAGCACAGTGCATGAAACAGTGCAAAATGGCTACTTTTAACACTGAACTTATCTTCTTTTCCTACGAACCTCCTCTTACAGGAAATGTTAGAGAGTGATCAGTATGAAAGTCCGGTAACAAGTTTAACAGGCTTTCAAACAGCATAGTATTAATCTGATGTATCAATTCAGAGGCACTGAATTGCCTCAAGATTTGTATTTCTATACCATGTGTGGAATTCCCAGCGCCATATGCTTGAAACTATTTTTTCAGAAACGTGTGTGCTCTTCATTTACTTGAAATAGCATGAATTTACTGGTAAAAAATAGAGCTTTTAATATACCAAACATGACTATTTAATGACCATTCAAAGCAGGGTAGGGAAGTATGGTATTTTATAAATGTTTCAGCTGTGCTTCCTCTCAACATTTACTTCTGCCCTTTGTGGGTTTTTAGTCCTCCAGTAAGTACGAAAGAAAGATCTTCAGGGTAGCACTTCTCCACTTGCAAATTCTGCAACCTTTCATTTTCATGGTGTTTCACCAGTTACATCTGTTTTTCCATTAGTGCCATCTACTGGTATAACATTGCCACTAGATTCTAAATCCTCTATGCTCATGTAAGCTAACAAACACGCTTTCTATGAGCAAAATGGTGATTACCTTATTCATGCAAGTTATCTCATTGATTTTAATAGGACAGCTTGCATGAGTAAGACAAGCAAAATTTGGCCCAATGACTTTTTGTAACATTGAAAAACAAAAAATACTTCATCTCTACAAGGAAGAAAGTAATTCTCTATGAATTCTTTTACTGCATTCTTTATTAATATATATTTTAGTTCAGTCTCAAATAACTCCATATTCTTGCTTTAAAGGCTGTTGTGCCCCATCTCCTCCTTAAATTAGGCATCTCACAAAAACATACTATATCTTATGGATTTTTTGTTTGTTTATGCATTACTCCTTTGTGTAATACTATATTAGTTTAAAGCCAAAAATCAAGGACTCAATTTCTGTGTAGATTTTAAGTGAGCTATTTCTATTATTCAAACAAAATATTTTCTCATTAAATAGCTATCATTCAAAAGAAATTTCAAACTTTACAAACTAACATCATCTACCAAGTATGGGCATGAAAGCAAAGGTTGTTTGTGTAATGGTTCTTTTGGAGTAATGAATTCACTACTTTTAAAGACCCATTCCCACAGACACATGCTCATGAGTATTCATAATATCATTAGTCTCTGAAAGTGCACATGTTTAGGGAGCTTAAATATTTGCAGGATTGAGCTCTAGGTTTCCACCAAAATCTGTTTTATTCACTCAATTTTCCTATGTAGAAATCTTTGTCCCACTTCTGATTTTTTTGACTACTTTAGAAAAGAGTTTCAATTTCTGCTGAAAAGTAATCATCCAAATGGCATTCAGAATAAGTAACATTTCTCTGTCTTTGTACAGTATCCAAATCTAACTGGATTGTACCCTAGTGGCTTTCCTTCATTGATTGGCATCACCGATAATGGTTACATCTACATTAGCTGAGGACTGGAACAGTTTGTCCTTTATGCTGTAATGTTTAGCTGATCAGATGCCACTTCTGTTGCCTCAACTCTTTGCAAATTACCATCTGCAAGCTTTGCTTTTTCTTGTCTGTCATCCACACCCTTTAATGTGTCTGGGCTTACTGGCAAGAGATCAGGTGCTGACTGTGAGCAGACCTCTCCATCTGCAGTGGAAGTCTCATCCTTAGCTTCAGGCTGTACATCCTTCTCATCGATTTCTGTCTCTTTATTTGTGACTGACGCTTCAGCAATATTTTCAGATGGTTTGTCATCGTCTTTTGCTACACATGATGCACAATTACAGCCTGCAGTAATGTCTTCAGTTTCCACCTCTGCAGCACCATTTAGAGAAACCTCAGTGGCCATCTCACCCAAGTATTCGGTCTTCACCTTATTCTCTTCTGCACTGCCAGAACATACATTAATTGAATACTCACAGTGATAGTAACCAGATTCCTGCTTCTTCTTATGCATGGCACAAAGATCAATTTGACTGAAGACCTCTGTGCCAAAAGGGCTGTCTTCATATTCCTTATATAGATCCGAACTAATCTTTCTGAAGCCCTAAACATTAAGGAAGCATTTTAGCATTACATACTTAGGAAAGATTTTAGTCTTTAAATAAACTTAAGTTTCATAAAAACATTTAAAACTTTAATACACTATAAAAATCAAGAAATTTCCTCCTCCTCTCCCCCCCCCCCCAGTGCAGCCACGTTTATACAATACTAAATTAAGGGGGGGATAGTAGATCTACTCTGTTTTTCAGTTTCAAGGTGTAAAGAGATGTATGCCATGAGTAAAATAAGGTATAGCACTATTTTTGGCTAAGCAAAAAATGTGTAACTTTTTTCCAAACAGGATGTTATGGGGTCATTTGCATTAGGACAATAAAAAAAAAGTAGAGAAACTAGATCAAATCCAACCTCCCAATAAGTTTTAAATGCCCTGGCTCACTTTAGTTTTAAATATTTCTCAAATGATGTTGTATCCACCACATCCACTGGGAGACTTTCACAATCTCCTTCATCACATTCAGGAAGGTTTCTCTATTATGCCACATAAAGTTTCCTTTGGTCAATTTCATCCCATTACCACCTTGTACATACTGAATAATTCATCTCCCTCCTTGGTGTTTACACCTTACAATGGAAAGAAAATTGTACACTAGAGACAGATTACAAATAGAGCTCATACAGTTTCTTTTCCCTTTATCCAGAAGCAAAAAGTGCTAAAAAGATTCAACCCAGTGGCCTATTGTGAAAGCAAGCTTATTTCAGCAAACTGAAAGAGAGGAAAACAAACACACCAGAAGCCCCAGCTCTTAGAGAACTACTTATCGCTGTTGATATCTTGGCAGCTGAATACTATAGTAGTCACAATGTATAAATGGAAATGTCAATATATGAAAACACCTCAAAGAACAAATATGTTCTCTTCATACACATACTAATAACGGCCATTCCATCATGATCTAGGAGTATGTTCAATGATCTTTGTAAATTAAGTGTTGTCAAAATTAAAAAAAAAAATTCACTAAAAGCTCCCATAACTCCACTGGTAAAAATATGGTCTGAGTAATTTCATTGCAATTCTCCTTATTAGTGGATTCAAGTATTATGAAAGTAGTTGCCTTTTATAGAAACTAATTTAAGAGTGTTTGAATAATTTTACAGTTAAGCTATCCCTAAAGGTTCTAATTCACTCAGTAACATGCTGCCAATATTTTAACAAGGATCTCCCACAAAAGTTTTTGCCCCTTAGCCTATAACAAACCAGAAGAGTCAGGGGTCCATGTGCTTACACAGAAGATGGGCGAAGGCTAGATGAACTAGTAAAAAGTAGAGAAATCATCCCAAGTTTCCCTTCAGCCGAATGGGAAAACTAATAGGGCTCCTGGGAGCCCTTTACAGAACACCAGTGAATTCCCCTGTACCAATTTTGTTCAGCCCAGCAGTCTGAAAATGCTTAAGATTAAGAGAGTGCAACATATATGAAAATAAAGAATTCTTCGCAGTTTACTTTCTAAGTCTACAGCTAATGGGAGCTACAGTGCAGAAAATTTGCATAGTCTGCAGCATGGGAGCATCATGAGAATTGTAAAAACAGTCGCAAAGTCACTTTGATACAGGAGTAGGAATCAGAAAGAGAGCTTCAAAATTCAACGTTCTGTTAAAATATTAAACATTACAGACCAGCCATATGTAAACCTGCCTGCATAGTTACCGTGATGAGTAAAGTTGTGAGACTTTTCCTCTGTGCATTCAGTTACCAAAAATACACAGTCCAGCGGAGGGCAACAAAAATTATTAGGGGGCTGGAGCACATGACTTATGAGAAGAGGCTGAAGGAACTGGGTTTGTTTAGTCTGGAGACGAGAAGAATGAGGGGGGATTTGGTAGCTGCTTTCAACTACCTGAAAGGGGGTTCCAAAGAGGATGGATCTAGACTGTTCTCAGTGGTACCAGATGACAGAACAAGGAGCAATGGTCTCAAGTTGAAGCAGGGGAGGTTTAGGTTGGATATTAGGAAAAACTTTTTCACTGGGAGGGGGGTGAAGCACTGGAATGGGTTACCTAGGGAGGTGGTGGAATCGCCTTCCTTAAAGGTTTTTAAGGTCAGGCTTGACAAAGCCCTGGCTGGGATGATTTAGATAGGGATTGGTCCTGCTTTGAGCAGGGGGTTGGACTAGATGACCTCCTCAGGTCCCTTCCAAGCCTGATTTTCTATGATTCTATGATACACGTGCAATCTGGATAACTGGGCATTCATCTATATTTGCAAGCAGAACATGTATTTTTGTGTGCACAATAGCATGGACAGACTTCTAAGTATCTGTATTAAAAATAATGTTGTGATATTGTGTAACCCCCCAAAAATCTCTGTCCCTCTCTAGTGCCACCTAGCCCAGCTAGAGATTGATGAATCTACTACAGCCTTGGCTAAGAGCCGTTAATGTTCTCTCATCACTTCTTTTATCAGATTCAGGCTCAGTCTACATGAGGAACTTATGCCAGTACAACTACTTCGCTCAGAGGTGTGGAAAACCCACACCTGGGAGCAACGTAGTTTTACCGACCTACCCGCTGGTGTAGATAGTGCTATGTTGACAGGAGAGCTTCTCAGAGAGGTGGAGTACCTATGCCAATGGGAGAAGTTCTCCTGTCAGTATAGGTAGCATCTTCACTAAGCACTACAGCAGCACCTCTGCAGCACTCTCAGTGTAGACAAGCCCGGAGATATACTGGGACATATTCCTCACTGCTCTCCCTGGGAGAGTGATGGAGGCTCTCTCGGGGTTGCTCAATATGCGCTAGATGATGTTCTAAATCAATAGCAAGACTCATTGACTTCAACAGAAATAACATCAGGCTTTAACATATGAGGTGTCTCATTTGACTCATTTCCCATCTATGGTTAAAGGGACTGTGGTGAGAAAATGAGCTCTATCCCTGTAACTTATATTAGCACAAAGATGCTGCCAGCCAAACTTGCCCATTTGACAGTTGCTCATTTGGTAGTAGCATGCAGCCAACACACCCAGCCTACTCCTACAGTCTTTCGTTACATGATAACATACTATTTCCATGAAGACAAAAGCTAGTGCTTGCAAAAGTGTTTCATTGAAAGAGGATCAAAAGTTAATCTTTTCTAAGTGACAAGATCTTTGACAACTATCCATGCCACACATCTTACTAGCCACTGGTAATATAAAATATTTCTCAATATATGACCAGGTTATAATTATTTTTCCAACTTCACACAAGAAACACTCAAGATGCATTTGGTATAATGGTGAAGTGGTAGTTTGTTATATGAAAAATGTAATTATAACCAGTAGATGGCATCATAATAGCTAAAACAAAATCTTGTCCTTTATTTCTTGATTTTGATTTTTATAAAGGTTAATTTCTTTACTTTAGTCACTAGTAATGGATCAATTCAAGATATTCCATTCTCTGTCCCTTCTTTACCATTACATTTTCATTCAAAAAGGTTCTAAAATCAAGTTAATTCTTAACATTCTTTTTCTCAGTTCTCATGTCAGAGATCTTTCACATATATAGGCCCTGAGCCTCCAGTTTGATCTGCCTGAGCAAATCCTATGACCTTGCTGAGCCTTATTGACTTAATTGGGACTATGTTTAGGCATAAAGAGGACGGTGATCAGTCGACCTTCATGTCCACTGAAGTAGGACAAAAAGTAATGGGCTTAATCTGCAGCAAGGAAAATTTAGGCTAGATATTAGGAAAACCTCTCTAACTATAAAGGTAGTTAAGCACTGGAATAGGCTTCCAAGGGAGGTTGGATGTTATTAAGGACAGGTTGGACAAACACCTGTCAGGGATGGTCTAGATTTACTTGGTCCAGTCTCAGTGTAGGGGGCTGGACTTGATGATTTCTCCAAGTCCCTTCTAGCCCTACATTGCTAGGATTCTATAACAGCAGGACTGAACTGAGGCAATCATAGGTCCTAAGTACACCCCACATGGCATCTCCACGGCCAGACCCTGGTGGCATTGTATCAGAGTTATGGTGAATGGGGCAGTTCACACCTTTTGGAGCTATTGTGTTTAAGGCTGTTTGCAGATTCAGATGGGCAGCAGTTATCAAGCTTTTCTTTCAATCCATCAGGCCAGGAATATTTTTATAAATGAAACCTGAAATTCTGATCTCAGCCTGTGAGGAGCTACGACCTTAAAGCACAGACATATTGTGACTATGTCTTAATTAGACCCTGAACAAGGGACCATCCAGATAGATCAGATTATAGGATCAGAGCCTTAGACATGTCCTACACAACATGCCGAACACCTTCAACTCTTCTCAGAAAGTTCTCAGCACTTCAGGGGATTAAAACACAGATGGACGCTCTATTGTTCACAACTGCCAAATTAAAAGCCCTATTTCCAGTAGACTTTAAAAAAATCTTGAGAAATTCCTGCTCAAAAGATGACAACTATGTAGAAAATAATATTGTATGCTGTGTTAAATTACTGAACACTATCCCTTTACAATGACACATATATTCATTAGAATCCATTTCTTTATTTTAAAGCTAAAGGTGCTGCTAAGCAAATTTCATAGTTTTGAGACAGAAGTCAATTATAATGACTACACATACATTCTATTTTTCTTTTGTAGTAGACATCGATAGTGCCTGTATTTGTATAATCCCCCAAAGACCATTAAAAAAACCAAGATTTCCAGCACAGAACCATCAGCTCTAACTTCTGATATTTTCTATCTAGCCTGGATTACATTTCATACACAAAAGGCAAACATCAAGTCAATCTGACATACCTGATGCACACAAATACAAGGTCACTTTCTTCTGCTATTATAGCTTTTTCTGTTTTCTTTGTGCATGTACTTTTAGTGTATTAGTTTGGGATTATATTGACCTCATAAATATGAGAACTATTCCTGGGAACTAGCAGGACAATATTCCACTGGGGAAAGAATAAACTAATCAGAGAGTTATTTTTCACTTTAATTGTAAGTGATAAAAACAGCCAAATCCCATGCCATGTTGCAGTAAAGGTTAGATCAGCACATCATATATTTATATTGTAAAAGAAACCAGCAGTCTGGCTTCAATGTGACATTACCCTTGTTCCAGACAAATGTTGTTCAAAAGCCATCCTGTTGGTATGGATGCAGTTAAACAGTGATATTGGCCATGGCAACAAAAGCAAACTATACCTTCTACAAACTACAGGCTTACACAATGAAGGAAGGACACACTTTGTCTCTCTCAGTTGGGTATGAACATAAATGCATCCAATATTACTCTATTTTGGCCAGTCTGCAAAACAGCATAGTCAGATCTAGGAAATTATGTATTTCATGAATTACAATGAAGACTATTTTTTGCAGAGTCACTAAAAACCTCTTCAGGAGAAACTTTAAAACAAAGCCTAATGGGAAGAATTTAAATCAACTTAATTACCTTCCTTCTCAATGCAGGTGCTTTGGATAGCTTCAGAAATGTAAGGTGTGGTTTGAAGTCCTTACTCCCTGTAATATCGAGACCCATTTCACTGAAAGATCCCTCCACAGCTTCTGGTAAACAAGTGAGTGAAAAGAGACAGTTATCTACAGGAGAGATCGTCAAAGACTATCACTTTCTTATAAGAAACACTACATACGGCTATGGCCAGCCAAACTGCCATGGTTTACATTTCTTCATTTGTCTCAACATTAAAAATAAAAGTGAAATGTAAAACTAGAAATAGGCCTGAGATACAAAGCCTGGCTCTGGAGCCAAACTTCTCCTAAATTCAAGAGATTGGAAACAAGATACTTCTCCTTGCACGGCCTTCCCATAATCAGAGTTCGAGGACGTGTGCACATATGTCAGCCCCACAAGAAACAGTATGCAATACCAGCAGCTTCAAGTGGAGGAAACAATGAGGTGGAAGGTTACCCACACTCCCATGCAGAGCAAGAGGATGAGATAGAAGCTTGAAATGGGGGGGGGGCCATAAATTGGCAGATTACCCACAATGGCAAAAAAGGATTGTGAATCAGATGCAAGTATTACAGTTAGAACAGTGCAATAAAGGAAAGTCAATTCCTTTATACCCTTATACTCTATATATCCCCTTTTCTGGTTAATGAATGCTCAGTGATATGAAATGCTCACGTTTCCTACTGTTTGGTTCTGAACCGCTTTGCTAATGAGAAGAGGTGTCTATTTCCACTGAAAGGTGATTTTGCTTTTGGCTACATGTCTTCTCAGAACTCAAAGAAAACCTTTTGGAGAAGGGAGTGTCACAATTGCTTTGATCCTTTTTTTTAATAGGTTATTTACAAAAGAAAGGACAAATAGGTGCCCCTTGGGCAATAAAACAATGTTTTATTCTCAAATTAAATAGACTGAATGGGGTTCCATCATTTACTTTCTTTCAGACTTGTCAATTAAACAATGTTAATTAAACAGATTTGGCAGAGAACACACACTCTTCCTGGGCAAAAAAAAATAAGCAAAGCTGGTAGGGAATTATGTGAAATCTAATGTGGTTTTATTAACAAAATTCCAAAATAACACTAAATGAACTCCAGCCTCAGCCTCTTTCTCAGGCTGAGTTGATGTTAAGGTTTCTTTCCCTCAGGATCACTCTGTCCCAGATCACATCTCCTGCCAGAGGTATCAGAGGAGTAGCTCTGCTAGTCTGTATCCACAAAAACAACGAGGAGTCCGGTGGCACCGTAAAGACTAACAGATTTATTTGGGCATAAGCTTTCATGGGTAAAAAATATGCCCAAATAAATCTGTTAGTCTTTAAGGTGCCACCGGACTCCTTGTTGTTCCTGCCAGAGGATTATTCCCACTTCCTTTATATTCAGGGTGTACTCTGAAGAACCACACCTGCCCAATAAATCAGCAGAAGCAACATGCAGCTCCCTGCAGGGCTCCAACAGCTAACAACAGTAGTATAGCAGGAGCCCCTCCCTTATCCTTACCTTTTTCTCTCATTAATTGCTTCAGTGCTAGGCCTCTGGCTAAGTGCAGAATGTGGACCTTTAAGTATTATGTGCTATATAACAGGACTTTACATGTCTGACAAGTGCATTCACCCATCTCCCATTTTCCGTCTCCATCTTTGTTCACCACAGTCCCCAAACAGTTTAGCAGTCATCTGTGTCCCAGATACTGCTTACAAAAAAAGAGCTGCCCCATGCCCTTATGCATCTCATTCGATTAAATGTTAGTATCAAGTCTCGGGCTTAGAAAAGTGACATGTTAAAGTGTCCCATCCTACATAAGGCATTTGTTCTCTGGTTCCTACTCCCCTACCTCAACATCTGGCCACTCTGCAAACATATCATCGCCATGTGCTGGAGTTAGAACAATCCTCAAGTGTCTCCAGTCAAAGGACTGCTCTTCGTGCTACATCTCAAGCATTCCCCATTAATACTCTTTCCTCCCCTCCTCCTCACTAGTGCTGATCAGTATTTAATTTTATTCTTATAAAAACACGTTGTTCTCACTGCTTAGTCACCCTTTACTTCTTAAGAACTCACAAACCATAAAACTAATACGTAAGGAGTGGCTGGGCAAGCACTTCCAGTGAACACACACTAGTGCAGGAGAATATGCAGGATCATGTTCACTGAAGCCCCTCTCCGCATATTCATAAGAACAAAACTTGCTCTCAAGATGGAAGTGAACATGAGAACCTGAACCATGTCCAAACTTAAATGTAATTTGTGAACATGTCTGTAAATAGTTTCCTCCACTATTCAACCAAAAGCCAATACCAGTCCTTTCACCGCTGCATTGCTACGGACCTGAAAGTCAATACCTTGGTAATTTGGTAGCTTGTGGATTGGGTTGTGTGTGTCTACATCACAAAGGGCTCATCATGACTGATCACCCTGTTGTTAGTTTCATCATAAAGGTCAATGACTGAATGACTAGGTATTGAGACTGAGGCCTGGGCTACGCTACAGAGTTAGGTCAACATAAGCTGCCTTACATCGATCTAACTCTGTAACTGTCTATACTACAATGTTATTCCTGCTGATGTAAGTCACCCACTACACCAATCTAATTCCTCCTCCTCTGCAAGAGGCATAGTGCATAGGTCGATGTACTTCATTTACACTGACACTGCATCAGCCTCTCTATTGACTGTTCCGACTGTCAGTGCCTAGCAGCTAACAGCCCAGCGCCCTGCCTCCCCGGGCTAACAGCAATGGTCTGGCCTGATCTATCATCTGTAAGTCACTCTAAAGCTGAATTTCACCAGCACTAGATTCAATTTAAAAGTGTGACTTAAAGCACCTGTGGATTCCACTTCTGGGAATACTCTAAAGAAGGTTTCTGGCAAATTTAGGCAACTCCACTTAACCTACTTTGAAGAAGGAGTCAGTAATTACAGAGCCTTAGCTCTGCTCAATTTTATATTCCCTTGATGCATGGAAGAAAATTATAACTTGTTTAAGTAGTGCCTTATGCTTAACAAAAATGTGCACTTTCTAATTTATTGCCAATTAATCTTGATAGTTTCAGTCTTAAATATTACAAATTACTTGTATAGTGTGGACAGAACAAGTACCTATGATTAAAATGTCCTTAGCAGAGCCAGAGGTTTATGACTACAGATTTCTAGGGCATCAAATTTCATGTCAGGAGACAGAGTTATGCCTCCCTAGAGACCAACTCCAGCATATTAGAATGAGAGCAGGTTAAAGCAAATAGGGAAAAGATTTGTGAAATTTTATTCCCATATGTTGGAATTCCAATTAAAATTGCATTGAACGTTCAAATTTCAAAAATGTTGACCAACTCCAATGAAAACCTTCTTGACAAAGACTTGCGGTGTCAATAGGGGCACATTGAAGCAGATAAAGCTGGTAATAAGTCGTTTGAACTTTGCTTGTATAATCAAACCCACAGAGCAGGTTTTCCTCATTCAGCCTGACCACATCAAAGGCAATGTATTTTTTTAAACAAGTGTGACCATGCAACGAAGGAAGGATGTTGTTTTTCGTCTCTACAGCAAATTGACCAATTGTTCTATGTTCTAGTCTAACCAACTTGGAAGGCATTTATTCAGATATTTTTGAAAGAGGATATTTTGATGCATATTTTCAAGGCTCATTATATGCAAGAAGATGATCAAAATTGTGGATAAAGGAGAATAAAAATATGGAATATTCAATTTCTTGAGTATTTTCTCAGTAGCAAGAGCACTGGTAACTGAGTGAACAGTACAAAAACTGGCAGGTTGTCTCATGGTCGGACAATTTTGAAGTAGTTCAGGCAATCAATGTGCAATCAGATATTAAAAAAATCAAGCACTGAAAGCACATGCCTGGGGTTTGCAATCAAAATTATTCTCTTCTCAATGGGGTGGAGGGAGGAGTCATATTGCTGGGACTAGTTGCCAAGTTTCCAGAATCTCTGAAAATACTAGGTTACCCATGCAGGGAGTACATATGGGAATCTGTAAGCCCAATATTTTAGTAATTCTAAAAGCCATTACAATCTTACTATCATTAAAAGGGGGAAGGTACACAAAACATTCATGTGTGAAGCCAACAAAATTTAGCACATTTTTGCCTGTGCTAGAGTTATATGCTGGAGATTGGTCTTGTATAGCAGGACTGATTTGCACTAAAAATAATACTGACTGCAAAAAAATAAAACTTTAGGGCTGTGGGGGGGCAGAATCAGGAACAGCATCTGGACAAGGAAAAGGTAGTCAAAGGACTGGCTGCCCTTCTGGACAACTGATGGAAGAGGGAGTAGACCATTATTGGAATACTTATTTTTGGCTTTTGAATTTTGAAGTACTCAGGATCAGAGAGCTAGTCATTACTTTGAAAAAAAGAGGAGAAAGAACACACTGGTAGACAGGATCTCACCACAGGTAATCCTCTCCCTGATACACATGTATTAATCTAAAACAGACCAGAAGGGCATGCAAGTTAAGAGGACATTGCACAGCACAATATACACAGTCCCTTTTTCAGTAGGTTTTCAAGCATATGCTGTGTGCTCCGAGGAAGCAAAGGAGCATTAATTTAGATGGTGCCCAGATTTGTGGATGATTAAGTAAAAGGGGCACATGATGAGGATTCATTTAACCTCAATCAGAATAATTTTGTCACAGACAAATTTGCCAGAAGCACATCAGAAAAGAAACAGTTTTGGATGTGGTGAAATCCAAATGAGTGAGGACAGTGTCAGAATATTTTTAACAAAAGCACAGCTGGTTTGGTCCAAAATTATCCTCTGCTATGGATGTAGATAATCAAGAAAAATGAAGACTACAGAGTCAGGCAAAAGGTAATGGAAAATAAAGTGGCTAATTTCATTCAGCAGAGCTACATAGAGATAGAGAAGCAGACAGGTCTGCTTAAGAGATACAGGCATCTCCCATGTGGATGCAATACTGTCTGCTTATTTCATGCAGAAGAGAAAAATAATTAAAAAGGGAAAAGCAAAATTGCTATAAGCCAAGATTTCAGAATTCAAAAGGAGTAAGGGTTTTGCCCTGAAGGAAATATAATAATGAATACACTTTGTAGCTAACTTCGTTGCCTCAGCAACATAAAACCAAGCAGAACTTTGCAAAGGATAGACAACTGACATCTAGGTTAGTGGACTTACATAGCATCCTCTTATTCTTCACTAACTGTGGACCTTTACTCCCCTCCTAATGGGGGAATATTTTGAAAGAAATTATATATGAGCAGATGGATTAATTCTGTGTTGGAAGAAGAGCCTTTTTTTGTGCGCGCGAAGTATGAAATTGGCACACAAAAAAAAGAATATCATGTTGATTATTTCTGTTCTGTTAGAATTGGGAACCCAGGATACTTAGACTAGGATCTGCATTTCAGGCTAAAATAGCTCTTGGAAACTTAAGCAAGGTATGAAAAGCCATTCTGAATTTAGCACATGACACTGTTTAAATGCATCATATTCCAACCCTGAAAATAAAGATTTCATACATTTTAATTACTAGTTCTTCATAAATCAATTTCTAGCCAATTTCTTTAGAAATAAAAGTGTATTAAAATGTGTACATCATATACAATATGCTGTTAAACAAATTATTATTATGAATATTATATTATACTTCTAAAGCACCTACATCCTAAATGATCCTATAGTGCTTTACAAACTCCACCCTGAAACAACCACAGAAATACAGCCACCTAATGGATGGTAGCAGACAGGTGAACAAGGGGGGAGGGATAGCTCAGTGGTTTGAGCATTGGCCTGCTAAACCCAGGGTTGTGAGTTCAATCCTTGAGGGGGCCACTTAAGGATCTGGGGCAAAATAAGTACTTGGTCCTGCTAGTGAAGGCAGGGGGCTGGACTCGATGACCTTTCAAGGTCCCTTCCAGTTCTAGGAGATGGGATATCTCCATTAATTATATTATAACTGTTACAAGCATGCTGCACAACTTGGAAAGGAAATGTTGGTAAACACCACTGGGGCAAATATCCACTCTTAAAAAGAAAATATCATGCGACGTTTAAGGTCTATTAGAGTGGATAGGACCTCTGTTCTTAAGGTCATACCTTAAAGACCCACACATAAAAGAGCAGAGTGAGCCAAAAGTCACAATAGTCAGGAGAACTGTCTTCCGTTCCCTGCTCTGCGACCCTGAAAAGTTAACATTTCTGTGTCTCAGTTTTCCCATATTATTGAACTGCACAGAACTCAGTCTATCCATCCATCAGTTTCTATGCAGTCTGGTTATTCCAAATTTTATGCTTCGACTACTAAAAATGCCTCTGTAGGGTACATTTCTCCACCCACCTTCTAAAGAAACATGAAGCACAGAAGTCACAGCCGCCCTGATCATTTAAAACAGCCTAAAAAGCCATCTCAAACAAGAGTTATTTTACACAAATGGTAAATCTGTTTAGATACTCACCTGCAATTTTGCTTAACATTTGCTGTTCATCATCTGACATTTTCACATATATCACTTGGTTGTTAAATTGCCCAATCCCATGAAATGTCATGTTAAAGAGTTTACCCTGCAAAATGGCTTCCACTTTAGCTTTGCTCTGCTCCAGTGCCACACCAGCCCTTAAAATAAATAAATAAAATCCACACTCAAAAAGGGAGATCACACGACAGCTAAATAATCATCTGGAGGGTACGACATTGGCGATATGATGGATTGTTATGATACATTGATTTTGGGCAGAAAGGTCATTCCGGAGTGTTGCACAAGGCATGAAAGCACAGTGTATTTTCACTGTAAAATTGGATATAACCACTTTGATTACAACTAGAAGATGTGCAAGTGGTTTATGTACCCCATGATACATTAGAGAATTAATAACTTCAAGTATGTACTGACTGATCCATTAAAAAAAATTGCCTGACATTGTTGCTAGTGCTTCATAGTGATCAAGTCATTAATATGCAAAACTTCTGCTAAACTGCTGCTCAAGAACTGAAAAACCCCAAAAGAATCAACTTGGACTTTTTGTGGTGTGAAGGTAGAGCCATATTGTTACACAGTTTTGAATTAGTCTGTTTTCTTTCTTTATTTCCCACAGTATTCTTGCTGGCAAGTTAAAGTATGGGCTGGATGAATGGATTATAAGGGGGATAGAAAGCTGGCTAAATCATCGGGCTTAACAGGTGGTAATCAATGGCTCCATGTCTAGTTGGCAGCCGGTATCAAGCGGAGTGCCCCAAGGGTCGGTCCTGGTGCCGGTTTTGTTCAATATCTTCATCAGTGATCTGGAGGACGGTATGGACTGCACCCTCAGCAAGTTTGTAGATGACACTAAACTGGGAGGAGTGGTAGATACGCTGGAGGGTAGGGATAGGATACAGAGGGACCTAGACAAATTAGAGGATTGGGCCAAAAGACATCTGATGAGGTTCAACAAGGACAAATGTAGAGTCCTGCACTTAGGACGGAAGAATCCCATGCACTGCTACAGACTAGGGACCGAATGGCTAGGAAGCAGTTCTGTAGAAAAGGACCTAGGGGCTACAGTGGACGAGAAGCTGGATATGAGTCAACAGTGTGCCCTTGTTGCCAAGAAGGCTAACAGCATTTTGGGCTTTATAGTAGGGGCATTGCCAGCAGATCGAGGGACGTGATCATTCCCCTCTATTCGACATTGGTGAGGCCTCATCTGGAGTACTGTGTCCAGTTTTGGGCCCCACACTGCAAGAAGGATGTGGAAAAATTGAAAAGAGTCTAGCAGAGGGCAACAAAAATGATTAGGGGTAGGGGCACATGACTTATGAGGAGAGGCTGAGGGAACTGGGATTGTTTAGTCTCCAGAAGAGAAGAATGAGGGGGGATTTGATAGCTGCTTTCAACTACCTGAAAGGGGGTTCCAAAGAGGATGGATCTAGACTGTTCTCAGTGGCATCAGATGACAGAATAAGGATTAATGGTCTCAAGTTGCAGTGGGGGAGGTTTAGGTTGGATATTAGGAAAAACTGTTTCACTAGGAGGGTGGTGAAGCACTGGAATGCGTTACCTAGGGAGGTGGTGGAATCTCCTTCCTTAGAGGTTTTTAAGGTCAGGCTTGACAAAGCCCTGGCTGGGATGATTTAGTTGAGGATTGGTCCTGCTTTAAGCAGGGGGTTGGACTCCTTCCAACCCTGATATTCTATGATTCTATTATTTCATTTGTTAAATCAAAACAAATCCATTATCTCAAATGAAGTGCATTTATTGGATCATTGACCTAATACATTACAAATCCAGGAAAGCATTCTTAAAATTGCTACAATGTCAGGTCAGTGCAAATGTGGGAACTTTATGCCCCACCTTTACACCTTTACTGATTCAGCAAGGTATTAAAGCATATACCTAACTAAGCACTAGTAGCTCCATCAAAATTAGATTACTCACATGCTTAAAGTTTGGCACAGACCTAAAGGTAACTTGCTAAATCAGGGCCTTAATGCACTGAGAAACTAATACACTGTCTAGATGATGCATCTTTTAAAATAATAGGCTTTTTATGTTATTTTGGGGGGATTGAGATAAGTTAGATGTAAACCACTGGATCAGTGTGTTAAAAATTCCTTTCTTTGTGCAGATGTGATTCTGGTATAGCCCCCAGCTATAAAGCCTGGCTCGAATTCAAGCTGTAGACAATCATGCTTTTAGCTCTGGTGGTCCTTGGTTCAATCCCTGGTGTGTCAGCCAAGATAAAGCATTATGTACTTATATCACAGCGGTTTAGGGACATTTAACTATTGTTTACTTTAACTTATTAATGTTATGGAACCTACACCATAGGCAAATTACATGCCAACAAATTTGATTTTGTTGCATAAAAAATTAGTAAAGTAATGTTATACAAAGCTAGGACAGGCTGTGCAATCCACTGTATGTTGTGCATAGGAGTTGTGCACACTAATCCCGTTAGGAAAGCATTTTCTGTGCCTATATAAAAGCCACTTAAGTATTATTTTATGAATCCCAACAGCTACTAATCCATATTAAGGACAAACAGTCTTCAATATTATATGAATCCTATTTTTCCAATTATAATGGCATAAGAGCTGCTTCTTTTTGGCTCATTAGGACTCTGCAGATCTTTTACAGGAGAGCAGCAAGAGCCCTTTGAAGAAGATTCTGCACCCTCATCATCAACCACCAGCACTGCAGTGACCCATCCTTCAGATCAGTTAATACTGTCCTCCAAACTAGCAATACAATGGGATTTGCTAGAGGGATTTTTGCAATAGGGCAAGACATTTCCTCTCCCAAAAACTGGGTTTGCTTCTTCAAATATATTGTTGGCATGAGGAGTGAGATAGTAAACCTATCAAATAAGAACATAAATACATCCACATCCATAAATACACAACTTGTGAGTTGTGTGAAGAAATACTTCCTTTTGTTTGTTTTAAACCTGCTGCCTATTAATTTCATTGGGTGACCACTAGTTCTTGCATTATGAGGAGGAGTAAATAACATTTTCTTATTTACTTTCTACACACTAGTCCTGATTTTATAGACCTCTATTAATTAAGACCAAATGAAATGGTCTTTCATGTGACTAGTACAGAATACCTGCTGTAGGAATTGGACCTATTTAGTACATCTTTATAGATAAACAGAAGATAAAGGATGAAGAGAACTTGACAAGAAAGATATGCTTTTCAATAGCTACTCCTGTTATTTTTGTATTACAGGCACATGTCCATTCTTTTTGAAAGTTCATTTGTACTACTTAGCTCCAATCACTTCTGTAATTGTCTGATTCATATTTTGATTACCTCTTTCCACCACCCTCTTATCCTCTTGGAGAACAGCCTGCCTTGCCAACAGCAAGGGCAGGAATTTATTACTGAAATTCACTACATAATCTATTCCCTTGCAGAATGAACTCACAGAAGAGCATTCACATCTCTTCTCCCAGCCCCACAAAAAAGCAATACCAATAGAAATGCCCATTTCAGTCAAATAGATGTATGATGTCCTTTTGGGCATTTTGGGGATAGATAAAAAGACTACAAGGCTCTATCTAAACAGGCAAAAAAGATGGGTGTGACACAGAAATGCATTTATGATTCACTGCTGTGTGTCAGCAGCTCATCAGGCCTGACAGACTACACTTAACACACTGTTGTCATTATCTGTATCTAAAAGATGACATGTAAGATCTCATTAGAAAACTAATAAGTCATTGATAATTAACATTCTTGTATGATGTATGGGTGGGTACAAACAGTTATGAATAAGTGCTAGAATTATGTTCTCAAAATGTCCTTGGCCAGCAATGCAGTAAGCACCGTCTGCCCTAGACAAAGGAATGTGTACTAGTTTGTTTGTCATCAGGAAGTGACAACGATGGATGGTAAACAAAGCTATTAAGTTGGGCAAAGACAGCCTAGCATCTACTTCCCAGCAGGACAGAGAAACTTTATCTGGGCTATAAATACAGGGGGGCTGAACCTTAAATGATAAGCAATTGAATCAACTGATTGTATAAAATATTTCTGCATAATAAAAATGTATCAAGTAAGGTCTTTTCTGAAAGCTAATGACACACTGGTGATTAACATCATTGTGAAATGTATATGTGAACACTGTATGAGGAAATATGAATACCTAATGATATTATGCTTTAAAATCTGTGACCAAACACAGGGAAAAACAGGTTTTCTCCAAGACAGGAGGGAAGGCAGCTATCTACCTGTCTTCAGTGAAATTAAGCAAGGTGTGACCAAAAACAGTGGAAGACCCATTTACATACAAATGAACCGGGGGACGGGAAGACCACAGGAAGAGGAGAACAGCATGAAGTCATACTGTTTTGTCCTCAGACTCATGAAGTTTATGAAGATATAAGGGGAGGGGGAGAGGGAGAGAGAGAGAGAGAGAGATTGAGAGAGAGAGAGGTGAAGCCATCTTGGCATCCATTACTAGATAGACAGAAGCCAGAGCTGTTCCAAGCTGAGAAAGATGCGTCCTTCAAACAAGGAGGTTGAAGTATCTCAGAACCAAAGATTGATAAGGAAACAACAAGCTACAGCATTTGTTCAAGGTAAAGTTACGTCTTAGACTCTAGAAAGATATTTTAGTTTTATTTGTTTGTAACCCTTTCTAGCTTTATTCCTTGTGCTTGGTATCATTTAACCCATGTCTTTTTGTTAATAAACTTGTTATATTTTTACTATATACCAATTCAGAGTTGTAATTGAAGGGAAAGGTGTATTTACCCCAGTTAAGTTAATAAACTGTGATGAGCTTTTGTCTCTTTAAAGGAGAAAACAATCCTCATTATTCCTCTGAGTGCTCCAAGAGAAGGCTATTCACTCCAGGACAGATGATTTGGGGGGAAATTCAGGACTGGAAGTATGTTGGGATTACCCCTGTATAAATTCACTGGATAATAGAGAGTAGAGAGGGGCTGTTGAGTTGTAGGCAGACTGCTGTGGTCAGGGAGGTAAACCAGGGCTGCACAGCACACAGCCACTCAGGATACTGCCTGTGTCCAGAGAAGAGAATCACAGCAGCAAAGCATGTTGAGGTACTCAGGATTACAGAGTGGCAGTGATACAATCTGTCACTAGTCTGGATTGCACCTCAGCACGACAACAGATTTTCAGGCACAAAAGATTGGTTTTCTTCCAATAAAGTTAGCTCAACTGAGTTTGCTTAACTAGACTAAAAATCCCCCTTTATATCGATGTAGACCCTGTTTAACACCTTCAAGTTCATATGAGCTAGTCATGTCAAAGCCCTAATGCTCAGGTTGGAGTCATTAACCTTGGCTTCCTTCAGCAGGCACACAGGAAAGGATGCTCTTTGAGTCCAGTTCCTATTTCCACTATGCTGGAGTCTGTCAGCTAGGACTTAGATACCTGGAAGCCTTCCCCCACAGCTTTTAACCTACAATTAGTTAGTTTCCCCAACAATGCATATTCAAAGCGGTCTTACAGCTAGTCAATATATAGCTCTCTATCAAGCTGTACCAACCACATTTCCATTTTTTTCTTCTCCCTTTTCAATGTTTTATAGAATACTAAGCTATCCCATTTGCTAAGGCTTTCCAGATACCACAAGTAGGCACCCCTTTTCAAAAGTCTGTGGCTGCTACATAACTTCCATGAGCTTTTCTGTACAGATAAATTTACATTCTTCCTTCATTTAACTCTATAGGAAAGGATCATAAAGCAACAATACAGTTAATACCCATGCTGCTCACTTCCCACCACTTAATTAATTAATTTAAAAAATTCAAACTCCAAAGTCACTGTACCTAGAGTTCATGTAAGAAGCTCTTGGCTATGCATTCAATAAGCTAGCAAACCAGATACTGTTTCAAAAAAAGCTGAAAAGGAAAAGCTTACCTAGGCCTTGGTAAAAGTAGTTATTCGCAGCTACAGTGCTGTATATGTCATCTTAAAAGTTAGCCTTGCATTTATTTTAAAAAGCAACAGAGGGTCCTGTGGCACCTTTAAGACTAACAGAAGTATTGGAGCATAAGCTTTCATGGGTAAAAACCTCACTTCTTCAGATGCATCTGAAGATCACTTGCATCTGAAGAAGTGAGGTTTTTACCCACGAAAGCTTATGCTCCAATACTTCTGTTAGTCTTAAAGGTGCCACAGGACCCTCTGTTGCTTTTTACAGATTCAGACTAACACGGCTACCCCTCTGATACATTTATTTTAAAGAATTCTTACTTTTTCACTTCTTCTTCTGTTCTCAGATGGGCTACAATGATGGTGAGATGCATTGTTTGAACAGGAATTAGAGCTCTCAACAAGTCAGGTTCTTTAGTGAATATTAGCTCCTGGACATCTTCAATTTTGTCCAAAATCTGCAATGCAATAAATAAAAAGGAGAAAAAATCATTTTACATTAAAAAAGGCTTAGGGCTTGCTGTAAGAATTTCCATAAAACTGTAGCTTGCAGTTTAACGCAGATTAATGCTGAACTTGGCAGCCAGGTTACTCCAGTTTTAGAAAACATGAATTTACAGCTCAAAACCCTAAGTAAATGCATCATGTCATTCAAAGGGCAAAATTCTGTCTTCAAATATATTTGTCCAGCCCATTAACCTCAATGGAGTTGCACAGTTGTAACAGTAGAATTTGTACCAAAGATTTTTATATCAAAATCATTTCAAAAGGCCAAACTACTTTCCTTTAAAATCCTATGGGCTAAATTCAGAACTGGTGTAAGCAGTTGCTAATTCCATGGACTTTACAACAGCTCTGAATTTGACCTTAAGTGTGCTGGAATAAAGTCACAAGTCCTGTGCAAATATTAATGTGATCATCCTGAAGTTGTCAGTTGTTAATAGTCTGTGGAAATTGAATAGCATTTCCATAATTAATTTTATGCCATTATCTGATTACAAGTTTGATCACAGATGAAATTGATGTCTCTTCCCAAAAGGGAACTGTAATGGCAAACAAAATAGTTCATCTGACTAAATGTATTGTTCCTTGAGATAGCATTTTGTAGAGCTGCCTGGGCAATTTCTAGCTCTTCTGGGTCTATTTGTATATTACTGTAATTGACTCAATGAAAAGTGAAGGAATTCTTTTGAAACAATTTTGATAAGGGTTAGGAATAAAAAAACTGAATAAGAAAAAAGAAAAGGGAATTCTAGTACACAGGAAATTTAGCACATAATGGAATTGTATAATAACAAAACTCTTTGTAGATATTTAAATTTCCACATGGGTCCAATTTGTAATTCATGTGTGCGAGAGAGAATTTGTAAGGATTCCACTTTACTCTTGGATAGCAGAAAAGCTTGGCATACTTATTGTACAGTTTAGTTACTGGCCAAAATGCTGATTTTGGTGTTGGGTGTAATGGGCATTTACTGAACATTTTGAGATACAACGAAAGACAACTTAGTTTGAAAGTATGAAAAAATATTGAACCACTTGAATTACAATGTTATGGCCACCTTCTGCCATCCTTTCAATGACACCTATGGAACCATTCCTACAGTCAGGTACCATTGTCATGACTAATGGTATCTTAAACTGGCCCATTACTTGTGGCACATTTGCAAAAAATATCTATAAAAAAATCAAAATATTTACAAGGGAATGTTTTTTCTTCAAAGAGAGCTTCAGTGGTGTGCAGAGTGTCAAACAGCCCTGGGTACCAAAGCCCTCACTCCACATAAGAGGGCAAGTGTAGGTAGGAGCCGTGTAAGATTCCTTCCCATCATCCAAACAATGTGTTTCAAGAATATCCTTGAGATGAGAGAGTAGATAAATCTTTCCGCCCATTCAATTCCAGTCTCTAGGAGACTGTCAAAGAAGCTAATTATGTTGGCACTTTCTGGCGCAGACCCCTGTGCATTATGAAATGGACTTCAAACCTCTCCCCACTGCCAGAATGATGTGGGGAAGCACCATCAAAAATTTCAGAGCTTTCCTCCTCAATGAGAGTGTCCAGTCTCACTCAATTACAATATCGCCCCAACATCATCAGCAACCTTTCCAATGCAAGCTCATACTGAAAGCTGATTTTTATTAACCTATTCTTGTTTTTTAAATCGAAAGTAATGACAGGCAAACCGCAAGGCTCAATTAGTCTAATTTGGGTTGGTAGAGACCTAATTGCCTCCCATTGGTAGAATGCCTTCTGGAGCTTCCCTTCACACTGCAGCATGAGATAACTTCTGTGCTTATCTGGTCCAGAAGGAGAGAGGATGGTAGGTTGGCCCCAGGTCCTTATGGTTGTATATCTGCCTAAGGATACTAGTAAGGAGAACTTCTGTTCAGGAGACAGTAATTGTGCAAGTATACAGATGGATGGGGGGAAAGGAAGTTCTTTATGTCCCTTCTGTACTTTTGTTTACCCATTCAAGGGCCACACGTGACCAGTCAGTTTTAGGGGGCCACAGAAAGTTATATGGAGACCTTTCTCCTGCCTCATGATCGCTTCCAGAGATTACGCCAATCAAACTCAGTTAAAAAATAACACTCCAATAAGAACAAGGTCAAATGATGTGTTTCAAAAAAGCAGTAATACAAATGAGTCATAAATAAAATAGCATGAAAATAAAATGCAAGAGGGGTGCATTTTCATATAGCCACCTGAAAAAGCACACAGGCAGGTAATGGCATGCATTACACCAAAACTGAATTCACGTATTGCTTTGTAGAAGAGGATATCAGATTTTGTATATGCTCATGCACAAATGATGTGCACAGCTTTGGCCTGTGTCTTGTGACACAGCAAGGCCAGAGAGCAGTGGGAGAGAGGAAGCTAGGGCTGTCAAGCAATTAAAAAAATTAATCGCCATCAATCACACTGTTAAACAATAATAGAATACCATTTATTTAAATATTTTTGGATGTTTTCTACATTTTCAAATATATTGATTTCAATTAGAACACAGAATACAAAGTGTACAGTGCTCATTTTATATTTATTTTTGATTCCAAGTACTATAGCACAATCTCTTTATAATGAAAGTTGAACTTACAAATGTAGAATTATGTACAAAAAATAACTGCATTCAAAAATAAAACAATGTAGAACTTTAGAACCTACAAGTCCACTCAGTCCTACTTCTCGTTCAGCCAATCACTCAGACAAACAAGTTTGGTTGCAATTTGCAGGAGATAATGCTGCCCACATCTTGTTTAAAATGTCACCTGAAAGCGGGAATAGGCATTCACACGGCACTGTTGTAGCCGGCATTGCAAGGTATTTACAAGGCGAATGCGCTAAAGATTCATATGTCCCTCCATGCTTCAACCACCATTCCAGAAGACGTGTCCATGCTGATGACGGGTTCTGCTTGATAACGATCCGAAGCAGAGCGGACCGATGCATGTTCATTTTCATCATCTGAGTCAGATGCCACCAGCAGAAAGTTGATTTTCTTTTTTGATGGTTTGGTTTCTGTAGTTTTCGCATCGGAGTGTTGCTCTTTTAAGACATCTGAAAGCATGCTCCGCACCTCGTCCCTCTCAGGTTTTGGAAGGCAATTCAGATTCTTAAACCTTGGTTTGAGTGCTGGAGTTCTCTTTAGAAATCTCACATTAGTACCTTCTTTGCGTTTTGTTAACTCTGCCATGAAAAAGTGTTCTTAAAATGAACATGTGCTGGGTCATCATCTGAGACTGCTATAACACGAAATACATGGCAGAATGTGGGTAAAACAGAACAGGAGACATACAATTCTCCCCCAAGGAGTTCAGTTACGAATTTAATTAACACTTTTTTTATTTTTAACGAGCATCATGAGCCTGGAAACATATTTTCTGGAATGGTGGCTGAAGCACAAAGGGGCATATGAATGTTTAGCATATCTGGCATGTAACAAAAAAACCCTACATTTGTAAGTTTCACTTTCACGATAAAGAGATTGCACTACAGTACTTGCATGAGGTGAATTGAAAAATAGTATTTCTTTTGTTTACCATTTTTACAGTGCAAATATTTGTAATCAAAAATAATAATATAAAGTGAGCATTGTACACTTTGTATTCTGTGTTGTAATAGAAATAAATATATTTGAAAATGTAGAAAAACATCCAAAAATACAATAGAATGCCAATTGAAGTGTGTTAACAGTGCGATTTAATCGCAATTGATTTTTTTTTAATCACAGTTAATTTTTTTTGAGTTAATTGTGTGAGTTAACTGCGATTAATCAACAGCCCTAATATAAGTGCTAGGCTAATTAAGGCATGGTTCCCTGTAGACTAGGGAAGGTTACTACAGGTTAATTGGAGCACCTGTAGCCAATTAAGGCCATCAGGAACCTAATAAAAAAACCCTGCTTCAGGCAGACAGTGTAGAGCGAGGAAGGAGAGAGGACTGGAGTTTGGAAGTGTGTTGCTGAGAATTGAAAGACCCTAGAACTGGAGGAAGGGAGACCCTGGCTCAGCTGAGCAGGGAGACTCCCTCCCCCAGCATCAAGGACCAAGGGTAACCCTACCCAGGGGGAAGAGGGTAAGAAACCTGCAGGGGTTGAGAAGGGCTGGAGCTCAGAGTGAAGAGCAAACCCAGACCCCTTCCCCACTTCCCTCCTCTACCATCTTCTTGGGCCACTAGCGGAGCCCTCAGTGCCCCAAGAGCAGGGGCAAGGAGTGGTGTCCTAGCCCCCCTGCCAAGAAGAGTGCGGGACCCACCATACCAACATTGGCCATTTTGTCATGTGATGTCAGGGGTGGGATTTCCATGCCATGAACATAACCCAGGGTGGGTCACTACCACCCTGTCCCCAAGATGGAGGATGTGGTCAAAGTACTGGTGCAAGCAACCACTGCCCAGCAGGAGGCTACCCGGATCCAGGCAGCTGCCCAACAGGAGGCCCTGCGGCTGAAGCAAGAGACCAATCACCTGCTGATGACCCAGGCCAGCCAAGATCGGGCCATGCTGCAGGAACTAGTGAACCGGATGAAGGCCCTTATAGAGCTGAGCCATGGGTATGATGGGACGCGGATCATGCAGGCCAGCTACTGTCTGAAGAAAATGACCCGGGAGGATGATGTGGAGATGTATCTCCTGACTTTCGAGAGGACAGGCCTGCGGGAGGCCTGTCCCAAGACTAATGGTCGGGCATCCTCGCCCCATTCTTGTGCGCGGAGGCCCAGAAAGCCTAGAATGATATGACCGCAGAGGAGGTGGCAGATTACCTCCAGCTGAAGGTAGAGATCCTGGCCAGGTCCAGGGTAACAACAGTCTTGCGAGCCCAGAGTTTCCATGAATGGCAGTATAGTGAAGACAAGACACCGCGGTCACAACTGTTTGACCTAATCCACCTAGCCTGGAAGTGGTTACAACCGGAGGACCCTCAGCTCTGAGAAAATGTAGCTCCTGGTGCTGGACTGCTATACAAGGGGACTACCCTTGGGCCTCCAAGCCTGGATAGGCCAGAATGACCCCTCCACCTATGACTAACTGGTCACCCTCATAGAGAGACAACTGGCAGCCCGTGAACTGTTCGAAACCCCAGGAGGTGAAACATGGCGTTTCAGGAAGTCAGTCCTGACCCCGAGGCCCCAGATCATCAAGAACTCCAGGAAAGCCATAACTGGAAGAATGGGCACCAAGGAGTGGCCTGAGGCCCCAAAGGGACCTGCGGGTCCGCGGGGAGAGGGTTGGTGGAGCAGGTCAGAGAGCCCAAGACAAAGGGCAACCTCTGGGATGAGATATCGTTGTTACAAATGTGGGGAGTTGGGGCACATAGCAGCCCAGTGCTCCAACAGGGAGGATTGCATGCAATGCAATCTGGGCGATTGCAGGGACCAATGTGGCCTAATCAGCCTGGTGGGGGTGGTGATGGTCCCACATGAGTACACCAGACCTGTAAAGATTAACGGCAACCAGACCATAGCTTTGGTGGACTCTGGGAGTGTGGTCACACTGATTTCAGGGAAGCTAGTAGGGCAAGACCAACTGAGCTGGGCCAAGAGCACCAGAATGACATGTGTCCAATATAGATTGAGATCCAGGAGAACACTATCAAGATGACTGCAGGGGTGGTCCCCAAGATCCCCTACCCAGCCTTAATTGGCAGGGACTTCCCACTGATAAATAAAATTGTTTTTAATTGTTTACTTTATTAATGTAACTTCATAAGTAAAGTTTTATGAATGAAACAATATTCATTCATAAAACCGGTTACCCCAATAACTGGCTAATTAACAATTAAAATGCTTGTTAAGAGCCATAGCTGTTCAGTCAGCTGCCTTTGTAAGTTTCACTATCAATCCAATTCCTGCTTAAATCACTAAAACTTGCACTGTTTCAGTATTGTAACTTCTGTTCACCATTTATTACACTTGCCTACAGTGCAACTTCTGTTTACTGTTTGCCATCCATTATACTTGTCTATATTGTAACTTCTGTTCACTGTTTGCCATATTGTAATTCAAACCCCATTTTAAAATGCTTACTCCATTTTGTAAGGGCTTGCTGCAACCTTCATTTTTGCAAACCCTTCTGTAATCTTATTAGTTTAGTTTAAATGTGTAAATAAGGTATGTATAAATAATAAAATCAACCTCCAGCCCCAGCCTGTCCTAATTAAATAGCGTTCAAACACCAACGGCTGAAGATGCAGACAAAAGCCCTAACAAAGTAAAAAAAATCCACCCTAAAAAAAAGGTACAATAAAAAAAAAGATCAAAGCTCGGTCCGAGGCTGAAAGTCATGTCTGCAATTAACGGGTGATCAATCACCAAACCCAGAGGCAGCGTAACACAGAGAAACCTATAAACTCTAAATTCAAACTAAAGCCTACAAAAAAAAAATGGGTAAAATAAAAAACTTTAAAAAAGGGTAACATTCTGCTGCCAACATGGAAGGGCATCGGTGCATGCCCAACAAAGACCCAGCTCATCCTTGGGCCTGGCTTTCCTGGCCAATTAGCCGCCACAAGCTACAAACTCAAGCAGGACTGGTAACTATGCAGCAGCTGCAAAACATCTAATAAATGTGTGTGTGTGTGTGTGTGTGTGTGTGTAAATGTGTGTGTGTATTTATAGGTATTAGGTATAATGTGTGTGTATTAGGATTAAAATATTAGTTATTGGTCATAAATCAAATTGTTATCATAATAAATGTGGCATCTTTGTCTTAACCCCTAAAACGATCCTGTATAAGTTTGTGGGACAACATTATTGGTGGAGATCTTAACCCCGAAAACGATCCTGTATAAGTTTGTGAAACAACACCCTAACCCCCCACCCTCATTGAGTTAGGGGATGGCAGTAAGCCCCAGGCAGAGATCGAGGCGCCTATGGATGGCCCCACCCCAATTTTTGCTGGGTTTTCCCCAGAGTTATTTTCACCCCCAGGAAGTGCCCAGAAGGAGGGCAGATAAAAGATTAGGAACCAGGATTTTGGTGGCAAACCAGAAAGGTACTCTGGTTGGTAGGCAGCCCCATCAGGGAAACCTCAAGGAAGCACGGACCAGGGGAGACCCAGAGACGGCCCCCCAAGCATGAGCAGAAGCATCTCAAGTGATGGAGAGGAGACCAATCCAATAGAATCAGGCCAGATCTGTCCTGCACCAAGTGTTTTGGTCAGGATGAAGCCTAAGACCCACTGTATGTGAATGTGAGGGAGGAGGTAGTAGAGGTAAACAGCATGCCAGTAGAAGGGAAAACCAAAGGCCCAGGGCCATACTATACTGTTGTACCGGGTAGTGCCAATACAGGAGGAAGTAGTAGAACAGCTCTAGGTTTCACGGAAGCACACAAGGGCTGTATTAGAGTTAGCTCACAGTCATCTGTTTGGGGGACATTTAGGAGCAGATAAAACCCTGGATAGAGTCCTAAGGAGGTTCTACTGGCTGGGTGTACGAGCAGAATTCCAATGCTATTGCACCTCCTGCCCAGAGTGCCAACTGCATAGCCCCCAACCTCAGTAAGGGCCCCATTGGTACCCTTGCCTGTAATTGAAGTCCCTTTTGAAGGGATAGCCATGGATCTAGTGGGTCCACTAGAAAGATCAGCCTGGGGCCACCGAAGCATACTCGTCATCCTGGACTACGCTACATGGTACTCCGAAGCCATTCCTCTAAGAAACCCCATGTTCAAGGTGATCGCAAAAGAACTGGTCAAGGTTTTTGCTAAGGTAGGCATCCCTAAGGCGATCCTGACAGACCCAGGGTCTCCCTTCATGTCGAGAGTAAAGAAAGACTTATGTACCCTGCTCCACATCCAAGCCTTGCAGACCTCAGTCTATCATCCCAAAACAGATGGTCTGGTCGAGCGATTTAACCGCACTCTCAAGAGTATGATCCAAAAGGTGGTGGCCCAAGATGGAAAAGACTGGGATACCCTTACCGTACCTGATGTTTGCGATACAAAAAGTTCCCCAGACATCTACTGGATTCTCCCCCTGGGAGCTACTGTACGGACACCACCCATGTGGCATATTAGACATCGCAAAGGGGGAATGGGAGGAACAACCCAGCCTGTGAAAGAACGTCATCACACACATGGCCCAGATGAGAGAACAAATAGCCCGAATGACCCCCATGTAGGAGAGCATTTGGAGAAAGCACGAGAGGCCCAGAAAACCTACTACAACTGTCGGGCGAAAACATGGAAATTCAACCAGGAGAATGAGTGATGGTGCTGGTACCAACAACAGAAAGAAAGCTCTTGGCCAGCTGGCATGGACCATATGAGATTGTGGAAGCCACTGGGGAGGTGAATGATAAGGTGAAGCAGCCAGACCGCCAATGGCCAGAGCAGATCTACAACGTCAACTTACTGAAACCCTGGCTCAATCGGGAGATGTGCCTGGCCATCCTGCCAGCTCCACCCCAGGCAGATGGCCCACAAGAGCAGGTAAAGATATCCCTCAAATTAGCCCCAGAACAACAAACAGAGGTCATCAAGATGATCCAGTGGAACCAAGATATGTTCTCCACACAACCAGGCCGTATGACGCTGATACAACACCACATCGAAATCTGTCCCAGAGCAAGGGTGATGATAAAACCATATCGCACACCAGAGGCAAAAAGAGAAGAAATTAGGGTGGAAGTAAGGAAGATGATGGAACTTGGGGCGATTGAAGAATCCCACAGCCAGTAGTCAAACCCTATTGTTTTGGTCCCCAAGCCTGACAGCATCCTGAGGTTTTGTAATGACTTCCGGAAGTTAAACAAGGTATCCCAATTCAATGCCTACCCGACACCACGTATCGATGAGCTGGTGGATAAGTTAGGCAAGGTCCCATACTTGACCACCTTGGACTTGACAAAAGGCTGCTGGCAGATCCCCCTGGCTGAAGATGCCAAGGAGGTGATACAGCAGGGCCCGGGAGCAGTGGGAGAGTGGTAGAGGGGAGATATACAAACCCTAAGCTAAGTAAGGCGTGGTTCCCTGTAGCCTAGGGAACATTACTACAGGTTAATTGGCGCATCTGTAGCCAATTAAGGCCTTGTCAGGAACCTAATTAAAAAACCTCTGCTTCAGGAAGTGTGGAGTGAGGAAGGAGAGAGGACTGGAGTTTGGAGATGTGTTGCTGAGAATTGAAAGTCTGAGAACCAGAGGAAGGGAGACCCTGCCTCAAAAGAGCAGGGAGACTCCCTCGCCCAGAATCAAAGACCAACAGTAACCCTACCCAGGGAGAAGAGGGTAAGAAACCCACAGGGGTTGAGAGGGGCTGGGGCTCAGAATGAGGAGCAAACCCAACCCCCCCCCCCCCCTTCCCTCCTCTACCACCTTCCCAGGCCACTATCGGGGCCCTTGGTGCCCCAAGAGCAGGAGCAAGGGGTGGCACCCTAACCCCCTACTTTCCCACCAAGAAAAGCATGGGACCCACCATACCAACATTGGCCATTTTGTCACAGTCTTTACAAATGATCACCCTGCTATCTGGGAGATCTCAGCTGGGAACAGTTGGGACATTTTTCCACAATATTACCCACACCCCTGCACCCTCTACAAACAGTCACCCTTCCTTTAGTATGTGGAGATTAATTTTTATCTCTTTCCCTCTGGACCACACTGAGGTTTTCAGGATTCCCAGGGCAAAATCAGAAACTGGGATCTTCCCACCTTTCCCCAAAATTACCATGGAGATGAAAGAGTTTAAGAAGAATACTATTGAAAACTTTAAAGCTGATTTATTATCATAAAAGACACATCACATCATTGTTGCCTGAACTGAACGATACCGCTCTATGGGCTAGACCAAAAGCGAAGTGGAAAGTTACTGCCTATGAAACTATAGTGATGAAGCGGCAGCAGTAGTTTCACTATAAGAAATGGAACTGTACTCTGGACTGTGAAACTACTTCTCACTAAAATATGTAATTTGCTTTTTTGCTGTAGCTACAAGACGTAATTGGATAAGGTGTGTTGTGCGACTAAAATAAGAAACTAATAGTAGACAAAGCACATCATATATTACTAAAATGCTGAATTGTAGAACTAAGAATTGTTCTCATGCTTAAATTTATTACGGAAAAGTACTAGTAACTGAACTGTGTCAATCTCTGTTTTTGTATATGTAGCTCTTTTCTTTGTATGTGTACAATCTGTCAGAAACTAAGATGTATGTTCTGGTGAGGCTTGTGAGATATGCACCATCTGCCAGGAATGGATAATTATCTGTATTGGTTTAGGTTGGTACGGACACCTCTATGTCTTGTAAAACATGTATGGAACCAGATAAGAAAAAGGATGAAATTGTTATGCTAAAATAGTGGAATTTGGGGATTTTCCATCTGTTATAAACAAGATGAGTATAAAACAGACAGTTTCTGTAATCATTTTTGGGACAGACTAGATGCTGCAGGACTGTTTCCCAGAGATTGGCAATGTATACCCCCTCTCTATTGTGCTGATTTATCTTTTATTAATAAATAGATAATCCAGGCTCAGAAATGAACCCATTCATATCAATATCATTTTTTTAAGCAAACATATTTATGACACTACCATAATTTAGGCTCCTTGCAAGACTGCACAGTGTTGATAGCATTGCTAAGGTCAACATGCAATCTTTGCCCATGGTAGATCAGAGGCAGTTTTATTTTTTTAAATCAGGGCTAACCTGCTAAAGGAGTGTTCTATGTCAGAAACTGAAATCCGTTGTGTGAACAAAAATCCTTAGAGCGATGCAGGTGTGCCTAAAAACACTACGCAGTCCTTTTTTGTAAATGTTGTTTGATAACTTAATTGAAGCCACTTTCAAAATAGTGTGTCTCTCTGCTTGTTTAAAAGGTGAGATTCTTCAACAAAATCCCTATGAAACATTGATAGGATGAGCACTCTTCAGGGGATCCCATGGTCCCGTACCCACTGCATGTGGTACTGTGGACAGGGGCCATCCTTGTCACTGCAGTGTACACTAGCTCCACCCAAGTTGGAACCCTGCTAATGCTAAAGCCAAGTAAAGGGACAATGCAGTTGTATATCCAGGAGGATTCCCCAACTGAACCGGAGAATAGCCCTGCCCATCACTAGAATAATAGCTCTTTTTAATCCTAGATCTCAAAGTGCTTTACAAAGCAGATTTATCCCCATTTTGCAGATGGGGAAAACTGAAGCACGGAGAGGAATTGATTTGGATTTGGTCATTCAGCAGGATAGTGGCACAGCTGGGCAAAGAAAGCCAGACTCCTGAGTCCGAGTGAAAAGTGATGACTCAAACCTCTTCTGAAGGAGAGGCCAGCAAACCAGCCATTGGTAACTGAAAGTTCCCTCAATTTTGCACCACCTCATCTCCTCCTTAACACATGGGAAGTCCTTGACTGACTTCAAATTATATAACATTACACCAATACCCCTCCTATGGAATTTTAAACCATCTTATTTTACCCACGAGGAAGCTTGGCCAATGAAGCTAGTGACCCCGACCTCTGCTCAATGGGTTACTCTTCCTTCAGTTACAACATCAATGTGACAAGGGTGTGTGGAAGAGGAATTCTGCTGGCAAAATGGGATCCTAAGTCAGCCTGCAGATTCCTACTAACTAATTTGAGGGCCAATTTTAATTCAACAGAGCTATGTCAATGGGAGGCTTCATCTTCTCTTTGACCTTTGAAAAGTTTAGTTCCACATTTAGTGGTCAGGACATAGGCAGGTTGAGCATTGTGTTGATGATTTTCTTTTTGTAGGGAAAGTAGGGACTGTATCTGAGAACATTTCAGGCACTGGACAGGATATGGGGAGTACCAATAGCAAGAGAAAAAGAGAAGGCTCTGACCCAGTTTCCCAATTGGTATAGCTGGGGGATTAAATTACACACACCAGTGAGTGTTTTTTGTCTCCGCTTTTTAAAAGCTTCTCCTTTAACACATGCCTAGTGGTGGCTACAATGGGAATTACCAGGCCTCATCGTTATATTAAAGTAACCCAGGAGATGTAATAAGACTTAAAGGCTTGAGACAGGGTGGTTGGTTTTTTTTTAGAACACACAAAAGGGTATCCTTCTGGTGTGAGGAATGGCTGCTGCCTTCAGGTCCACTCGAATGCTGCAGGCGGCATGGGTGGCAAAGTGTACTTCCAAGGGATTGGTATGGTCAAAGAATCAAATTATGAAGGACATCATATTTCTGCTATTTTTTTCCTCTCTAACCCTACTGGCCATCACTCTTTGGGACTTCAGATTCCAAAACAAGCAGGTTTATTTCTACAGTCATTTAAAGGGGCCATTGGGTAGATTGCAGAAAACCAGTTACTATTTTGATTACAGGATTTAAACTGAGGATGTAGTAGAGTCCATTGGGCCAGCAAAGGAGCATCTGTCTAGTATGCAGGCTGCCAGCTAGGTTCCCCCATTTGACTGTGTGTCTGAGGTGGCAGGGAAGGAGGGACATGAGGGGGACCAGATAGTGCCCCTCTGCCATTCTATGGCAGACAGTTTTCATTCCCTGCAGGTGATCATTATTCACTGGGGTAGAATGATTTAGGCCTACAAAAGGAGTTGATTTGATAATTGTAATAAAGAGGAATACTAGCTCTATCGAGATCTCATTTCCCTGGAGTGATCTTGACCTGGTCAGAGATACTTCTACGTCAGGTTTTATGAGGGCCACTTGACTTGACAAAGATTGATCAGACCAGAAAAATAATTAACTGGAAAGTGGGTATGTATACTAAAATGACAGGGGGCAGGGAGAGTGATTTCCTATGTGTGAATTAAGTATGCCTCCCAGCACAGTTTTGAGAGGATGGAGTACATTTATGTGGGGTCAGACAATTTGTGGGAGGACCTCAGTGCTACATGGATTCCTTTCTAGTTGGCCAGCAGGGTAGAGAAGGACCTCTAAAGTGAATGCTGTCATCTGCTGTGGTGGTTTTCACTGTGGTTGGTGAGTTAGAAGGAGTCTGACTGAAATACCTATAACCTAGTGGGCTGCTTGGAAATTGGTTCTGAGCATAACACTGCATGGTGAGGGGGTCTGTCCCAGTTTGTGGCTTCCCCTCTCATTTCTACTACCTCTGGTGTTGAGGAGGGGAAAAAGGTCAGGATCCAATGACAGGCATGAGATTGGAGAGGGGACATGGTCCTCACACTCACTCTCAGGTTCAGAGTACATGGAGGCCATTGGTGCTTCCTACTGGAATAACCCCGCCAGGTAGTTTGGGGTGATTTACACGAGTGTAGTGGCATGGCTGGAGCAGCTCCCCCGGGTGGATCTTCCAGGTGCCCCAGCACAACCACGGGGCTCCCAATAGGAAGAAGTCTCTGTCTCCAGTGTCCACTGAGGTGGAATGTGGCCCACCGACTAATTGTGCAGTCAGTCCTATCCCTTTCTGGGTGGCTGGAGGGGCTGAGCGAAATGAAAAGCCAATGCAATACTGGGGTGCCCACTTGTCTTTGCATAGGGTGTCCCTGCCTTTTACTGCAGGCTTGGTTCCCAAACAGTCTTTACTCATGTATCACTCACTCCTTGGGATCTAACTGTTCCTTCCATATGGCTTCTCAGGCCCATCTTTCCTTAACCCTGAAGGCTAAGCTCCCTTTAGGCAGAGAGACAGAACTCTGTCCTGGCCAGTCAGCCCAGAACTGAGCCAAGTTCTCTCCTTTTATTCCCTCTCCAGGCTTGGCTGCAGGTATAGCAGGGTGGGACTAGCTGAGCCCAGAGGCTCTTCTTAAGGCCTTCTCTCCTGGTGTGGGGCCTCTCTGCCCCATCACACCCAGTTATGTAATAGTTTTAATAAAGTTGTGGCCTCCACATTGAATCCTATTATGGTGTCTGTATCTGTGTTTCCATGCCCATAGTTTAGCATAGAAGATATAAACTGCTGTTAAATCTTATGTTTAAAAAAGCAGAACTGGGCCAACTATCTCTGAGAAAAAAATATAGTAATTGGGAACAGCACAGGCTTTTGCTAAGCCTGATCAGTTGATAACGATGTGCAAATAATTCCTCCACCGCAGGCAGTTGAAATAAATCTTATCCTTGACACATCTAAAGAGGATTCATAGTAAAAATTCCTACCACTTTCCTTAAAACAGAAAGAAATTTCCATTAATAGAGTTTTCTTAACCTTACAGCCAGGCTCAAATCCAACTCTTGACCAATCTATGATAGCCTCCTTAAAGAAATAAAATCTCAGCTCTGGTGCCTGCTGTGTTTTCCAAACCACTTTTTAGTACAAACACACACACACAGGTTGAGCAAGCCACCCCTTCCTCTTCACCTGCGACAACTAGTTAACTAGCAAATACTATTGCCAGAGTTGCAAACACTCACTGACATCACCCCGATGAAAGGGAACAACAGAAGTTAAAAAGAAAACCCATGAAATAAAATCTCCATATTTACCAATGCAGAAAAACAAAATTAGGGCACTATGGGTCTTGATAAAAACATGATGCACACAACAGGCATAACTTTAACAATATTTTAGAATTGTCAGGTATGCATATATAACACTTTTACTTAATTAAATCAGCGACTTGAAAATACCTGATCATTTGTTATTGGGATAGAGACAAAATAATTTGGCATCTCTCTCAGGTGTTTCTTATACATTGTTTGTTTATCTTGCGCCTGGCCCTGCTGCTGCTCCATCTCCATAGTCTTCAGCTCTTCCTCTTCTTGGCTTGACTTTTGTAGCTCCACTGCCTTCGATCCTTCCTCATCTTGGCTGTGGTCCTGCTGCTGCTCCAATACTTCTGTCCCTTTCTTGTCTTGGCCTTGCTTCCCTTCCAGCTCCTTTGGCTCTCTCTCATCTTTGACCCTCACTTTTGAGTCGCTCTCATCTAGGTTCAGCTGCTGTTCCATGGCCTTTGACCTTTCCTTATCTTGGCTCTGGTCCTGCTGCTGCTCCATTGCTTCTGTCCCTTCCTTGTCTTGGCCCTGGTTCCCTTCCAGCTCCAGCTCCTTTGATTCTCTCTCATCTTTGGCCATCACCTGTGATTCTCTCTCATGTAGGTTCAGCTGCTGTTCCGTGGTCTTTGACCCTTCCTCATCTTGGCTCTGGTGCTGGGTCTGTGTTACCCGGGACCCTTCCCTGTCATGGCCCCTCTGCGGCTGCACCTCCACAGTCACCTGCAAGGATGCTCCTCCTTGGCCCTGCTGCTGCACCTGCACAGTCACCCCTGGGGCTTCCCATCCTGGGCCCAGCTGCTGTGGCTGCACCTGCACAGTTACCTGAGGTGCCTCCCATCCTTGGCCCCACTGCTGCACCTGCACAGTCACCTGTGGGACCACCCCTCCTTGGCCCTGCGGCTGCACCTGCACAATCACCTTTGGACCTTTATTAGTAGGGTTCTGCTCCTGTGTTACTTCTTGATTCTCCTCTCTGCCCCGTTGCTGCTGCTCCATCACTTTTGGCCTATGGCACCAGAGTTTTCTCCTCCAAAGTTGACTCCTCCTCCAAAATTGCCGCCTCCTTTTTCGGGGCTTGAAATCATTTTTTAAAGGAACTGAAACAGATGGCAGAACACTTCCATCATTTGCAAGATACAGAGATAGTTACATGCCAGTAATGCATTATGGACGCAGTTCTACAAGCCTAACTCATGCTGAGCAGAACTCACCAATAGTCCCAGGGGTGACAATGGGATGACTCCCACACCACCCAACATAAGGATGGCAGAAACAGGCCCTCTAGAAAAAGCCTTGGATGAAGTTGTCCAGCATCTCATGAGAGTGGACAAAAACAAAAGGCCAAGTTCACCACTGGTGTAATTCCACTTCTGCCAATGGAGTGACACCAGGAATGAATTTTATCCTTTATCTTATTAACCTGGAGATGTAATGTTTGATGTCACATATACAAGGAGCAGCTTGGTCTAGTGGGTAGGGTATTGGATTGGAAGGCAGGAGATACAAATTCTATGTCCAGCTCTGCCACTGACCTGATGTGTGGCCTTGGGCAAGTCATTTACTCTTTCTGCCTATTACTCCTCCCATCTTTTGCCTGTCTTGTCTATTTAGATTGCAATCTTTGCAGGACAGGGGCTGTCTCTTACAGCACATTTGTACAGTGCCGTGACAGCCCAATCTCATTTGGGGCCTCTAGACACCACAGTAATATAAAATAACTACGTAGAAACAAACTTAAAAGAAGATTAAGGTTGTAAATTCAAGCACGGAAATACTAGAATTATGGTTGTCTGTGCAGCCTTAATTCTGCCGCCTTGTGTGCATGACGATACAGTCTTTAATTACATGATCACATAATATTTTTCCTACAGCCTTCTTCATTCGGTGTCCTCTCTATCCCTCCTTTATCCTGTCCACCATTCCCCTCTGCTGGCACCATCCCCTCTCTTCTTTTGTCCCATCCTCATCTTACCTACCCCTCTTTCACCCTCCCTCTGCATTCCTTCCCCTCCACTCTGCCTGGGTACCAGAATGTGCAGAATTGACAGCACAAGGGAGAGAGTCTCCCTGCTTAGTTTTAACCACAGCTGCCACTAGGAGCAATTCCAGCAAAAGTCTAGTTCAGTAACCGCAGCTGCAGGATGGAGCATGCTCAGTGCAGAAGGAATGTTCTGAAGAGTTAGCTACCAATCTGCTTCTGACCAAACAGTAATTTCCAGAAGCTTATATCTTGGCTACATTTGAGTGTATTTTCATGGGGACAGCAAAAAACACCTCTCTGTCCCTGGGCCCTGTGTCACTCTGACCTTTTCCCTTTGATCTTGCCAAACTTCAGGTCTCTGCTTCAGAGCATCAAGATGCTGGACCTTCTTAATGGAATGGTCAAAAAAATTAACCTTGGCAGAACAATGTCTATTTTAACTCTTTCTCCAAAACAGCTGATTTTGTTGAGGTTTTAAAAAAATATATTAAAAAAAATCAGCCTGAGATAGACCCCCAGAATAGAAAATTTCAACCTGAATGGTTAAAGTTTGGCAAAGTTTTAAGCAGCTGAAAACAGCGTCTGAATGTGACATGTTAAGCTACCTGAATTATTTATAGTAGGAACTAGCCAGAATTGCATATAAGACAACAGTGACATTTACTAGTATTATTCTGTGGTCAGATATGTGTTACACTACTCAGCAAGTGAAACATTACATTTGCTCTGGTTGGGTATGAAAATATTGTCCTAATTTCCAAGAGTTCAAAAGGTGGAGGAGTTGTTCCATAGAATGGATTCATTCCTTAACAGGAGAGAATTGAGAGGTCACAGACTTCAACTACTCTGATTTATTTGCAATAGGCACATCATTCAAGGTGAAAAGGAATGAAGATAGATAAAAGATCAAAAGCTCATACAGGTAACTATACTTTTCCAGAAGTGTGTTTATATATTTCAAAACTGATGGCCTGAGAGAAACATATTTTCTAAACACTTCTACAACCTATTTAAAAATGCAAGAAAACACATTCTTACAGGAAAAAAAAGAATAATGGTGCCTCCAGATAGAGGACGTATTGTGATCATAAACTAATTACAAGTCAGATATTACCCTAGGTCTTTATCAAAAGATAAGGCTTTCTAGAAGAGTGTTAAATCAAAGCTGGGATAAATTGGCAAGTAGATTGCCTACAATGAAAGGCAGAAAACTAGCATGGTATCTCAGAGTTAAAGTAGCTCAATACTTACTTTCAAATATTTCTCTGATGTCAGCTTTAAGAAAGGGAAGCTCTGCCATTAGAACACATTCCTCACTTCTTAAGTGATTAACTGGAAGAGACACAAAACAATATTATAGCCTACAAATCAAGAAAGCTGTTGGTTACATGCACGCAACTGCTGAATAATAGATTTATGCCTATGTGTGACAGAGTAAGCGGATGGTGACATGATATTATGTATAACTATTACACTCCCTTTCTTCCTGTAACTCAGCTCAACTTTTTGCTGAAGCACAGGTCACAGTTCTGTCTTTTAAGAAAACAGAGTTTAGCCTTAAGGTTTTTCTATAAGTCAGCTTCAGGGACAGTAAACAAAAATTGAATACATATAAAAATTTTGTAAATATTCCAAATTCTGTTATGAATAACTTCTTAAATAAAAGCTAGTAGGTCCTAGATTTACTACACCAGTAGAAACTCCTTCTTATTAGTGCTGTCAAGTGATTTAAAAAATAGTGATTAACCGCACGGTTAAAAAAATTAATCGCGATTAATCGCACTGTTAAACAATAATAGAATGCTATTTAAATATTTTTGGATGCTTTCTATATTTTCAAATATATTGATTTCAATTACAACACAGAATACAAAGTGTACCGTGCTCATTTTATATTTATTTTTGATTACAAGTATTTGCACTGTAAAAAACCAACAGAAATAGTATTTTTCAATTCACCTAATGCAAGTACTGTAGTGTAATCTCTGTCATGAAAGTGCAACTTACAAATGTAGAATGACGTACAAAAAAATGCATTCAAAAATAAAAATCTAAAATTGTAGAGCCTGGAAGTCCATTCTGTCCTAGTTCTTGTTCAGCCAATCGCTCAGACAAATAAGTTTGTTTACATTTGCAGGAGATAATGCTGCCCACTTCTTGTTTACAATGTCACCTGAAAGTTCTCATGGCATTGTTGTAGCTGGCGTCACAAGATATATACATGTCAGATGCGCTAAAGATTAACATGTCCCTTCATGCTTCAACTACCATTCCACAGGATATGCATCCATGCTGCTAATGGGTTCTGCTCGATAACAATCCAAAGCAGTGTGGACCAATGCATGTTCATTTTCATCACCTAAGTCAGATGCCACCATCAGAAGATTGATTTTCTTTTTTTGGTGGTTTGGGTTCTGTAGTTTCGGTATCAGAGTGTTGCTCTTTTAAGACTTCTGAAAGCATGATCCCCACCTCATGCATCTCAGATTTTGGAAGGCACTTCAGATTCTTAAATCTTGGGTCAAGTGCTGTAGCTATCTTTAGAAAACTCACTTTGGTACCTTCTTTGCATTTTGTCAAATCTGCAGGGAAAGTGTTCTTAAAATGAACAACATTCGCCGAGTCATCATCTGAGACTACTATAACATGAAATATATGGCAGAACACAAGTAAAATAGAGCCAGATACAAACAATTCTCCCTCAAGTAGTTCAGTCAGAAATTTAATAAACGCATTATGTTTTTAATGAGCGTCATCAGCATGGAAGCATGTCTTCTGGAATGGTGGCTGAAGCATGGAGGGGCATACGAATGTTTAGCATATCTGGCATGTAAATACCTTGTAATGCTGGCTACAAACGTCCCATGTGAACACCTGTTCTCACTTTCTGGTGACATTGTAAATAAGAAGCGGACAGCATTATCTCCTGTAAATGTAAACAAACGTGTTAGTCTTAGTGATTCTCTGAATGGGAAGTAGGACTGAGTGGACTTGTAGGCTCTAAAGTTTTGCATTATTTTGTGTTTGAGTGCAGTTATGCAACAAAAAAAATCTACATTTGTAATTTGCACTTTCAAAATAAAGAGATTGCACTACAGTACTTGTATAAAGTAAATTGAAAAATATTATTTCTTTTATCATTTTTACAGAGCAAATATTTGTAACAAAAATAACATACACTTTGATTTCAATTACAACACAGAATACAATATATATGACAATGTAAAAAAACATCCAAAATATTTAATAAATTTCAATTGGTATTCTATTGTTTAACAGAGCAATTAAAACTGCAATTAATCTTGATTAATTTTTTAATCATGATTCTTTTTTTTTTTTGAGTTAATCGCATGAGTTAACTGTGATTAATTGACAGCCCTACTTCTTATACAGACTTTCCCATTTTGTTGCTGTTTTACATACATATATTAGTTCCAATGTAACATTTACAATTCTGTACTTTAGCACATACATCTGAACACATTTCCCTGTGATCTTCTTTCAGAGATCATTTCTCAGTCTTTATGGAAATCATAGAAAATCATAGAATATCAGGGTTGGAAGGGACCTCAGGAGGTCATCTAGTCCAACCCCCCGCTCAAAGCAGGACCAATCCCCAGACAGATTTTTACCCCAGTTCCCTAAATAGCCCCTCAAGGATTAAACTCACAACCCTGGGTTTAGCAGGCCAATGCTCAAACACTGAGCCATCCCTCCCACCCGTGACCATAATACACAGTGGACATCATTTGGACTCTTCAGAGGTTGAGAAGAAAGGCAGCATCTCAATTCTTTTCTGAACACTTCGGAACCCTGTCAGCTAACCAAGTTCTATAGGCTCTGTAGCCTTTAGGAATAACAAATACTCTGTCCCAGATATTCCTCTAGGTCCATCAAATTCACCACAGCAGATCAAACATTATCCTAATGGAAGGCTTCCCCAGTAAGTAAAGCTGGAATAGCACTCACCTGTATCCAAAAGGCTATAGGTATTGGGACCCAGCCTTCACAACAATCCAACTGCTCAGTCCATTAGGCTGTCTTTAACTCCTATATTTATAACCTCCCAACCCCTACCTGACCTTTGATTGGCTCCCCTCTCAGATAGTGAATGTGTGGAACTGCTTGCCCTCAATGTAATCCCTTGCCTAGCTTCAGAAACAGCTACTGAGTTTGTCCGACTTCTGGATATTTCTGGGTCCTTCTAGCCACGTTGTCATGCTCTGCACTCTGCTTGTGCACACACACACACACACACACACACACACACAATTAAATCAAAAAATGTCTGTCTTCTCCCTACTGCTGCTCTCCCTTTCTTTGCACTTAAAAATAATCCAATGCTACAGAATAAGGCATGTAGGTTACATACATACATTATTAAACTTTACTACTCTAAGCTTAGGTTTGTTTAGTGTGAAATTCATCCCTACACTTTTGGTTGACAGACTGCACCCGCTGTGTCAGTATAAAACCATAGCCTGTTGGAGAGAAATCCATCACTAGGAGAGGGTAGGCAATGTTTACACTGACACCCTCTCTAGAGGTTCATCCAGTGGTCAATCGATTGAGACTCTTGTCAGGACTCCAGGCACCCTGGAAGTGGAAGCTGTCTAGGGAAGGTACTAAACTAGCCTATTCCTATGAGGCCCTGGCCACCCTTGAGCCCCAGCCAATCCCAGCTAGTATCAACTGCCTTCCAGGGCAGACTAAGCCAAAATAGCAGTTTTTACGTGGCTACTCTACATCAGGTCAGACAAAACGCTCAAAGCTGTTTGGGTTACTGGTGTGACAACTGTTTGCCTGGCCTAGTGCCTGGGAATGTAAAGAGATCTCTTTAGCAGGCCTAGAAATGTGCCTACACTATGCTTTTTTGCCAAGGGTTTCCTATTGTTGCTACCACAGTCTCAGCTCCACCAATGGTAGCAACAGTGGGGCAGCTAGTGTAGGAAGGGTTCCAGGTGACTGCTGGTGTTTTAAGCACCACGTCAACTAACCCTGTTCAGGGCAAGCCTCAATGACGTGGGGAGATTTTCCAAGATACAAATAGGAGTTAGGCACCTAACTGTTCTTTGTGTGTTTGAATTTCTTCCCTCATGGCTGCTTGGAGTCCTGTCTATACTAGAATCCCCCTCACTCTGGGGAAACTAGGAACCAGGTCATGCCTCACCTCCCTGTCATGTGGCCTTGGGGAAAGATTGAAGAGAGGAACCAGCCAGAGACTATAACCCAGGGATTGGCAACCTTTGGCACGTGGTCCACCAGCCTGGCAGGCAGCGTGCCAAAGGTTACCAATCCCTGCTCTAGCCCATAGGAGTAGCTGCAAAAGCAGCCAAAGCAGGGATTGCCGCTCTTGGGGGAGGGGTAAAATGGGCCACCTCCTCAGACTCCAAGCTGTGCAGGAGAAACAACCCCCCCCCCCCCCCCCACACACACACACACACACCACGCTTGGGGGAAGCTAAGACCCAGGTGGTGACTCCCCTCAGTACCCCTCCCCCCAGCCATGTGGCCTGCAGAGACTCTAGTGGTAGAAACAAAGCAGAGACCTTTGGACATATGGAGAAAATTTTAACTGGACTTTCTCTGCTTTGTGCTGATTGGTTGTTTGCTCCAACCCTCCCACTCCTCTTCTCTCCAGGTCTCTTCACCTCAGCTTTATTCCATACTGGATCTTCTTCTCCCTGCCCTGTCTCCCCTCACCCCCTTTCCCATCAATGTTCCCTCTCCCCTCATTTTTCTTTCCATTTACATATCATAGAATATCAGGGCTGGAAGGGACCTCAGGAGGTCATCTAATCCAACCCCCTGCTCAAAGCAGGACCAATCCCCAGACAGATTTTTGCCCCAGATCCCTAAATGGCCCCCTCATAGATTGAGCTCACAACCCTGGGTTTAGCAGGCCAAGGCTCAAACCACTGAGCTATCCCTCCCCCTCACATAACTAAACCCCTTCCCCATAAAAAAAAAAGTTGTGGCACCAACATGATGTTTGCCACCATCGCATTGTTCTCTCTGCTTGTGTATTATGCCCCTTTCCCCACTCTGCATCTCTATTGTCTATTTAGAATGTAAATAGAGGTAGGGACTGTGCTAGTCTGTGTTTGTACAGTGCCTAACACAATGGGACCCCATTTTGTACTAAACATAATTAACAATAGTAATCACTAGTGGAGCTGAAATGGTGAAAACAATGTTGAGGAATCTTAGCAAAGCCAAAGGTAGGGAATAACCGAGTCAGGGTTTGCCAGGGAAAATAAACCATTTTCTGCAACACTCTTGGCCTCTGTCAGTCCCTTGTGGATGGTCCAAATCATGCAGTCTTTGTATGACTCATATGGTACTCATAGATGGGAGATTAACATATTTTAGTTTACAATCTAGGGAGATACTTTTTTTTCTGTACACCTCTACCCCGACATAACGCTTCTTCTCGGGAGCCAAAAAATCTTACCGTGTTATAGGTGAAACCACGTTATATCAAACTTGCTTTGATCCACCGGAGTGTGCAGCCCTGCCCCCCACCCCGGAGCACTGCTTTACTGCGTTATATCCGAATTTGTGTTATATCGGGTCGCGTTATATTGGGGTAGAGGTGTATTTGTATAGATAGGGGCCCTAGTTTTTTCAAGGAATTTTTATAGTGTTACATTAGATTGGCAGTCTACTAGGCACACACATAATATGTAATTGATTTGTCAAGATATTACAATTTTGATAGTCATATCCTCCCCTACCAGAAAAGGTGAGGTGGGGGTCAGGGAACCAATTGTTAATGGTCTTTTAAATTGCATGTTTTCAGTACTGAGTTCTGAGGTCCTCTCTAAATCACCACAGTAGGTCACAAAACATCTTTCATTTGGTTTCCATTTAAACTTAAATAGAAGGCATGTCAGCAGATGCAAATGTAGAATATTTGTGACAGAGCTGTTAATATTTACTAGTTTATTGCAGCCTAGGAAGAGTGAAAATTTGTCACTGATAGATAAGAGATGGTATAGGAGAGAGGAACTGGGGAATTAAGCTTAACAAAATAAGCCAGCAAGTCATCTATACATAATGGAAATTTAGAATTTGTTTTACCACTCATAATGCCTTCTAAACCTTTGTCATTTCCTCCTGAGTTGTCAGGGGGTCCAATATCCAAGTAAAAAAGAGTGGTAAGAAGAATCTGCAAAAACAACAAGGAGTCTGGTGGCACCTTAAAGACTAACAGATTTATTTGGGCATAAGCTTTCGTGGGTAAAAACCTCACTTCTTCAGATGCATAGAATCTGACGTCCCTGACAAGTAACCACAATGAGAGAATCCAACTCAGTCTGTGTAAAACTCAAGCTCCCAAATTTGTATATAATACAGAGATTTATTCAAGGTCTAAGCCAAACCATTTCAGGACGAAGACATTCCATCAAATGTTTTCTCTGTGTACAAAGTTATTTGGTAATCGAGAGATACTGAAAAGAGGTTCTTGATGTTCTCATTTTAAGTTTAGTTCCATTCCACTCATATAGAAGTAGTAATGTATACCATCTTATGCCTCTTATTTTCAAATCTATATTGTACTGGAGTACATCCATATTTCCAGATTGCTAGTCCAAGTAATGAATGCATAATGTGTTCTAAGTTTCTGTTTAATATAAGCCCACCAATTCATTACAGTGACAGCCAATTTATAACGTTTGTTACCTGCTGTTTAATAGAAGAGGAGCCCTGAAGAAAATGGGGTTTTTGAATATAAAGAAATAGAAGCTATAAAGAATGAAGATTCTGCCCAGTAATTAATTATGGTTGGTCAAAAAGTGTTGAAATGAGATACAACTGGCCCACTGCAAAGGCAACAAGTACTTTATGAAGCCCGTTTTTCCTCAGTGACATATTATAATGCAATGCATTATGAGACCACACTGAATGAACTGATCACAGAGTACCTTTTAAAGACATACAATGCTTGACTTGTATTTAATAATGCACCATGTAACATATTGATATCTGGGCAGAGTTTTAGCAGTTTTATATTGATACGTAAACGTATAATGTTGATTATTGTTTTTAACAAAGTAGAACAGTTTAGGACATGATGTGAAGAATACCCATATCCTCTTAAAATTGGATGGGAAATTCAGTTATTAGCTTTTAAGAGATGACAAGTAATTTGATTTGTCAACAATTGTTTCAATACAAGTATTAAGAGAGATGTCAGATACGCAAGACAACCCAGCTTCATTCAACTCGCACATACTCCTTTTTGAGCTACAGTAAGAATATGTTGTGTTGTTATAGATGTTTTTTGTCAGAGTTTCTTTCCACAAATTAAAACATGTAACCATGATGCCTGTGGTATTTCTATTTTAGTAAAAGCGATACCCCCTTTCCATTGAAACGGTACTGCAGGCACTACCTCCCTTCACAAAGGCCACTGAACAGCTATTACATAGCAATTATCTTTGGACTAGGCTGGGCTTTCAGTCATGACAGAGGCAAAGGCTCTATATTTCATCACTGATCCTATGAACCATCTATTCCTTTGTTATTGCATTTTTAAAATAAAGTGACACCTCTTGGTCACAGCTGTAACTGATATAATATTGCTCATCTGAGGTTTAGCAATATCATTCAACTTGCTCTAAGATGAGAGTCTTAGCCCAAGAGAAATTTAAGACTATTTGCATAAGAAAGTCAGTTAGCACACACTTGAGATTATGCTAATATTCTATATTTAAGACACTTGTATAACTCAACATCATTCCTTGAGAGAGAGAGAGAGAGAGAGAGAGAGAGAGAGATTAAAACACTTCTGGTATTTTAAGGAATTAAAACAATAACTGCCCTCTAGAGATTTAAAAATCAGCTACTGATCTCATATGATTAGAGCTCAACAGAACAGCATACTGTTTCCTCAGAGCCAAAATGTTTTGCAGAGTTGTACTGGTTTCCAGAAAACTTTCATCAAGAAGGTTTTTGGGCCCTGGGGTTGGGGTGGGGGGGGTGGGGGATGAAAGAGAAAGACACACACACACACCCGCGCAATAGCTGGATGGTTAGGTTACTTGCCTGAGATGTGGGAGACTCAGATCTAAGGTCCTGCTCTACCTGATTTGGAGCCATCAAAGTTGAAAAACTGCTCTAAATAAGTATCAGAGGTGTAGCCGTGTTAGTCTGAATCTGTAAAAAGCAACAGAGGGTCCTGTGGCACCTTTAAGACTAACAGAAGTATTGGGAGCATAAGCTTTCGTGGGTAAGAACCTCACTTCTTCAGATGCAAGAAGTGAGGTTCTTGCATCTGAAGAAGTGAGGTTCTTACCCAGGAAAGCTTATGCTCCCAATACTTCTGTTAGTCTTAAAGGTGCCACAGGAC